>NC_083277.1:108746461-109060648 GCF_963506605.1 Zootoca vivipara
CAGCAAATTTTGCACTGCTTTGGTGTGACTGGCACTCAGTCACGAGTCTATTGTATCCCATTGTATATACAAATGTATATTCTTTGCACACTTTTTGCACGCCAAAAATGCATAATACCGAGAAGTGGATAATCCAGCTAGGTGTTGGGTTCCAATCCACAAGCAAGTTTGAGAGTATTAACTTGGTATAACGCCACTCAGATTTGTGCTATTCAATGCACGCCCCTCTCCCAGAACACCACATCTGGAAACTTACTTACTTACTTTATTAGGCCAAACCTTTATTAGGCATTTCTTCTTCTTCTTCTCCTTTGGCAATCACTCATAGCTGAGTAAGATTGTCTTCCATAAACACGGTTTTAGCAATGAGTCGATAAGTGACTGTGGAGGCCAATTCTGGATCCACACGTCCTTCCACAGTGGGGACATAGGTTTCCAGGCAGGAGTTAATCACGGTGAGGGTTTGCCAAGCATACCTTCCTCTTAGCACGTTTCTCCCTCGTGTCCTGGGTTCGAGTGTCTTCAAAGGCCACGGCACCTTTTGTAAAGGCTATTCTCCAATTGGAGCGCTCGCCATTGTTAGTGTTAGTGCTACTTTTTAAAGATTTGCCTTAAGAGAGTCTTTAAACCTCTTTTGTTGACCACCAGCATTACACTTTCCATTTTTAAGTTTGGAATAGAGTAGTTGCTTTGGAAGACGATCATCAGGCACCACACACATCTAGTAACGGGTGTGTGTGTGTGTGTGTGTGTGTGTCCTGCTGGCCATGCAGTAAGCAGCAGGAATTCAGAGCTCCCAGAGAAAATATTTTAAAAGACAGATTTCTCACTCTGAAGAACACGTATTATGAAGCAAAGAATACAGATCAGTCCTTAAGAACTTTTCAAGCAGGAATGTAATCTGGAGTAGTGAAATAATCAACACTACTACTTAATTTCTGGGCTAGACGCCAGCCCTGGGCCGGGCACCAAACTTATTGGCTGGAAAAGAATTCAAAGCAAAGGACTTGTGAAGACAAAAATGGACAATTAGACATGATTGGACCTCTTACATTCAAACAGTAGAAGGAAAAAGGAATGGCTCAATATCCAGGACAGTAAAGTATTTGCAAATCATGGAGTAAATAACTGAATATAATTAATTGCTCTTACCTCTGGTCTCCAGACCTGAAGCCTGATACCAGATCAAAGACTAGATTTAATTGAAGCAAAAGAACTTGAAAGGGAAAAACAACAATAAATACTACAAAGATAACAGGAGCAGGTAAAAGTCAAGCCAAGAGATATTCGCATTAAACTGTAAGAAAATTAGTGTGACTTTAAGGCACGGTACTTAGCAATTTGGTGATGCAATTGAGTTGGCTAGATGCCAATAGACAAGTCCCGTGAGGCAAACCAAACCAAAATAAAGTGGGGAATGGGGGGGGGAGTGTCCAGTGATTAAACAGAGCTCAATCAACAGAAGCAATTATGGCAAGCAGACCAGAGAAACAAAGTGGAGATGGAAGTAAGAAAAATTGGAAAAATTGAAATGGAACTCAGAGGGGGGGCGAAACCTAAAGAAAAAAGGCATCAAGAACCAGTAGACATCTTGGATAAAATAAATGATGCAGAAAGGCAACGAGATTCTCAGAATCAGGAAGAAGCTGATGAAAATATTTCCATCTCATTGGAAACAATGGCAGGGAAATGGTGGGGGCTTTTAAAATGCAAATTGGAGCTCAAAAGTGTCATTTGTCTTCACTTCCTCACTGCCAGTGAAAGTCCAGTAGGACTTAAAGAGTCCTGTCTTGCCTCCCAATGCAATGACAGACTCTTAGGTGTACATAAGAAAGCTTTATTCATAGCTTGCAACAATTCAGGTCAGACTAAAGCAGGCATCCCCAAACCTCGGCCCTCCAGATGTTTTGGACTACAATTCCCATCTTCCCTGACCATAGAATCATAGAATCATAGAATCATAGAATCATAGAGTTGGAAGAGACCACAAGGGCCATCCAGTCCAACCCCCTGCCAAGCAGGAAACACCATCAAAGCATTCCTGACAGATGGCTGTCAAGCTTCTGCTTAAAGACCTCCAAAGAAGGAGACTCCACCACACTCCTTGGCAGCAAATTCCACTGCCGAACAGCTCTTACTGTCAGGAAGTTCTTCCTAATGTTTAGGTGGAATCTTCTTTCTTGTAGTTTGAATCCGTTGCTCCGTGTCCGCTTCTCTGGAGCAGCAGAAAACAACCTTTCTCCCTCCTTTATATGACATCCTTTTATATATTTGAACATGGTTATCATATCACCCCTTAACCTTCTCTTCTCCAGGCTAAACATACCCAGCTCCCTAAGCCGTTCCTCATAAGGCATCGTTTCCAGGCCTTTGACCATTTTGGTTGCCCTCTTCTGGACACGTTCCAGCTTATCAGTATCCTTCTTGAACTGTGGTGCCCAGAACTGGACACAATACTCCAGGTGAGGTCTGACCAGAGCAGAATACAGTGGTACTATTACTTCCCTTGATCTAGATGCTATACTCCTATTGATGCAGCCCAGAATTGCATTGGCTTTTTTAGCTGCTGCATCACACTGCTGACTCATGTCAAGTTTGTGGTCAACCAAAACTCCTAGATCCTTTTCACATGTACTGCTCTCAAGCCAGGTGTCTCCCATCCTGTATTTGTGCCTTTCATTTTTTTTGCCCAAATGTAGTACTTTACATTTCTCCTTGTTAAAATTCATCTTGTTTGCTTTGGCCCAGTTGTCTAATCTGTTAAGGTCATTCTGAAGTGTGATCCTGTCCTCTGGGGTGTTAGCCACCCCTCCCAACTTGGTGTCATCTGCAAACTTGCTCAGGATTCCCTCAAGCCCATCATCCAAGTCATTGATAAAGATGTTGAACAAGACTGGGCCCAAGACAGAACCCTGTGGCACCCCACTAGTCACTACTCTCCAGGATGAGGAGGAGCCATTGATGAGCACCCTTTGGGTTCGGTCAGTAATCCAGCTACAAATCCACTGAATGGTAGCATTGTCTAGCCCACATTTTACCAGCTTCTTTACAAGAATATCATGGGGCACCTTGTCAAAGGCCTTGCTGAAATCAAGATAGGCTACATCCACAGCGTTCCCTTCATCTACCAGGCTTGTAATTCTGTCAAAAAATGAGATCAGATTAGTCTGACATGACTTATTTTTCAGGAACCCATGCTGACTTTTAGTGATCACAGAGTTTCTTTCTAGGTGCTCACAGACTGTTTGCTTAATGATCTGCTCTAGAATCTTTCCTGGTATTGATGTCAGGCTGACTGGGCGGTAATTGTTTGGGTCCTCTCTTTTCCCCTTTTTGAAAATAGGGACAACATTTGCCCTCCTCCAGTCTGCTGGAACTTCGCCTGTTCTCCAGGAATTTTCAATGGTCCTGTTAGTTAGGGATCATGGGAGTTGTAGGCCAAAACATCTGGGGGGCGCAGTTTGGGGATGCCTGGACTAAAGGCACAGATCACCAAAGGCATGACTAAGACTACAAGAAACATCAGGGCTCCAAAATCAGACAAAAGCTGTAAAGATGATCACAAAATATGTGAAGCCTAAAGACAGCTTTCCTTTGACATTCGTACTACTCAGAGTTTTCCAACCCAACCAAAATGCATTTATTAAAAGAAAGTGTGCATAAATACATATATCTAAGTGAGCAAGGCATACAAAAATTGCATTATATTGGGGAAATTTGTTCGCAAAAATGTGTATATCAGTCAAAATTACATGCTAACGTGTTTATTAGGGGAAATTTGCTAAATGGCTGACAAGTCTACATGAGGGATTTTTTTAAAAAAAATGCAGAAATGTGGAGAATTGAATTTAAGATTGGAAAAAATGAGAAACCGAGAAGAATCTAAATTGATAGATCCATGCATCCCTTTTCCAAGGTAAATGTGAAAGCACAACTATATTCAAAGACAAATTAATTGAGCTGTCACATTTAGCACTATTAGAGTTCTTGAAAATATTCCTGGATTGAATGCATCCCAGCTGAAATTGAAGTCCTTTTGTGTCTCTCCTGCCCTCAGATTAAAAGGTAAAGAAAGAAACGCCTTCCATTTGTGCTCTATCCCAAAATCTTTCAGGCATTTCTTCCCTTGATTGTCATGTTAGAAACACTAAATGGACTGAATGACAAGCATTACTGAGTCCGAGGCCCACCAGCCTTTGACGGGGCTTTCATAACATTTCCCCTTAAACTACAGTGACTGGCAAAAGGTAAATATGTTCTGACACTCACTGATCTTGAAGCCCCAGCCCCCTAGCCTGACTCACAGTTCCTGTGTCTACTGATAGTTGGAATAAGAGAGTTCTGTGGCCCCAGGCAGAGGGTGGTTTGCAATCTTCTGGCCTCCAAGAGACCCTTTTCATACCGTTTCACCCTGGGTTTCTGCTGCAATTGAAAATGCAGTGAGCATTCCGTCCTGTGCATTATAGATGAAGGGTTGGCGCTTGGAATCCCCACAAGGGACGCGGGTGGCACTGTGGTCTAAAGCACTGAGCCACTTGCTCCTGCCAATCAGAAGGTCAGCGGTTCGAATCCCCATGATGGGGTGAGCCCCCGTTGCTCTATCCCAGCTCCTGCCAACCCAGCAGTTCGAAAGCATGCTAGTGCAAGTAGATAAATAGGTATCGCTGCGGTGGGAAGGTAAATGGCGTTTCTGTGTGCTCTGGTTTCCGTCACGGTGTCCCGTTGCATCAGAAGCAGTTTAGTCATGCTGGCCACATGGCAGGGAAAGCTGTCTGTGAACAAACACCGGCTCTATCAGCCTGAAAGTAAGATGAGTGCCACAGCCCCATAGTGGCCTTTGACTGGACTTAACTGTCCAGGGGTCCTTTACTTTTTACCTTTACAATAGCTCAGCGTTAGAGCATCTGTTTTTGCATACAGGAGGTCCCAGTTTTGATCCCTGGAATCTCTAGGTAGGTCTGAGAGAGCACCCTCTCTGAAACCCTGAGAAGACACTGCAAGTCACAATGCCAAGCTAGTTGTACCAAACAGCTGACTCAACACAAGACTCCTTCCAATGTTCTACAATTCTTGGAAGCATTCTGAGGTAAACCCTCGATTTGGCCTCACCACAACTTCATGTAAATTGAAAGTGAACCCTAGAACAACTCAGCACTGCCCTGTGGACAGTTGTTTATTCCAAAGGATGCAGACTACCTCCCAATAAAGCTTCTGACAAAACCCTTGTGGTTTCTGGGGAAGTCTATGGTTCCCCCAGAGCACAGTCTTAGCTGCCAAGTATCCTGTTTTTCACGGGAAACCCTCAGATTTTAATCCATTTCACGCTGTTCCCCTGAATGGAGAAAAATCCCGGAAATCCCCCAGATTTCCTACCTGCCAGGGAGCCTCCATTTTGGGTGCCGCTCTGCCCATGTGTGGGCACCGGAAATCGGGCAGAGAGGTACCGGACATCGCTTCTACGCATGCCCGGCAGCCATCTTGGTGGTGGCCGCATGGCGGTGGCCATCTTGGTGGTGGCCCCATGGCGGTGGTTGTCATGAAGATGGCCGACACCATGATCCCACATTTTCCAGCGGGAGACTTGGCAGGTATGAGCACAGTATTTAAAGTCACTGCAGTCTCAGTTCTGGAGAACCTTCTCACCACTTTTGGTTTCTAGTTGGCTGGGTTACTTCTGGTTTCTATCCTGGCCCAGCCCTCAAATATCAAGGCTGGACCCAGAAGCACCTCCATGATTTTAACCTGATCACAAAGAGGCACCACAATCCCACTGATTATATTTTCACCCACATTTTGGAGGTTTCCAATTCTTGTAATATTTGCAGAAACAACATCATTAGATCAGAACAAGCAGCTGTCTCCTGGCCCAGGAAGACTCTCCTCCAGAAAAGTGCAGAGAGACTGGAGATCACCCTAAATCTCTTGTTGACTAGCTAGATGTGTTTGTGTACATTAAAATAAATACATTCATTTAGGATTGGGCAAGCAGTGCAGAGTCCCGTCCCCCTCCTTGCCTTCAACCACCGCAGAGAACCAGGCATGCCAACAACGCCAACAATTTGACCTGGACTGATGCACTCCTAAAATAAAAGAATACTAAACAGATGTCTGTGGTTGACACTTGGTGCTATTGTCTCCCCCCCCCTTTTGTACGTTCGAAAATGCACAACAAAATAAATTTTGTGATACAGTCTTTTCCTCTAGGTATGTTGCCAAAATCACTCTCTTTCCATGGGGCAGGAAAACAGCAGCTTCTAGAGGTTTCGGGAACTTGTGACAAGCTGGTTGTGAGGCTGTTTCACACACTTGCTCACCTGTGCCTTTTATTATTTACATTTACATACAAATTGACACATCCCATTGATGCAGTCCACAGGCAGACAGTTATATTTAGCTATGCACCGCCACCCGTTCCCAATTCCGCCACCCCTCTGCTATCAGGCGTCAGAGCAATAAAATAAGAGAAGTGGCGATAAAGATTTCCTGATTCTTGGAATAGAAATGTAACTGCACTTCATGTTCTATTTAACGTCTTGTGCTAACATAAGCTGCAGCATATTTTGATTCACTCTGTCACTGCCTCGTCCCCTGCCTGATGCATTTAAGCAGACACGGTAAGATCTCGATTCCACTTAAATATTTGCATTTTTGGTACATTTTGTATCATCTTATCATCATAACAATCTGGATATGTTTGGAGCTGTTTCAGCGCAAGCATAATCAGAAGGAGGGCACTGTATTTCCCAGGAGTCCCATTGTTGCTAGGAAGTCTTTTTTTATTCAGAAAGCTGGAAATCGGTTTCTTGGTTTCTTATTGTGAGAAGGCACATAAATATATTAATAGCTTTTTAAAAAAAATAGCGGGAGAGACCAACCATGATGAAAGGGGTATTCTTGGGTAGCGTGAAGGAAGTTTGGCAGCCTTTTGATGTGACCTTTTAGGGCATGGTATCGGGTGGCAGGTTGCGGCTTTGTCATGCTGGCCACATGACCTGGAAGCTGTACGCCGGCTCCCTTGGCCAATAACGTGAAATGAGCGCCGCAACCCCAGAGTCGGTCACAACTGGACCTAATGGTCAGGGGTCCTTTTACCTTTACCTTTATACTCCTTTGGGGGGTGAAGATTAATACACACCAATGCTTCTGAAAACCAGTTTCCTGAAACCACAGGAAGGGAGAGGGCTCTTGTGCTAGAATCCTGCTTGCTGGTTAATAATAATAATAATAATAATAATAATACCCATCTGACTGGGTTGCCCTAGTCATTCTGGGCAGCTCCCAACAAAAAATTTTTTTAGTAAACGCACAATACAACACCACACACTAAAAACCTCCCTGATCTGGTTGGCCACTGTGTGAACAGGATCCTGGACGAGATGAGCCATTGGCCTGACCCTAATCTCATGTTCTTATGATGTGTCCAGAACTGTGCACAGTATTCCAAGCGTGGTTTCACCATAGATCTGTAGAATAGCTTTATGAAATTGGCAGTTTTCTTTCCAATCTTTATTGTAACGATTCCAAACATGGAATATATATATATATATATATATATATATATATATATATATATATATATATATATAAGCTGAGACGGGCAGGAGCCTCACTACCACCACCAATGATCATTGGGCATAGCTTGGTCTTTGCTGGGGGTAGGCATTTCCTGAGAATCCACTCTCTCTTTTTTCCCAACACCCTACTCCTATAATTCCTCTTGTGCTTATCCCAAAATAGTAAAGTTTTTACTTGTGGGAGAACCATTGCAACTATCATTCTGAAATTTGACAGGCTTCATCACTTCAGACTTGGATGAGAAAGGAACTAGACAAGTTCATAGAGAATGGAGGTAAAAAAAATATCACTTTGATGAGTAACTAGAGCATCCATGTTTAGAAGCAGCCTATCTTTGAATATCCTATGTTGGGACAAACAGTGGGGGAGCACTGTATTCATGTCCTGCTTGTGAGCTTTCTGGAATTATTGAGAAGACAGGCACAGTTTAATAGCTCAGCCATGTCTGAGTCTTGGGACAGAAGAAACAGAGGCACTGCATAAAAGAAAATATCCAACATTATTTAATAATAATGGGGATATTAAACTTGCTCCAGGCTGAAAGAATACCATTTTCCTCCATGATAACTTTCCTTCTATCAATACAGCCCAGTGTCATTATATATCACCATAATATTCACTCAACTGAAGGAAAAGCATTGTATTGCTCATTTTTCTTGGGTAGAAGAAATAGATTCCTGGGCAGAAAGTGACAAAGAAAACTAAGTTCTGGTCAGGAGTCTTAAATAATTTCTCAGTTTGTTTGTTTTTATCATGATGTCTTGTGTCATTCATGAACTGGTTTCAGCAGAGAATATATTTCAGAGGAAAGATTTAGTGACCTCCATCTGATATGTTGATGCGGCTTCTATTGTGAGCCCTTGAGGTCTCAAGACTGGGTCAACAGGCTGTTATTTCATATTGAAAGGTGTGGTCCACATCTATTATCATTTAAGATGCTTGAAGAGTTCAGTCTTTGTAAAGTCTGTTATAAAGTTAAGCATGATCCGCACCTTGATTATAAATTTGTCGGTCACATTTTTGTTAGTCACTAATATTTATATTTCCCAAATGTTCCAATGCAGTTCTCAGTTGAAAATCCATAGCAAGATTTATTTCAAGAGAAGGCTACTACAATTCTGTATTCACTTACCTGGGAGTAAGCCCCACAAAACACAAAGAGTGGCTGCCAACTGCTTGGATCCAATGATAGCATTGGATACATAAAAACCCTTTCACTTCTTTAAGTCAGGGCACTGGATTTTTCCCTCTCCAGAGGCTCACACAACACTACACCTCAGGTTATTTTGAGGATATCGCAATCCTCAGGAGTAGTGGAGAGGCATTGGAGACTGCAGGGGGTAGAGGGCCGTCCAAAATTGGGGCCCCTGCCTTTCACAAGAAGTTATTTCTGCTCATGCAGCCCCTTTGAATTCCAGCCATTTCTGTCCTCCAGTACTTTGCCAGATGGCAGATGAAAAGTATTGGGAGAAGAAAATATGATATATGGAATAACTATCTCTAAACCACCACTGAAAGCTGGCTTGTCATAGTAAGAAATTACACAATGATTGCTTCTAAAGGAGAAAATAGTGCCATTTTCTATCTCTTCTATGACACATATTGGCATGGAAAAGCTTGGCAGAGACTTATAAAAAAAGTCACATAAACACACACACACACACACACACACACACACACACACACACAATGGGAAAAAGTTCTGATGGAATCAGTCCTATCTAAGGGAGCCTGTGGGGCACATAGCAAAAGGCCCTTTTAAATAGTCTCTGGTTCTTCTTCAGAAGAAAGCTTTTCTCTTCACTTCTTTTCTTATTAAATGGTGTCCCTGAAATGGAAGAGTTTTGGCAAGTATCCAAGGGTTTGTGGTGGGGGTGAATAACACTGCAAATAAGATGTGTTAAGGACTTGGTTGAATACTGAAGGGAGCAGCAATACCCCAAGAGGAGAACTTCATTTTCATGGTGCCTCTTCCTCACTCCGTGTGCTTCCACCTCTGCTCCTCATTCACAGCTGCAGCTCTACCTTCAAGTCTTTCTGCTGTTACTTCGTGGTGCCCAACGCTGTAATAAGGGAGTTTGTGATAACCCTGGGTGGCGCTGTGGTCTAAACCACTGAGCCTCTTGGGCTTGCTGATCACAAGGTTGGTGATTCAAATCCCTGCTCCGGGGTGAGCTCCCATTGCTCTGTCCCAGCTCCTGCCAACCTAGCAGTTCAAAAGCACGCCAGCAGAAGTAGATAAATAGGTACTGCTACGGCGGGAAGGTAAACAGTGTTTCCATGTGCTCTGGTTTATGTCACAGTGTTCTGTTGCATGCTGGCCACATGACCCGGAAAGCTACCTGGGGACAAAACCCGGCTCCCTCTGCCTGAAAAGCGTGATGACCATCGCAATCCCATAGTCACCTTTGACTGGACTTAACCTTCCAGGGATCCTTTGCCTTTGCCTTTATTAAGGCTGCACCTCTGTGTTGTATTGTTAGTTCATACATGCACAATTCAGTGGTCACATCACTAACCACCAATGTTGGCAGGGCTGTCCAGTGAAGACTAAGGGTATGGTGAAGAGATTCGATCAGTCTGCTTTTTCCAGCAGTCTTACTGAATCTGACACTCCTGAACTTGTTTGTGAATCAAAATGCAAACCCCAGACAACTCAGACACTTCTTCTCATTTTGCCATGTGGTTTTGGTGTGCACACCAAATATATATGCTTTACATCAATATGACTATGTAATTTATGGAAAATACATTGCAAAGCATGGAAGACTACAGATTTTATGCTTGCCATTTAAATGAAGAATTGCTGTGCATTCTTTGAGACAAATCCACCAAAAGTGGGACAGAAAGGATCTATGGCTGAGTGGCAGCAAAGCTACAATGGAATTTAATCCCTTGCTTCCCTTCTGCGATTACCATTTCATCCAGAGCCCTGGTAACCGTGCAAAATGAAAGGGGTGTTTTGTTTAACATGAACACAAATGCTTTTCATTTGCTCTGGGTTGGTCATAGGATCATCACAAGAGGCTTGCTGGATCAGGCCAATGGCCAATCTAGTCCAGCGTCCTGTTTTCCCAGGTTACTTGGGATACTTCCATTTATGTTAAAATTTCCTGTTTTCCCAATCAGATGCCAGCTTGGCACGTCTTTTTCTGTTGGAATAAAATACTATAGATTCCTTGCCCCCACCTACATCTCTTCAAAGCACTTTCCATGCCGCTGTGTTTACAGTACTACCTAGGGGCATGTAATGCCATGGTCATAAAAAAACAACAAATTATTTCCTGCAAAATCACAGAAGGCAAAGCAAAGTCCTGTCCTCCCCCCTGCATCAGTTTTAAAGGTGACTAGCACAAAAGAAAACCCAGCTTCATTTCTCTAGCCATTGTATGACATAATATATTCTCATATAAAATTAACCCCTTAAAGGATGCAGCCTAAAAGGTCCAGAATATTGCCGTTACTATTAAGCATATTCAAGCCCCTATACTGGACCTAAATAAGGCTTCAATGAGATAATTGTTGAATGCCACCTATCTCATACCGTTCAACATTTCTCCGATGAAAATAAGCATGTCTTATTATTCTTATTCTTATTATTTATACCCCACCCATCTGACTGGGCAGCTTTCAACATTAATAAAAAACATTAAACATAAAAAACTTCCCTGTACATGGCTGCCTTCAAATGGCTCAGGGGTCAGATAATTTAGGGTTGCCATCTTTCAAAAAGTAACAACCAGGACACCACTAAAGTTGTTGAGCTTTTTTCGGCAAAATGCCAAAAGACCACAATTTTTCAATTGACTTGCCTAAAGCGCTGCCTGGAAAATAGGGTCTGTTATCTCCTCGTGATAACAGTCCTTTTCCATGTATTTCCAATACACCTTACTGGAGTGTTTTTGCCTCCATGGAATGTGTCCTTGATTTCTGATAATATTTCTAGCTTGCCTGGATGTAGGATAAAGAGAAATCTGTAACCCTCTTTATCACAAAGTTCCTATTTGCTTTCATTACTCTGTCCTCTTTTGCCTCCAGCCCACCCCACCCATGACACATGGACCCTGGAAATTTGCTCAGAACGGAATGTGGTCAGGCAGGATAAATGTTCCTCACTCCTGCTACAGACCCTTACCCTCACTTGCCATAGCACGGGGTCCAGTTTAAAATGTCTATTTCTTCCCTACCTGTACCCTTTTGCAGAATCAAAAGGACCCAGTAGATAGCATCCTATCCTAAATTTATGCATTTCAGTATTTCTTTGGTTTCAAATATTTATCATGCATCTATTTCTACGTTATTTAGCATTTTTAATTTGGTAATATTTCTGTTTCATTTTTCTGGCTTCTGCAAGAAAACCATCTTTTAAAAAAGGAAGCAAAGAACATCAGGTGCTTTTGTCAAAAGCATGGATGTGTGCAACGCCGTTTATTATTTCGTTAAGACCCTTCCACCCGAGATAACAGACAACAGATGCAGGAAAGCAAGGAGATATAAATACAAGAACATGTGTCAATTTGCTGACAGTGTCAACCCCTGTTTTTCCACCAGGCACATGACAGAGCTACAAGGAAGATGCAAGAAACAGGAAAGCAAAAGAGATGCTGTAGACTCTCCTGACCTAACCTCTTTTGTCAAAGAGACTGGGATGGAGGATTTTGCTCATGTTGATTTTGTGAGGGGGGAAAGGCAGTATATTTGGGCTGTGAACCCTAACTGAAAATTGAAGAACGCAGTTCTTGCTGCTCATGGAATCACACAGCAAAAAGAGGTACCGTCAGATAATCCTACCCCACCCTATGTGCCAAGGCCTAATCCAAAGGTGGATCTAGGGGAGTGTAACCGGTTTGGTCGCACCCAGAGCAGAGCTTCTGGGGTTGCCACAGCAGCTGCCGCAACTATGGAGTCCAACAGAAGGAAAGAGGTGAGGACGCCAGATTTTGGCGTAGTAGAGGATGCCGCTGGAATCTGAGATGTCAAAATCTGCCACTGCACGGCCCCACATTTTGGAAATAGGCTCAAGAGACATAAAAACAAAGTGCTGTAATCCTAATCTCACTGACCTGGGAGTGAGCCCCACTGAGTGTACAAGGAGTTACTTCTGAGTTGAACATGGTTAGGATTGCGCTGTTAGACCAGCCTTGCTGTATCAAACTAAAGGTTCATCTACCTTGCCTTTTGTTTTCCACAGTCACCAGCCAGGTACTTCTGGGAAGCCCATAGGAAATTGCAGTAGCCATTGGGTAGGTTTGGACCATCTTTGTATGTCACTCTCGGATCCTACAGGGTAAAGAGTGGTTTAGCAATACAGTGGTACCGCAGGTTACAGATGCTTCAGGTTACAGATGCTTCAGGTTACAGACTCTGTTAACCCAGAAATAGTACCTCGCGTTAAGAACCTTGCTTCAGGATGAGAACAAAAATGATGAGATGAGAACAAAAATCAGGATGAGAACAAAAATCGTGCAGCGGTGGCGAGGCGGCAGCGGGAAGTCCCATTAGCTAAAGTGGTACCTGACTTAACAACAGTTTCAGGTTAAGAACGGACCTCCAGAACGAATTTAGTTCTTAACCCGAGGTACCACTGTATCAGAGAGGATAGATGGATGGATGGATATTATTATTATTATTATTATTATTATTATTATTATTATTAGATTTTATATACCACTCTATACCCGGGGGTCTCAGGACAGTTCACAGAATAAAATCAAGATATAAAACCACAAAATACCTAATAAAAATAGCCTCTCCCCATTAAAAAACAACACATTTTAAAAGGGCATAGGATGTAAATCGGTTCAACCAAAGGCCTGGTTAAAAAGGAACCTTTTTGCCTGGTGCCTAAAGGTGTATAATGAAGGTGCCAGGCAAACGTCCCTGGGGAGAGCATTCCATAGACGGGGAGCCAATGCAGAGAAGGCCCCATTCTCGTGTTGCGAACCTCCAAACCTCTCTGAGAGGAGGCACACGAAGGAGGGCCTCAGAAGATAATCTCAGGGTCTGGGTAGGTTCATATGGAAAGAGGTGTCCTTGATAGACTTGATCCCTGATTCACTGTTACCCCAGCGTGTTACCCCAGTATGCAAGGAATGAAGAATGAAGGAAGAAATCACCCTCTTCGTTCTGTGCACCCATCACTGCTCCTCCCACTTTTGCTGCCACTGGCCAGGGAAGAAGCAATGTGTTTTAGGGATGGGGGCTAGCAGGGATGCTGGTGACGATAGAAAGAGAATCCTGGTGATGTGAGGAGGGACATCAGGAATTATTCTCTGGCTCAGATTTTAAGCTGAGCCTGAGAAAAATTCAGTAACTTGCCATTCTTGTTTCTCCTTTGAATTGTAATGAGCTCCTAAAGTTCTTCTCCAAGTCTGAGCTTGGATATGTTTCTTGGCATCTCTACCCAGGTTCTATTTTAGGCATGGAGAGCAGGGTATTATCACAGTCATGCTGCCTGTAGTATAGACATCTCCACAGACCCTAAGTATGAGCAAAACACATTAGCAGAATTATCCCAAGTGTGTCTGCAATCGGGGAAGGCAGCTCCTGAGTTCAATTCCCTTGGCAACCCTTCTAAATCACAAGGTTCTCTCCCCAATGCAACTGTAAATCCGGTTAATTCTTAACACCATCTTTGACAGACATTATCTGTAAAGAATTATATTGTCATAGTACCAGTGTCAGTATCAGTAGACAGCTTGAAGTTAACAGTGACTCAGAGGTGATCAGAAGCTATGCAAGGGCTTTTAAAAAATAGCTCTAATTCTTACATACAGAGTGCCTTCAAAGCGTTACATTGTTCACAGTAATTACAAGAGGATATCCGAATGTTTTTCCCTCCTTTGAGTCATAATTCTAAATGACTCTGTTACATGAGCTAACTGCCAAAAGATTGATTATTTTGTCATAGATGCAACCCCTCGTTCCAGTGGATATTTGCATGCTAAGCTTAACCAAAGCATTAAATTAAGCAGGACAAAAACAGACTGTTAATTGCCTCACCCAGAGTGCTGGATGTTTTTGCCCTTCATAGTCTTAAAGTTCACATTCCCACGAGCATGCAAATGGTGCTTTTGGAACAATAGTCTGGTCTGGAGAGATTTATAACAAGTCTCCTGTAATAAATATGAGAAGCCACCCTTAAACATTTTCATGACAGGCTACTTGTAGTCAATCCCCTTGCCTTTATCCATGACAGCATGATACTGTTCAGTATTTCTTGCCCATTTGTATAATGTGATATTCCTGATAGGATATTCAAAACAGATTTTGCAATGCTAGGTTCTGCTGGAGGGGGAATCAGTGGAAACTTTGTGGCATCTTTGTTAAAACAAAAACACAAAAAACTGCTTACTTATTTAGGCTGCCATTCTATGCATATTGGGGGGGGGGCAGGAGTGGGTGGCACTGTGGCCTAAACCACTGAGACTCTTGCGCTTGCTGATCAGAAGGTTGGCGGTTCGAATCCACGCAACTGGGTGAGCTCTCGTTGCTCTGTCCCAGTTCCTGCCAACCTAGCAGTTCGAAAGCACGCCAGCGCAAGTAGATACAGTAAATACATCATTTCCATGCATCCTGGTTTCTGTCACGGTGTTCCGTTGCGCCAGAAGCGGTTTAGTCATGCTGGCCACATGACCAAGAAAACTGTCTGTGGACAAACGCCGGCTACCTTGGCCTGAAAGCAAGATGAACGCCGAACCCCATAGTCGTCTTTGACTGGACTTAACCGCCCAGGGGGGTCCTTTACCTTTCTTCTTCTTCTTCTTCTTCTTCTTCTTCTTCTTCTTCTTCTTCTTCTTCTTCTTCTTCTTCTTCTTCTTCTTCTTCTTCTTCTTCTTCTCCTCCTCCTCCTCCTCCTCCTCCTCCTCCTCCTCCTTTTCCCCATTGAAACCAATGGGACTCACTTCCAAGTAGGCATGCCTGAGATTGCACTGTTGCATATTTCCATTTATGTTAAAATTCCTACCCCACTTTTTAGGTTAAGAAATAGTCGTTTACATGATAGGAGAGGCATCTTTTACTGCCGAGGAACGTGGGGAGAGCCTCACAATCCCCAGCAGAAAATGTCAGTTACAAATAGGTGGGAAAAGAGCACTGGATCACCTTGGGGTAAGTGCGGGTTGGTTGCCGGGATGAGATGCACTTGTCCCAGAGGAATAAATTCCCATGGGTATTTTTCCTTAGCAAGGAGAGAGACTAATACATGATAAAAGTCTACATAGGATATATTAAAGTGATAGGAATATTTTCTGAAATCGATGGTACAACTACCACACTGCTGTGCATTTTGTTTAGCTTACTGAGGAATGACACGTCTATTTCTGGTACCAAGAACTGACTTTGAAATTATATTTTCCTTAACTCTCATACACATACACACACTATTTGGGGAGAAGTATTCTAAGGGGATGATATTTCTGCCAATTGCTTCTAGAGTTATTTTAAAATCATCTTGTGTTTTTATGTATCATGAGTAATAGACTCCACATACACACACACAAGAGAGAGAGAGGGGGGGGGGAGGAGGAGGAGGAGGAGGAGGAGGAGGAGGAGGAGGAGGAGGAGGAGCTGAGGAACTCTAAATCAGCATTTATGTGGACCTCAGATTTTTTTATATAAAAAAAAAACCATTGTCTGGGGTGTATACAATTTAATGAAATGTAAGCTGTCCATGCCTTTGCCTTTCAGTTTTGCATGGCTTATTGGTGTGGAATTGAAAAGAAGGAACAGGAAACAGGAAACGATGATTTAGCTATGGTACTTTGCAGCCCAAAATACTTTGCAGGACCACACTGGGGAGATTTGAGAAGGGTTCTTTATATGAGGAGGGACGCAGGTGGCGCTGTGGGTTAAACCACAGAGCCTAGGGCTTGCTGATCAGAAGGTCGGCGGTTCGAATCCCTGCGACGGGGTGAGCTCCCGTTGCTCGGTCCCTGCTCCTGCCAACCTAGCAGTTCAAAAGCACGTCAAAGTGCAAGTAGATAAATAGGTACCACTCCGGTGGGAAGGTAAACAGCATTTCCATGTGCTGCTCTGGTCGTCAAAAGTGGCTTTGTCATGCTGGCCACATGACCTGGAAGCTGTACGCCGGCTCCCTCGGCCAATAACGCGAGATGAGTGCCACAACCCCAGAGTCGGTCACAACTGGACCTAATGGTCAGGGGTCCCTTGACCTTTACCTTTATATGAGGATTCATTCCTAGTTGGTCTCTCTAGCACAGTGTTTCCCAACCAGTGTGCCTCCAGATGTTTTGGGACTACAACTCCCATCATTCCTGACCACTGGTCTTGCTAGCTAGGGATGATGGGAGTTGTAGTCCCAAAACATCTGGAGGCACACTGGTTGGGAAACACTGCTCTAGCATATAAGAATTGTATTCAAAATAGCGCTAGCGAGTGTAAGAGTACCCCCATGTGGAATGGAGTGTTCTCTCCCTTTCTACCCACCCTCAAACATATTTCTGAGTTTTACCCCCATCCCATCAGAGGAGATTTTGCGGGGGGGAGCGGGAGCTAGGAGGGGAAAACCCATTGTGCTAGCACTAATCCTTGCACTAGCACAAGTATTTCATTGAATATCATCCTCCATCTTAACGCTAAAAGTGCAATTGTTGTTGTTGTTGTTTCTTTCAACATATAGCAATATCATGCAGATAAATAATGAAATATCCTACCCTAACCCAGAAGCTAATGTTTAAGCAAGACATTCAAAATAACAACCAAATAACATAAATTCTTAAACCAGGCTACTAGTTGTATAGAAAGCCATAAAAAGATGCAGTTACCCAACAAGTTTTCTAATGCGGGGGTCTTCCTCTATTTTCACTTTCAGCTTTGTACATAATAAAGCTGTGTCGTTCCATAACAAAAGAGCCTTTCTGATTCAAGTCTTGTGTCAATTTTATTTTATTATTTTATTTTCCCACAAGTGCTATTTCTAATACTTTGTTGTATCAATTTGTCAGAGAAGCACCCAAGCCCTTTCCGGTCTCTCGTTATTATGAGCCTGGCTGCTACCGGTAGTAGAAGAGAACTTATTAAAGGCTGTTAAAGATTTAAGATGCAAGTTAATATTATCTCCCATGAAAAGATTGAGGAGAGCCAGCTCCCCTCCCAGAGATACACTTTCCAGAGTGATTTAATAGCCAATCCCAGAGTGATTTAGCAGCCAAGTTGTAGCTCTGTGAGAGGAATAGAGGCTGTCACAGTGGCCGGAGTGGACTACTTCAGAGTAACGACGCTACACAGCTCTGCATTTTATTCTTTTATTGGTGCTGCGTATTTACAGTGCTGAAGTCATTGCTATTTACACGGAGTGATGTGGTCAGTCGGTTTCAGAACCTCCTAATGGCTTTTGGCGCGTCTTTCTCCAACACAAAAGCTTTGGCAGACCCATCCTCTTTCCCCTCCTCTTTCTGCGTAATTCCGGAGTTGGGGGATGGGTCTCCCCCCCTTATTCGCCCCTTCCTGTCCCACCTGGGACCCTGGCTCCTCTACCTTGCCTGAGCCTCGGACACGACTTCCTGCTTCCCCACTGGAATCGGAACTCTCTCTGCTTTCCCCTGTGCTCGGGGATTGGCTTGAACTCAGGAGGGGAGGGACTTCGCGATATCCCCTGTCCCTCACATCCACCCCCCTCCCAAGCTCTCCTTCACCCCTCCCCAGGTCCCCCCCAGGTGTCGGTGACGACTGGAAGCCTAAGAACTCAGTGCCTTCCGAGCCCGTTGGTGTGAACACCTCCCCCCAGTCCTGCAAGCCCCCCCCTTCCGCCTGGGAGGACGGGAATCCCAAAAAGTCCGTGGCGTCAGAGCTGGTGGGGGTAAAAATGTTCTGCCAATCTGCTCCTTCCTCTGACTGGGTGGATCTCGGTGACACCCATACCTCATCCTCTGGTTCCTCAAACTCCGCTTCCCAGCGCCATGGTGAACTGCTCTCCCGTGCTTCCTCCCCCTCCCCCTCCCTTTCCATGTGCCAGGGCTTGGGTCTATGGGGAAAGAGGGCGTGAAATTCTTCTACCAGGAATTCCTCCTGTATCTGAGTGGCTGGGACCCATTCATTCTGGGACGGTGGAGCATCCTCCCATGCCATGAGGTACTCCAGTCCCCCCACCCCCCACCTTGAATCCAGGATGGCCGTGGCCTCATTGAGTTGCTCCCTGCCTTCCCTCTCCCCCCCTCCCTCAGGGGTTTGTTCGCTGTCTCGGAGCCTGCTGCTTTCCCTGTACGGCGACAGCAGCGATCTATGAAACACTGGGTGCACCCTCATGTCCTCTGGCAGTGCCAGCCTGTATGCCACCGGGTTGACCTGTTGCGTGACCGTGAAGGGGCCCAACCTTCTGGGCGCCAGCTTTTTGCATCGCCCTCTGATGGGAAGGCCCTCCGAGGACAACCAAACTTTGTCCCCCACCCTAATGACCTCCCCCGGTCGCCTGTGGCGATCTGCCCCCCTCTTGTACGCTTCCTTGGCTCTCTCCAAGTGTTCTCTGAGCTGCTGGTGCACCGTCTCCAGTTCTTCTGCCCAATCCTCAGCCTGTGGGCCCTCCTCCTCCTCCTCCCCCTCCCTCTCTGGGAAAGATCTGAGGTCACGCCCGTAATTGGCCTTAAAGGGCGACACCCCTGTGGAGACGTGCACCGCATTGTTGTAGGCAAATTCTGCCAGTGGCAGGCGATCCACCCAGTCCGTTTGCCGCTGGCTGACGTAGCATCTCAGGTACTGCTGCAGAATGGCGTTGACCCTCTCCGCCTGTCCATTGGTCTGCGGGTGTCTAGCCGTCGACAAGCTGACCTCCACCTGCAGGAGGTTCATGAGCCGCCGCCAGAACCTGGAAACAAATTGGCGGCCACGATCCGAAATAACCCTTAAAGGTAATCCATGCAGTCTGAATACGTGATCCACAAACAGTTTGGCTGTCTCTTCTGCAGAGACCGCCCTGGCACACGGTATAAAGTGGCACATTTTGGACATGAGGTCCACCACCACCAACACTGCGGTCTTGCCCCTAGAAGAAGGCAGATCTGTGATGAAGTCCATGGACACCACTTCCCACGGCCTGTGTGGCGTGGCTAAGGGCTCCAGCAATCCCGGTGGCGCTGCTCTGACCACCTTTGCCCGCTGGCAGGTGTCACAGCCCCTTACATAGTCTCGAACATCTTCCCGCACCCCTGGCCACCAGAAGTGTCTCATGACTAGGTGAGTGGTTTTGTCCCTCCCAAAATGACCCGCCGTTGGGTTGTCGTGCATCTGCTTGAGGACCGTACGTCTAAGCTGGGTGGTGGGCAGGTACAGTGCACCCTTGTAGAAAAGCAGCCCCCTGCGGTCTGCAAAGTCTTTTGCCTGCTCCCCCCCCTCTCAGTTCTCTGAAGATGCGGTTGGCAAATTCATCCGCTGCCGTCAGTGCTGTGAGTTCTGCCTCGCTCACCACTGCTGCTCCGCAGGACCAAGCTGACGGGGGGAAAATGTGCCTGGGTGCCGGTGGCGCCTCCTCCTCCATGTACTCTGGCTTGCGGGAGAGGGCATCCGCCCTGACATTCTGCTCTCCCGGGATGTAGTGTATGGAGAAGTTGAAGTTTGAGAAGAACTCTGCCCACCGTATCTGCCGCTGGTTGAGCACCCTGGCAGTTCTCCAGAACTCCAGGTTCTTGTGGTCTGTGCACACCTGGATGGGGTGCTTGGCGCCCACCAGGAAGTGTCTCCAGTGCTGGAACGCAGCGTGGATCGCAAGAAGTTCCCGATCAAACACCGTGTAGTTTCGCTCTGGCTGGGTCAACTTCCTGGAGAAGAAGGCACAGGGTCTCCACTCTCTGTTGGCGTCCAGTTGCAACAAAATGGCGCCCACAGCTTTATCAGAAGCATCTGTCTCCACGCGTAGGGGCGCGTCCTGAACCACGTGGAACAGGTTCTGGTCTGAGGCGAACACCCTCTTGAGGCTTTCGAACGCTGCTTGCGCCTCTGGTGTCCACCTGAACTTCTGCTTGCCTCTCAGGCAGTCCGTGATGGGAGCCGTAACGCGAGAGAAGTTCTTGATGAACTTCCTGTAGAAGTTGGCGAAGCCTAGTAGGCGTTGGGCATCTTTGCGCGTCCTGGGGCTGTGCCAGTCCAGGATGGCCTGCACCTTGTCCTTGTCCATCGCCAGCCCCTTGTCTGACAGCTTGTAGCCCAGGAAGTCCACCTCCTTGGTGTGAAACTTGCACTTCTCCAGCTTCACATACAGGTGGTTCTCCTTCAGGCGCTGCAACACCTCCCTGACATCTTTCACATGCTGCACTGGGTCATCGGAGTAGATAAGGATGTCATCCAGGAAGACCAAGCATTTCCTGAAGAGGAGGGACCCCAGGACGTGGTGCATGAAGGCCTGGAAGCATGCTGAGCCCCCTTGCAACCCGAAGGGCATCACCAGATATTCAAAAGAGCCCAGAGGCGTGAACATCGTGGTTTTCCATTCATCGCCTTCCCGGATCCTGATCAAGTTGTACGCCCCCCTCAGGTCTAGCTTGGTGAAAATCTTGCCCCTGCGTGCCGCTGTCAGGAGATCATCCACTCTGGGCATGGGGAAAGCCACTGGCTCTGTCACTGAATTCAGCCGTCTAAAATCCACCACAAGACGGCGCTGTTGCGTGTCTTTCTTGTCCACCCAGAAGACCGGGCTGCCCCCTGCTGCCTTGCTTTCTCTGATGAACCCCCGCTTGAGGTTCTTGTCGATGAAAGCGCGCAGATCCTCCAGTTCCTGGTCTGACATGGCGTACAGCTTGGCTGGGGGTATAGTTGCCCCTGGCACCAGGTTGATCTGGCAGTCAAAAGGCCTGTGTGGGGGTAGGTGGTCGGACTCCGCTTCGCTGAAGACCTCCTGCAGGTCCCAGTACGGCTTGGGTATCGCCTCACCCCCTTTGACGTGCATGGTGGCCACCGTGGCTATCGGAGGCCCCTCCCCTGGTTGGTGCTGCATGCAATGTTCCAGGCAAAAGTCCGATCCAAAAGTGATGCATCTCTGGTGCCAACTGATGGAGGGGTCGTGGCGCGCCAGCCAGCTCATGCCCAAGACGATGGGGGGGGGTCTGAGATGGTTGTGACGTTGAATGCCAGTGTCTCTGAGTGCCTTCCCACCGTCATTCTCATGGGGGGGGGTTTGATGAGTGATGGCCCCTCCCAGCAGCTCTCTGCCGTCAATGGTTGCCACGTGCAGGGGAAAATCCAGCTGCAGAAGCTGGATCTGGTGCTCTTCTGCAAAGTTTCTCGAGAAGAAGTTGGCTGAGGCACCACTGTCAATTAGGGCGAGGACCGTCAGGGGATAGCCATTTGGGAGCGTGAGCGTCACTTCTAGAACCACTCCTGCTCTGGGAGGGGTGGGCTGGCTCTGCTCCTCTCTGTGCGGGTGGGCGGGCTGGGGCTGTTGTCTGCGGACTGTGCCTGGCTGCTGCCCCTTGTCTCCTGCAGCCAGGCTTTCCCGTTTCCCTGCTGTGGTGCTGCGTCAGTGGGGGAGGGCACAACCGTTCCCGCCTTTCCTTGCCACTCCCTGCGATGTGGGCAGTCTCTGACGAGATGCTGGGGGGAGTTGCAGAGAAAGCAATTCCCACCCCTTCCCTCCTTGCGTCTTGGCGCCGCTGGGGTTTGAAAAGCCCGCGCGCGCGCTATCAATCTGCATGGGTTCCTGGTCCTGACTGGCCCCAGGCGTGGCTTGAAAGGGTTGTTGGGGGAGTGGCTTCTCCTGCGACCGTGGGAACCAAGCCCGCTTTGCGCGCGTTGCTTGCTTGTCGCTCCACCGGGATTCCTGTCTCACCCCCACCGCCAGAGCCGCTTTGCTCAGCTGATCCATATTACTGGGCTTTGGACCTCTCGAGAGCTCATCCTTCACCTCCTCATGCAACCCCAAGTAGAACGCCGCTTGCATTGGGGGTGACTCTAGTTCCCACCCCAATCTGTGCACCAGCATGGTGAATTTCGCCCAATACGCGCGAACTGTCATATTTCCTTGGCGTAAATTATGAAGTTCCTCCTTAGTCTGGTCCATATGACTATCGGACGAATACATCGTTTTCAAACCTTCTAGAAATAGTTTGACATTCTTCATGCAAGGATTCTTTGTTGCGATTAACGGTCTTAGCCACTCCCTGGCTGCCCCGGTAAGGTGCTCCACAATAAACGCTACCCTGTGCTCATCATCAGGGAACTCATCGTGGTGCAGCTCAAGAGCATACACAATCTCAGTCTCAAAGCCCTGATATTCCTTCGGGTCTCCATTGAACTTGCTTACTAGCGTCCCGGCTCTCCTTCCTGGCAGCACTTGGACTTGGGGTGCCCCTCCCGCCTTGTTTTTCTCTGCATCCAGCTTGTTTTGGAGGTCTACCGCCACCGCCCTTAATTCCTGCTCTCTTTCCTGTAGCGCTCTCACCTGTTCCGCAAGTTGTAGCCGGTCGTCCTGGACCTTCTTAGTCTCTTCTTTAGCTGCCTTCAATTCCCCCTGCGCCTGCAGCGACAGCTGCTGCAGTTCTTGCTGGGCTTGCTCCGCGATCTGCCGCCATCTCTCCGCCTCTGACACGCTCATCCCGGCAACTCCAAAGTAGCCCCAAAAGGATTAGGAGGTTGCTGTCACAGTGGCCGGAGTGGACTACTTCAGAGTAACGACGCTACGCAGCTCTGCATTTTATTCTTTTATTGGTGCTGCGTATTTACAGTGCTGAAGTCATTGCTATTTACACGGAGTGATGTGGTCAGTCGGTTTCAGAACCTCCTAATGGCTTTTGGCGCGTCTTTCTCCAACACAAAAGCTTTGGCAGACCCATCCTCTTTCCCCTCCTCTTTCTGCGTAATTCCGGAGTTGGGGGGATGGGTCTCCCCCCCTTATTCGCCCCTTCCTGTCCCACCTGGGACCCTGGCTCCTCTACCTTGCCTGAGCCTCGGACACGACTTCCTGCTTCCCCACTGGAATCGGAACTCTCTCTGCTTTCCCCTGTGCTCAGGGATTGGCTTGAACTCAAGAGGGGAGGGACTTCGCGATATCCCCTGTCCCTCACAGAGGCCTCCTAACTCTCAGCACCCTTAACAAACTACAGTCCCAGAATTACTATTTTTTGGGGAAACCGTTATTGTTTAAAATAGTCCTTTAAACATATGGTGGAGGGGACTTGGGTGGCGCTGTGGTCTGAGCCACTGAGCCTCTTGGGGTTGCTGATCGGATGGTCAGTGGTTTGAATCCCTGTGACGGGGTGCAGGGCTGGCCCTATGGCAAGGCTGGGTGGCGCAGGGCGCCAGGGCGCCCGCCCGCCAGGGGGGTGCAGCTCAGCTCGGTGGGGCGCTGGGGAGTTTCATCCCTCCAGGAAGCCGGGCTCCATCCCTCCGTGCTCTCGGGCTCCACTCGCCTCTGACTGAGCCGAGGAGAAGTGAGAGAGAGAGAGGCTGGGCTGGGCGCGGGTGGAGAGGCAGCTCCGCGCAGCGAGACGCCCGCCTTCTGGAGCGCGTGGGTGCCTCGGCTCAAAAGGGCCATCAGGGGGGGCGCCGTGCTGCAGGGCCCACGGCAGCCGTGCGGCGGGTGCTGGGAAACAGGGGGGGGCGCCGGAGGGATCTTCGCACCGTGGCACCAGGGCGCCAGGTATGCTTAAGACGGCCCTGACGGGGACTTGGGTGGCGCTGTGGTCTGAGCCACTGAGCCTCTTGGGCTTGCTGATCGGAAGGCTGGTGTTTCGAATCCCCGCAACAGGGTGAGCTCTCGTTGCTCTGTCCCAGCTCCTGCCAACCTAGCAGTTCGAAAGCACACCAATGTAACTATTAGCTAAATAGGTACCGCTGTGGCGGGAAAGTAAATGGCATTTCCGTGCGCTCTGGTTTCCGTCACAGTGTACCATTGTGCCAGAAGCGGTTTAGTCATGCTGGCCACATGACCCGGAAAGCTGTCTGCAGACAAAACGCCGGCTCCCTCGGCCTGAAAGCAAGATGAGCACCACACCCCATAGTTGCCTTTTGACTGGACTAAACCATCCAGGGGTCCTTTACCTTTTACATATGGTGTGAATGTGGCTGTGGTGAGATTTGGAAGCCACCATTCCTTGAGGTAATCCATTCTTACTGATTGAGAACCACAGAGCAGTCTCACACTCTAATCGTTTTCAAGTCATTCAGTGTTTTGGGTACTGAAGGTATCAAGGACCTGTGGGCCTATTCACACCCCATTGATACGTTCTCTCTCTCACACACACAGCCAATGTTTGAGCAAACCTGGTCTCAGGGGTGCTACGTTTATGCCTTTAAGGCCAGCATAACCAATGTAGTTGCTGGCATCTGTCTGTCTCAAGAGACAATGGAGTATGCCTCCAGGGGTGAAGTCAAACTGCTGGAGAAGCAGTAAAATAAAAAAATTCCTTCAGTAGCACCTTAAAGACCAACTAAGTTTTTATTTTGGTATGAGCTTTCGTGTGCATGCACATTGCCTGCTGTGGCTGCAGAGACCAACAACTCGTAACTGCTGCCTCCTGCGTTGTTTTTCCTGTGTCAGCCGCACTGAAGAGACCTCTCCAAGGTGCAAGCCTGGACAGGAGGCCCTGAGCTGCCCAGACAACAAGCCCCACTGGTGTGGTTCAGGGGAAAGCAGAGCAATACATTTGGAACCAGCTTGGCTGCAGAATTTGCCAGGAGGAGGCATACAAGATGCCACCCAACTGTCTTAGGGACTCCACCAAGGATTTGTGTAGTGTTTACTCCAGGCATAGGCAAACTCCAGCCCTCCAGATGTTTGGAAGTACAATTACCATCATCCCTAGCCAACAGGGCCAGTGGTCAGGGATGATGGGAATTGTAGTCCCAAACATCTGGAGGGCTGAAGTTTGCCTATGCCTGGTTTACTCCTTTGCTTTTTCTTCTCCTGAAGATGTAGAACCCTCTGAATATTATAGACTACAACTTCCAACAACCCCCCCCCCCTACCATAGTCAATAGCTATGGATGACAGGAGTTGTAGTTCAAAAAGATCTTGGTTTAGGGCAGGCATCCCCAAACTGTGGCCCTCCAGATGTTTTGGCCTACAACTCCCATGATCCCTAGCTAACAGGACCAGTGGTCAGGGATGATGGGAATTGTAGTCCAAAACATCTGGAGGGCCGAAGTTTGGGGATGCCTGTTTTAGGGTTTCCAATATGGGGGTGGGAGCCCTGATCAATCAGAAATCCCAGTGCCTATACAAACAATCCACTTTCGACTAACAGCTGGGGACAGAACTAGTCTCACGCATTCCTGCAAGCCCCTTTATGTGTTCAGTAGCCCCAGGGAACAAACATTCAAACAGAGCTATTACATCAAAAAAACCTGTTCATGCCATGAAATGTGATGTGCTGTTATGAGTTTCAAGCCCCTACCCAGTGATCTCTTACAAGCTCTGACCTGCACCAGTAATTATAGCTGTCATGGTTTTTCTAGACAGCCACATGGAATCATAAATATAGGCCAGCTTCTCTTAAGACTCTGGAAATTGCTCAGCTGAAATTATTGAAAAAAGAAATGAAATGCCTTTTAGAAGAGAAATTATGTCATGCTAATTAAATAAACATTTCCAATTTTAAAAAGATTCAGGATGGAGCGCTGATAACAGCTTTGGGCATAAAGTTTCTTGCGTCAATATGGCATTACTATGGTGAAATACTGTAGTTCTACCGGTAGGTAGTCCACCATCCTCTGCACACCAGAGTACCATCCTTATATCACCCAGCCAAATCTCATTGGCTTTGCCATAATATGACACCATCTTGTGTTCATGGCATTATCTCTGACGGGAAAAACTAATCCTAGGTGACTTATCTAGGAAGAAGACAACAGCAGCAGTTGGGGTTAGGAGTAGCACAGAAGCTGGGGGAAGTGGCACTAAAGGATCAAGATAACTTTTTTGCAATCTAAGTGTATTTTGAAATTAAAGGTAAAGGTACCCCTGACAGTTGACAGACTCTGGGGTTGCTGCGCTCAACTCGCTCTATAGGCCAAGGGAGCCACCGTTTTTCTGCAGACAGCATGACTAAGCCACTTCTGGCGAACCAGAGCAGCGCAATTACACCCTACCAAATTGGGTCATTTCAATAATAATAATAATAATAATCATCATCATCATCATCTCTCTCTATATATATATAAATGTAAAAGAGGCATGTCGGTATGTTTCCACTTTTCACCAAAACCGCTTGACCGATAGCGTTCAAATTTGCGCACAACGTCCCATACTACTGTGAGAGGAAGCATATACCATTTGCGCAGACAGATGTCACACCTGTGCAACATAAACCCCCCCAAACCCCATGTTTCAGAACACACAACTCACCAAAAAGTGCATGCTGGGAAAAAGAAGCCAGAAGAGGTTGCTAAACAGCACCCTCTGGCGGCTACACTGGTACTGCAGCTAGAAAACCTTCACCCTCTATCAGCGGTTACACTGGTACTGCAGCTAGAAAACCTTCCCTCTCCACAGCACCTCAGCTCACCTTTATAGACTGGGCCGAATGGAGGTGGGGACTTGCCTGGGTGGGGGTTGGGGGGAGGAGGGGACGGAATAGGTCATGGGTCGGAACAGGGTGGGGGGGAATCACAGGGATGAACCAGGGGTGGGAGGGAAGGAGGCAGGCTACGTCATGGATTGGGACAGGGTGGGGGGGAAACACAGGGATGAGCCACAGCAACGCCTGGCCGGGGCAGCTAGTAATAATATTATTTATACGCCGCCCATCTGGCTGGGTTTCCCCAGCCACTCTGGGAGGCTTCCAACAAAATATTAAAATACAGTAGTCCATCAAACATTAAAAGCTTCCCTAAACAGGGCTGCCTTGAAAAATGGCTACTATTCAGTACAGTCCTAATACTAACATGCAGCCATGAAACGAACCAAAGGGAAATCTATCTCATCTGCATTGATCTTTCCCAAAGCAGGACCTTACTCAGTCTGCAACTATCAGCAAGCCTTAGGCATACCTTGCAGATGTGTTACCTCATTGGGGAATGGTTGATTTCTTTCAAATTCCAAATAAATAAATAATAATAATGAGGGATGCTAAAAAAATTGGAACATGACTTGGAAATGCAAAATATATTTTGGTTCAATTAATACGATTTAGTTTTGCTTCGTAAGTAAAATGTGTGTAAAATGTGTGTAAAATTGCGTAGGAATCATTAAAGATGATTGCCAAGTACCTGCTGTTACATTATGTATTATATGCGAGAAGTGAGGTTACAGGGAACCAGACAGAGGGCCTTCTCGGTAGTGGCATCCGCCCTGTGGAATGCCCTTCCATCCGATGTCAAGGAAATAAGCAGCTATCCTATTTTTAAAAGACATCTGAAGGCAGCCCTGTTTAGGGAAGTTTTTAATATTTAATGCTGTATTGTTTGAACACTCGATTGGGAGCCGCCCAGAGTGGCTGGGGAGACTCAGCCAGATGGGTGCGGTACGAATAATAAATTATTATTATTATTATTATTATTATTATTATTATTAATTTTTATTTACAAGTACCTGACATTTTCATAAGGTAAAACTGAAATTATTTGATTTTACAAAGCAGTTTATGTGTTTCTTCATCAAGCTAAATGTTGTCCAATCACAATAATAATAGCAAATTTGAATTCCTCACACCCAAAAACTTATATTTAAGGACCCCCCCCCTGAATAAATTAACAAAAATTAAGTTTCAGCCTCTAAAATGACAATCCCGGTTGCTTCAGTCAAATCAATTGGACTGTTATAGGTTTATAAAAGCTCAAGAATGAGGTTTCGTATCAACTATGAGCCCACACAATTACAGGCTTTCAATAGCTCTTTCTCTTTCCTATTTTTTTTTTAATACAAAGGGAGATGATTGTCTGGGTGTTGTTTTTGTCTCCTCATTAAGCTAATATTCCCAGACATGAAGAACATGATGCCAGCTCTGAAAAGGATACAACCTGTCATTTGCATTTGTCCCATATAATTTTCCATTCATAAATCTCAGAACACTATGAACAAGAGGAGTTGGGATGGGGGGGGGGGAATATAATTACCTTCTTCACAGAGCTTTGGAGACAGCAACTTGCCAGAGGCTCTTCTCCCGGAAAGGACTCGCTGCATTGAATAGCAAATATATTAATAATACGTGGAATTATTGACATTGTTTAAGTTTAATATACGGAAGGGGCTTTTATTGCAAAGTGAAAGCAGCGCTTTCAACAATCAAAGGAGCCAGCTCCTAGGGGCTGAGGTACCTTCGCCCCCCAATGAAATATTTGAGGGAGTCAGGCCCCCCAAAATTTGATGGGCGCCATTCAAATTGTGTGCGCCGCACAATGTGATCGATTAGGGCAGGGTTTCAAGTTGGCACCCCTGTTGGCACTGGTGTCAAATTCCAGTGCAAAGTTGTATGGATTCCACATTCTGCATACTGTGAGGCCTCTGTTCTCACAAAAGCTCCCAGCACATAAAATTGGTGCTCTGCAAATCTGCCAGTGCCACTGGACTTACCTTCCAAGTTCCGGACTGCAGAATCCGGGAGCGGCAGCCATTTAACACCGGAAGTTGTGTCGATGTAACTTCTGGTGTCGCTTTGCCCTTCTATGGGCACCCAAAATGGCCACCGCCGGCTTCGAAAGTCGCTTGTACACATGTCAGGAAGTGCGCCGACGCAACTTCCGTTGTCGCTCCGCCCATCTATGGGCACCAAAATGGCCACCGCCAACACCGGAAGTCACGTCTATGCACTTCCGGACATGCGTAGATGTGACTTTTGAAGCTGGCGGCGGCCATTTTTGGTGCCCATAGAAGGGCAAATCGGAAAGAAAAAAAATGGCCGCCAGCAGGAGAAAATAACGGAGAAAAACAGGAGACGAAGTGATACGGGGGACCACCATGAAAAGGTAAGTAAAAAAGGGGTTTTCCCGGGAAAACGGGAGACTTGGCAGCTATGGCCACTGGAACATGTTCTCCCTCATCCCAAAGCAGCAGCATGGGATAGTTTTTCAGAAATAAACTGTAAAAAGATAAGAACATTGGCAGGATTATTGTAATAACCTGCAGTTTTATAAGAGTACATATTTAAAGTAGATGAATAAATGAGTAAATTAAGTTAATTTGGAATATGCAGACAATATTTTTTCAAAAAATAAGGAACAGCATGAAAGAGGGGGGAGGAAGTCATGTTTTGAAATGTTTAAATGATTGTAAAATTATTGAAATGTATGAAACTGTAAATCATAAATATATATTTTTTTAAAAAAAACAGATGGGATGTCAATAACACTGTACAAATCAATATGGTATGCAAGGCTTGTGGGGCTGGAGCGAACTTGGTGGGTCACAATTCTGACCATCAGTCCATCTCCCCCTGCCCTAAAACATGCTTAATCAGGATTTTAAATAGTAATGCTTTCTGTAATAGCAGAGAACTGAAACTCAGATTGCCTGAGCTCTGGTACCCTGGCTAAAAATAAGAAAATAGAAAAAGTTTCATGGTTACTTCGTTTTCTTACCATTTTTTATCAAGGCATTGTAATATGCTACGTTTTCATTTGCATAACAGAAGAGGGACACACACACACACACACACACTGAAGCATGATAAAAAACTTTGCACAGTACTATTGCTATTTGCATAATTCAATTGACCAGAAGTATCTACCTGTCCGCTGTGCAGCAGTTCGGCTTGTCTGAACTCCAGATAGCTTAAGCCCAGGGAGAATACTCAATTATTTAGGTAAATAGCTAGAACGACAAATGGCAATATGTAAAAAATCAAGATTATGCATTAATTGGAGAAGTGCAGCTTATTACAACAATCCTGCTGATGTTTTTATCTGTTTACAATTTATTTGTAAAAAATCCGATAAACTATTTCCATGATTTTATTTTTAAAAATTGTTATCTTGATTTCTTATTCTTCCGGTAAGTTTCACCATATCTGCATCTGCAGTTTTTTGTATCCATTCTTCCCTTGCTGGGACTTCTGCTACTTTCCATTTGGGGGAGAGGTAAAATTCTTGCAGCTGTAGTCATAAACATGAATAAGTTTCTATGCAGTTTAGGTAGTTCTGTCCCTAAAATTCCCCAAGAGAAAATCTTCTGTGTGTTTTGTTGTTTGTTTTTTTACTAAGGTTATTTTAAACATCCTTTTCATTTCATTACATATCATTTCGCTTTGACTTTTTTTTTACCCGTGTAGAATAAGGTCTCAGTTCATTTAAATTATTATCATTTGTCTTTTTTTAAAAGGACTGTGGGTTGCCTAGATAAAGGTGATTCTGTTGTATTCAAGCACATTTCCTCAGTCTGTGTGTGAGGGTATATCACGCACTCCCTCAAAGGGAGACTCCTCTCCTTGAAAATGGCTCGGCATTTCCCATTACGCTGATGGGTTCTTACAGGCAGTGTAAGTTTCCCATTACATTTCACGGCAACTCTGGACATGGAATTGCCTGATGGAGCCAGAATTGAGTACCTTGAATAAGAGGTGTTGGAAGAGTTGTGAAAATTGCCTTCAGACATATCGCTCTTTGAAGCCGAGTGCTAGCCAATGCAGTTGGTTAAAGCGGGGAGGTGGGGAGAAAAGAGTGAAAAATGAGAAAAATTTAAAGAAGTAAAAGTATACCCCCACGTCTCACTCGGGTCACTATTACTACTGCACGGTGCCCTTTCTGCCACAGAAATGCAACAAGTTAAAGCTAGTTTTTATTTTAATGGGCAGTTAGGGGAAAAAAGAGAAAGGGGAGACAAGAGATAGTGCAAATGCAGAACATTCTCCAGGCTGACACAAACAGGGTCCAAGAGAAATGAGAAATCATAAGTCAGAATGGCTCATTGATTTAGAGCAGCCCAGGAAGCATGAGCTAAATTCTAATTGTGACTGTCAGGAGCGGTTGTGGTGCGGGTGGAGAGAGCAAAAGCTGAAGGAAAGCTGCTCTGGAAATAATGAAATTGTTTCGGGAAGATAGGGAAGCACATTATTTTCTTGCTTCAGTAGAGCCGAAGTCTCATTTCCACCCAGTGCAATAATGTACGCACATTACCTGGTTATGTATGACAAGTCTTCAGGCAAACCTCAGCGTATGAACATCATACAGCTCAGTCAGCGCTGGCTCAGACCCAAAAGCTGGATGAGATGTGTGCTTGATGGTACTATTTGGGGCTATTGCTTTCTTTCTCCCTGCTCCCAGTGTTTGGCTGAGCGGCTCTGTTGGTCTGGAATGTTTGTGAGCTTCCTGACTGCTCATGGCAGGAAGCCAATCAGCAATGGAACATTGACAGGTAGCACAAAGGAAGATGAAAGAGGAGTTTGGTGCTGTTGGTGGTGGGGTTAATGGCAGCTAGGGAGAAGAGGACGTGTTTCTTCTTCTTCTTCTTGGAAGGGCATGGTTACACAAGAGAGCAAGGAAGTATAAGACACTGATCCAAGAGAGCCAGTGTGGTGTAGTGGTTAAGAGCGGTAGACTCGTAATCTGGGGAGCCGGGTTCGCATCTCCGCTCCTCCACATGCAGCTGCTGGGTCACCTTGGGCTAGTCACACTTCTCTGAAGTCTCTCAGCCCCACCTACCTCACAGGGTGTCTGTTGTGGGGGAGGAAGGGAAAGGAGAATGTTAGCCACTTTGAGATAAAGCGGGATATCAAATCCAAACTCTTCTTCTTCTTCTTCTTCTTCTTCTTCTTCTTCTTCTTCTTCTTCTTCTTCTTCTTCTTCTTCTTCTTCTTCTTCTTCTTCTTCTTCTTCTTCTTCTACCAAGAGTGGTGAGGCAACTTCTATCCTATGGCTTTACTGAGGAGAAACACCCTGATCTTTTGTGTCAGGTCTCTATAACTGGCAACTCCCACTTGTACTACTGCAATGCGCTCTACGTGGGGCTACTTTGAAGGTGACCCGGAAACTACAACTAATCCAGAATGCGGCAGCTAGACTGGTGGCTGGGAGCGGCTGCCGAGACCACATAACACCGGACTTGAAAGATCTACATTGGCTCCCAGTACATTTCTGAGCACAATTCAGTGTGTTGGTGCTGACCTTTAAAGCCCCAAATGGCCTCAGTCCAGTATACCTGATGGAGTGTCTCCACCCCCATCGTTCTGCCCGGACACTGAGGTCCAGTATCGAGGACCTTCTGGCGGTTCCCTCACTAAGAGAAGCCAAGTTGCAGGGAACCAGGCAGAGGGCCTTCTCGGTAGTGACGCCCGCCCTGTGGAATGCCCTCCCATCAGATGTCAAAGAGAAGAACAACTACCAGACTTTTAGAAGACATCTGAAGGCAGCCCTGTTTAGGGAGGCTTTTAATGTTTAATCGATTATTGTATTGTATTTTTCTGTTGGAAGCCGCCCAGAGTGGCTGGGGAAACCCAGCCAGATGGGTGGGGTATGAATCAAACAACAACAACAACAACAACAACAACAACAACAACAGTAACTGAGAGAAGACATATGGAGAAAGTTTAGTAATGTTTTACTAGGTCTCAACAATCAGGAAAAGCCTACCTCTCACCCAAAGGTCCCATCGGCCAGATGAACTTCTGCATCAAAAACAAGGGAATGAATGAACTGTAACACCCATCAGTTCCCATCCTGTTCTTCAAATTTAATTTATAACATTAAGAATGAGAACGCACATGCCCCCAGCCAGGAAAGGATTCCCATCTGTATGGGGAACTGTGCACAGAACAAAGAAGGTGCATCTAAATGGGTGTCATGACACTCATCGGTCCCCAGAGAACTTGCTGGCAGCATCTTTTTTATATGTATGGGGATGTGTGTTCATTTTGAGAGCTGCAGACTAAGTCCAACTGGTTGCTTGCAGCAAGAGCTTGATCAGGATACCAATGGAAACACGTCAAAAGAATGTTATAGGCATGGGTGGGTTAAACATAAGTCCACCAAATTGCGAGCAATAACCCCAACATTATTTTTTGATCAAACATTAACTCCAAACCACTGCCAGAAGATGTAAAAGAGACACAGCATTGGTGCAGAGATATTCCGCCTGCGGATAAACACAACAGAAATGGAACAGTTGCCACGTGGAAGAAGAAGAAGAAGAAGAAGAAGAAGAAGAAGAAGAAGAAGAAGAAGAAGAAGAAGAAGAAGAAGAAGAAGAAGAAGAAGAAGAAGAGTAGTAGTAGTAGTAGTAGTAGTAGTAGTAGTTTGGATTTGATATCCTGCTTTATCACTACCCGAAGGAGTCTCAAAGCGGCTAACATTCCCTTTTCCCTTCCTCCTCCACAACAAACACTCTGTGAGGTGGGTGGGGCTGAGAGACTTCAAAGAAGTGTGACTAGCCCAAGGTCACCCAGCAGCTGCATGTGGAGGAGCAGAGACGCGAACCCGGTTCCCCAGATTACGAGCCTACTGCTCTTAACCACTACACCACACTGGCTCTCTACAGCCAAGTGCTATTTGAATCAATGAACAATAGAAATCATATTTATTCCGTGCTTTAGCTTGTACAAGCGTATCACATTTCTCAGTAGTCCCAGCAGTAACAGAGTACGGTAGGTCAGCAATATCTTCCATACATTGGTCCTTTGGCATTGCAGGAAGCAGCACTGGACCAAAATGCATCCCTGAGTTTCCAAAAGTTTCCCTGTCGTGTGAAAGAGGCTTCCATTTTTCAGTACCATCTACAAGGCACTGTTAAAATGTCTTTTTAATTCTGGTGGCTGTGGGGTTTTGCTTATTGCTGTGAGGTAGCTGAGGGTGGTGCATGTTTCCCCCCCCTCCATTAATCATCTCTACAGCATCCTGCACCCTCCGTGGTTCCCCAGGCTTCCTTATCTGCCAAAATCTCAGTCAAAGCATCACCATCATCAGTATTATTATTTTATATTTCATTTTCTGCGAGGCATCCCAAAGCGATCTACAATGTAATAAAAGCATCTATGTAAAACAGCTATCCAGTTCAAACAAATGCAGAACATATACATAAATGTGTGTGTGTGTGTGTGTGTGTGTGTGTGTGTGTGTGTGTGTGGAATAATTTTAAATTACGGTACAAATAATTTTAAATTATTCCAGCAAAATGTTTGGGCTGCTGCCATCATCAGCTGCTCTGATAAAAATGATGCTGTTTCCATGGCGGCAGTTATAGAGCTTTGAGGAGGGGATGCTTTCATTCGCTGGAGCTAAGTGATGCTGGTAGTATAGGTTGAGGCCATGAGGCGTTAAGGTGTCCAGTGGGTACAGCCAGATGTTTTCCCTTTTGTTAACATTGTTGGCATCTCTGTAGCAATTATTGGTAAGACTGACAGGCTGTGGTTCTCAGGATTAAAGTGTCCAGCCAGGGCCGTCTTAAGTATACTTGGCGCCCTGGCGCCATGGTGCGACGAATCCCTCCGGCGCCCCCACCCAGCCCTGCCCTGCCCCATTCCCCAGCGCGGTCGGCGGGCACAGCTCCGCGGCGGGCACAGCTTGTAAAAAAAACCGAAAAAGAATAGGTGCGGGGGGGAGAGAAAAAAAAAAACACCGGAGAGCTTAATATAAATATAAAGGGGAGGTGGGCGGGGGCCTCCAGGGGGGGCGCAAGCAGGGTTTCTCTGCCTCCTTTTGAGCTGAGGCGCGCGCTCCAGAAGGTGGGCGTCTCTCGCTGCGCAGAGCTGCCTCTCCGCCCGCGCCCAGCCCAGCCTCTCTCTCTCTCACTTCTCCTCGGCTCAGTCAGAGGCGAGCAGAGCCCGAGAGCGCGGAGGGATGGAGCCCGGCTTCCTGGAGGGATGAAACTCCCCAGCGCCCCACCGAGCTGAGCTGCGCCACCCAGCCTGGCCGTAGGGCCGGCCCTGTGTCCAGCAGCACATTGCTCCACTTTTTCTTTTGGTCAAAACTGCCTACAACATAGGCTGCTTTTAGCTTTCACCTACATGCTGAATATGACATCCCATAGTTGTTGTTGTGTGTTTTTGCATTCAGTGATATAAATTGTATTGCAGGAGTCACAAGTGTTTGATGTAATATGTTCTATTCATCTTGGTGCTTAAACCATAAAGGTAAAGGGACCCCTGACCATTAGGTCCAGTCATGACCGACTCTGGGGTTGCGGACTCATCTCACATTATTGGCCGAGGGAGCCGGCGTACAGCTTCCAGGTCATGTGGCCAGCATGACAAAGCCGCTTTTGGCGAACCAGAGCAGCACACAGAAACGCTGTTTACCTTCCCGCTGGAGCAGTACCTATTTATCTACTTGCACTTTGATGTGCTTTCAAACTGCTAGGTTGGCAGGAGCAGGGACCAAACAACGGGAGCTCACCCCATCGCAGGGATTCGAACCGCCGACCTTCTGATCGGCAAGCCCTAGGCTCTGTGGTTTAACCCACAGCGCCACCCACGTCCCATTGTTGTTGTTGTTGTTTAGTCGTTTAGTCGTGTCCGACTCTTCGTGACCCCATGGACCATAGCACGCCAGGCACTCCTGTCTTGCACTGCCTCCCGCAGTTTGGTCAAACTCATGTTCGTAGCTTCGAGAACACTGTCCAACCATCTTGTCCTCTGTCGCCCCCTTCTCCTAGTGCCCTCAATCTTTCCCAACATCAGGGTCTTTTCCAAGGATTCTTCTCTTCTCATGAGGTGGCCAAAGTATTGGAGCCTCAGCTTCACAATCTGTCCTTCCAGGGAGCACTCAGGACTGATTTTCTTAAGAATGGATAGGTTTGATCTTCTTGCAGTCCATGGGACTCTCAAGAGTCTCCTCCAGCACCATAATTCAAAAGCATCAATTCTTCGGCGATCAGCCTTCTTTATGGTCCAGCTCTCACTTCCATACATCACTACTGGGAAAACCATAGCTTTAACTATACGGACCTTTGTCGGCAAGGTGATGTCTCTGCTTTTTAAGATGCTGTCATAGGTTTGTCATTGCTTTTCTCCCAAGAAGCAGGCGTCTTTTAATTTCATGACTGCTGTCACCATCTGCAGTGATCAAGGAGCCCAAGAAAGTAAAATCTCTCACTGCCTCCCCACGTCCCATACATATAGTTTAAAACAATGTACATAAACAATGTACATACACAAAATCAATTCAGCCCATGACAGTTACCACCTGGGTTAAAGTTCTCCATTTGGGAGGCTTCTTGAAAGAGGAATGCCCTTAGTAGTCTAGGTTGGCAGGAGCTGGGACAGAGCAATGGGAGCTCATCTCATCCCAGGGATTTGAACCACTGACCTTCTGATCAGCAAGCCCAAGAGGCTCAGTGGTTTAGACCACAGCGTCACCTGTGTCCACATTAGTTGGGTATGAAGTGGGTGAGATAATCTTTTAGGTAACTTTAACTGAAGTGTAGTAAGCCAAGGAGGCTGGCTACTGAGGGCCTGAGATTGGCAAGTTTACTGATTTTGTTTTAAACAAAAGTTTTGTTAGAAAAGTTTTGTTGTTGTTGTTTAGTCATTAGTCGTTTAGTCGTGTCCGACTCTTCGTGACCCCATGGACCAGAGCACACCTGGCATTCCTGTCTTCAAACGAAAGTTTATTTACCTTAAAAAAAAATCTTTTCACAATGTTTTTTTTTTAAGTAAGAACACTTTTAAAAAATAATTATCAACAGCTGTCAGACACATAGCAGGCAACCTCCCCATCTTTCAGTGCTTAACGGCAAAGCCCAGACAAGGATGTTGTTGAGTTTTCAGAAAGTTTGGTAGCTGAGAAGACACCCAACCCCCCGAGAGCTTATTTGTGAAAGGAAAGAAAGACTTTTCACAAATATCTTTCTCAGCCTCCTCAAAAGCAAAGTAAGTGCAACAAAAACTGTCACATCCCACCCATAAAATTTTCATTGAAATTACCGTGCTCTCTTGATAATTTTAAAACTGAGTTTCTTTCTTCTCCCTCCCCCAATCACTTGACAGGAATTATTAGTAGACGGTGTCTTATTTTCGGAGAAACATGGTAGTATTAGTATTAGTATTTGCACCCCACTCACCTTGCTGGGTTTCCCCAGCCACTCTGGGCAGCTCCCCACAGAATATTAAAAATACGACAAACATCAGACATTTAAAAACTCCCTGAAACAGGGTTGTCTTCAGATGTCTTCTAAAAGTCTTCTAAAATAAACAGGTGTTTATTTTCTGGACATCTGATGGGCGGGTGTTCCACAGGGCAGGTGTGACTACCAAGAAGGCCCTCTGCCTATGAAATGATGTTTTTACAATGAGAGGAATTTTGGGCAAAGCAGTGGCTCCTTAGGGACATGATACAGTTAACATGCTAAAGCTAAGCAACCCTGGGTCTAGATCTGCTCAGGATCTGGATGGAACACCTGGAAAACCTAGGTATGCTTTCATGGAAGGCAGTGGGGCCCTAGCTAACTAAGTTATACTTGGAGAAGTACCGCTGAAATACAGAGGCCAAGTTTAGTCATATCTATCAGTTTCAATGGGAAGTATTCAGAGTCAGCTCACTGAAATAGATAAACATGACTAAATTAGGTCCATTAATTTCAAAGGGCCAAATTCAACTAGCCCGGTGAACTAGCGAAAGGATTCTGCTAGTGCAACAGGGCTTCCCACTCCTCCCTTCCCCTACTGCCTCCCCAAATCTGCTTGGGAGGGTGGAGAGAACCCCCAGAACAGTGTTCATGGGAAAGAGAAGGGAGATTGTTCTATCTGGCAAGCAGCAATGTCTGTATTGATGCAGGGCTGTCTTAAGCATATCTGGCGCCCTGGTGCCGTGGTGCAGAGATCCCTCCGGCGTGCCCCCCACCCCGTTTCTCAGCATGGCTGTCTGGCGGCCCGACGCCCTGGTGCCCTGCGCCACCCATCCTTGTCATAGGGCCGGCCCTGCATTGATTAACTATGTTATCAGCCCAACACTGAATTCCACCCAATGAGTCTGCTCTGCATAAAACTTCATTTATTACTGACCAATAGAGTAGGGCTAGCATTGGGTACTGCCCATGGAATATGAATATGTGTCTTGCCAATCAATGGCTGAAGCTAATTCACAATGGACCACCCAAGGGATCCTCGATAAATCCATGGAAAAAAGACAATAGTTCATCATGGCACTTCCTGCTTCATAACTCAGTTTTTTAGCCACTGAACCACAACAGCTTTCACAGATAAGAAGAGTCTTAAGAACACTGCAAGGCAGTAATAAAAATCCATTAATTATCCTATTGTCTTGAGCTAACATATTCCAAATGGAGATTAGTTCAACAGTAATCAAGTACCTTGTCACTCTTTCTTTGACATTTAGGAGAAAATCAATCGTACATACGATTGATTTTCCTTCTTCCTCTCCCTCTCCCTCTCCCTCTCTCACACACATTAATAGTCTCAATTTTCTGTCACCGTTGCCCTCAACATGTTCAACAACGTGACAGAAATCAGACAAAGATATCCTCTCTGACCATAATTAAAGGTGACCACATGTTGCTTGAATAAGTGTTTAACGCCATATCCATTTATCAAAGACAATTTTCTCTGAATAATAAAGTGTGATGAACTACCTCAAGAAATGTTGAGCCATCTGGCTGCTTCCTTCATCATTAACATTCACCTTCAATCTATGCCTGTCTTGTTTTGTAACTACTTGAGTGACGGGAGAATTAGTTCATTCCCATGGCTTTCCCCCATAGACAGGATTTCCTCCCCCCCCCCACCATGTATTCATGCGCTTGGTTAACAGAAGGTGAGAAAGAGAGGGAGCAGGGGGGGGAAATAGAAGTCAAAACTAATTTGAGACACTTCAACTTAGCTACTCTTTGCAGATGCTATGGTGTTTGAACCATACATATTCATAGGAATAATAATACCACTCCCCCCCCCGCCCCAGGGGGAATAAATACACACTCTAAAGGCTGCATATGAATCATAGTAACAGTTGTACAATTCACAGAATATTAGGGGAAAACTCCAGTCCCTTAACTTTGCTCGCAATAAACGGAGTAAATGCATTAAAACTCTTCATAAGGAACCCTCCAGCACTGCATTTATTTCCAGCTACCTATTGTTGGGGAGCATTAACATTACTTTGCATCTAAGTGCTAACTCGATAATGCAGAGTAGAAGAGAAAGAATTGTGGGTTTTTTAAAAAAAGAGCAAAGCTGAAACAGATTTTCTCCTGATTAAAAAAAAGTCACCTACTCATGACTAGCAAATCAGCACCTGGTGATTTTGGACAGCTCTCTCGTGAGACCAATGGATTTCTGCAGAGTCCATCAAGCCAGATCGCCATAATCTAAAATCTACTCTTCCTGATACTGAGGAGAACAGTGCAGAAGGTGGATTAAGAATCACAGGTTCTGGAGAAACCCAATGAATGCAGCATTTAGTATGGTTGAGGACCAACTGGTCTCTATTTACACTATTTAAAACAAAGAAGAGATGTGATTTGATTGCACAACGAACATTTGAGTATGGGGTTTTCCTTCAAAACTGGGTTTGATTTCAGCTTCAATACTGAAACAAGAAAATCACAGCCCGTGGAATATTTATTGATGCCATCTCCCACATCCTCATTTTAAAAAGTTTGCAGAGCACACATTACATCCAGATTATGGCTATAACTCTGTTCTTATCAGAGAGATAAAGAAGAAACCAGGAGGACTGTGGATCTGGTAGTTATTTCAGGGCAGATTCTCTGTCCCCTACTGCTATAGGATTGTGCTATAGGATAGATTTAAGTGGGGCTTGCAACAGAATGTTGTGGGGAGCTACATGCGCCCTCCCCCCCCCAACACACACACACTGACCTGTGAATCGGTCCTATATTTTCATTAAATATTTCTGGAAACTGTAGCACTAGATGGGGTCATCACGAAAAGAAAACCATGTTCAAATGCACGTGGAGAGCATGCAAATTTTGTAGTTCTTCCAGCTCTGTACAGTTTATCTTCACTTTAAAAAGGAAATTGGAAAAAAAAGGCAACAGTTTTGGCAGCATTAGCTCAATCACCTAATACAATGCCCTGCTACCCTGCAGGTCTCATTAAAATGTACACATGCATACAACAGAGGGATTAATCTTTACTTAGCTTTACTCCAGTTAATTCACTGAGGCTCTGAAAGGAGCCCAGCTTTGCATAACTTCTCTTCTAGCGCATTTGAACTGTCATCTTTTCTCTTCGGCAATGAGGTGGCTAAAGAGCAGCACATAATTAGTTGTAAGAGTTACAGTTCAGCTAATTCAGCGACACTGCTGGTTGCAGCTTCTCCTTGAATGTGCACAGCATGTCAGCATCCACCATTTTTTATTAGGAAATGGAGGGTGAAATATTTAAAAGCTGACATGCACGGTTGCAACCAGCACAAAACTGATGTTTTGGTGGCCCTAATAAACAGCTGATCCCACAGTTAAATGATTCTGGTGTGTCTTGTAATTAGAGATGGGAAAGAAATTTGTTCACTTTTTAATGTAAATCTAGTTCAGCATTCCCAAACCTCAGCCCTCCAGATGTTTTGGACTACAGTTCCCATCATCTCTGACCACTGGTCCTGTTAGCTAGGGATCATTGGAGTTGTAGGCCAAAACATCTGGAGGGCCGCAGTTTGGGGATGCCTGATCTAGTTAATTTGCATCTCCTGGAACAATATGTGTAAAAATAACAAACAAACACCCCTCTCTGAATTGAACAATACAGTTCCCTACAGAAATACAGTCTGCATCTGTATTGGAATTGTTTTCAGATGCTTTTAGATAATATTTTGATGTTTCAATTCTCTTATTGCTTGAGTGTTTGCTGCCCTAAAGTTATTTGGAAGGGAGGGAGGGAGGGTGGAACCACCAGAAGGGTGGAACCACCAGAAGGCCCTCAGAGCTGGAAATTTGAAGAACTGGATGGGAACTGATGGGTGTTACAGTTCATTCATTCCCTTGTTTTTGATGCAGAAGTTCATCTGGCCGATGGGACCTTTGGGTGAGAGGTAGGCTTTTTCTGTTTGTTGAGACCTAGTGAAACATCACTAAACTTTCTCCCTATGTCTGTCTCTCAGCTATTATTATTATTATTATTATTATTATTATTATATTGTATTATTTATACCCCACCCATCTGGCTGGGTTTCCCCAGCCACTCTGGGCAGCTTCCAACAGAAAAATAAAATAATCGATTAAACATTAAAAGCCTCCCTAAACAGGGCTGCCTTCAGATGTCTTCTAAAAATCTGATAGATGTTTTTCTCTTTGGCGCCACTACCAGGCGCCACTACCGAGAAGGCCCTCTTCCTGGTTCCCTGCAACTTGGCTTCTCGCAGCGAGGGAACCGCCAGAAGGCCCTCGGTACTGGACCTCAGTGTCCGGGCAGAATGATGGGGGTGGAGACGCTCCTTCAGGTATACTGGGCTGAGACCATTTAGGGCTTTAAAGGTCAGCACCAAGACTTTGAATTGTGACCGGAAACGTACTGGGAGCCAATGAAGGTCTTTCAGGACTGGTGTCATGTGGTCTTGGTGGCCACTTCCAGTCACCAGTCTAGCTGCCGCATTCTGGATTAGTTGTAGTTTCCAGGTCACCTTCAAAGGTAGCCCCACATAGAGCACATTGCAGTATTCCAAGTGGGAGATAACTAGAGCATGCACAACTCTGGCAAGACAGTCTGCGGGCAGGTAGGGTCTCATATGTTCTTATGAATCTGCTTTTTTTGTCTTAGGGCCAGTCTGTTAACCATAAATTTACTATTTGCATATCTCAGAACTGGTTACTACGTACAACACACTTCCTGCAATTTTGTAATGAACAGGCTTGACATTTACAACATGTTTTATTAATCCTCTAACCGTAATCCTCCCCGGGATACAGCACTCATTCTTAGCCTTAGATATAGTCTGTCTGATTGAAACACTCAGCATTGCTATGCATGTGCATGCTGCCTTGCATAAATAAGTTTTCAGGAAATCTCAATACCCTTGATGCTGATATGTTTGATCTTCAACAAATCCCTATAGGATGTACAGTGTATAGGAAGTTTAAAAAAAATAGTTGATTAAGGTCAGCACCGGTAGATGTCAGCTTCATTGAAGCATTTCGTGCTTCCCACAACAAACATTCAAAAAACAGCAACAATGCTGACATATTTTTTTAAAACAACAACAACAACAACGAAGGTATGCAGAACATTTCCCCCGAAGAAAACTAGAGATTTCGTGGCATCTTAATAACCATTTCAGAACTCAACCTGTTCATGCGCATAATCCCGCAGCAGCATTATGTCAGGATGAAGAAGGAAAAAAAGAACACAAAGAAAATGTGACATTTCCTATAAACATTATTTGAGGTGGGGGTATCATTGTCCTTTTTTTAAAAAAAAAAGTTCTATTTTTTAATTGCATCCTTTTATAATATATTTCCTTCCACTTAGTAGTAGTAATAAATAAATTAAAAATTGCTAATACTAGGGGAATGTGTTGGATTCACATGAATCCAGAGGCAAATTGGGATGCATACAAGTTGCATACATCAAAACAGAGCTCCTGAAGCATTTCATAGTGCTCCAGTGATGCAGTGGGGAGCCTGAGATAGAGCAGCTTTGCAATTTCAATACATATGTTAATTTAAGGAAAATACCAGGATCAGGAAGGGGGAAGTTCCTTCATGACTGACATCTCACCCGTAAGCAGAAAAAAATGGCAAAAGTCATTTAATTCTTCCCACCCCGAATCAACTTTAAAGCTGTCTAACATAGAAGTCCCTGGACCTATTTGTCTGCACTTTGGCAGGTTTCTTACTTTGGGGCATGGTCCCCAGATCTACAAGTTTCACACCAATTTTCTCACAAAACACTTGGGAGAATTAAGTCATTTCCAGCACCCTCAAACTGCAATGGCTAACATTGCAGCTAAATTTCTTTAATTTGGCAGGATTCGTGCCTTCAGAAGAAGCCACGTTGCCTGCAAATTCCATCCATTTCTGCCCCATGAATTTTGGAGGCCTCTAGCACAAATTCCCCTGGACATATTTGTATGTAATTAGAAATGCTTTAGCTATACTGGAGGGCTATGCTGCCCCATATTTCATCCATTTCTATCGAAAGGGGGGAATCAGTTGTTCTTTTTGATTTCCCAATAATGATTGGGTGGGGAGATGCATCAGATCCCCAAACTGCAATAGCTGCCCTTGTGGAAGAAGCATTGCAGCTATCCCTCTGAAATTTGGTGGGATTTGTCCCCTCAGAAGGCATGAGCTTTCTTGCAAATTCAATGGAAATCTGCTCCCCTCCCCAATGTTAGAGGCTGTTCCGTTAGCGGGAACCTTTTTGAGGTGTCTAACACAAAGGCCTCTGGACCAATTTCCCTATGATTTGGGAAGCACTCTAGAGAGGCTACTATGCTTGCAAATTTCTTCCACATCTGTCAAAAAGCCCTTTTTATTTCCCAGTACTGAATGGAGGTGGGGTAGAATGATGCAGACTCAGACCCCCTGAGCCTAATTAGGCTATTCCACAATGCCAAATCAGAGTCCAAACTGAATATGTGGTCGATGCTCATCCACAGGTTTCTTTAGCACAAACTGACTTAGAAAACAAGCAAACCCAACATTTTAAAAAAAATTTAGATTCAGGTAGGTAGCTGTGTTGGTCTGATGCAGTTGAAATATATAAAAATATATTTTAAAAATTGTCCAGTAGCACCTTAGAGACCACCTAAGTTTGTTCTGGGTATAAGCTTTCATATGCATGCACACTTCTTCAGATACAATGAAAAAGAAGTCACCAGACCCTTCTATATTGTGGGAGGGTGGGGTGGGTATTTCTCAGGAGGGTAGTAGGAGATGGGTGATTGACTCAATGGGTATGGTAAACCTGTTGACGACTGTTAACGACTGCAATTAGTCCTACAGGAAAAAACAAGGGATAGTATGCAGATTATTAGAATATGTAATGAGATAGGAATCCAATATCTCTATTAAGCCCGGGTCTCTCCATAGTTTTCAGTTTAGTGATAAGGTGTAATTCAAAGCTGTTAGCAAAAATACACAGCAATTGAAATCAATTGCATAATATCCAAGTTCTTAAAAATTTTGAGATGCTTCCATGATTTGAGATGTCACAACATATGAATGCTGGTGCACTACATTGGTACAAAGCCCAGAACTCCTATAACATTTCCTTGAAGCTAAGACCTTTTCTCATGGAATGGCTGAATAGGATTATAGTCTCTGAGCTGGGCAGTTCCCCATAAAATTCACCTCAGCCATGCAGCAGGTGGTTGCTTTCAGCCTCAGAACCACGACCGTGCCCAATCTGAAATTTTGAGATAATATTACTAACCATTCTTTCATAGTTGTTGTTAAGGATTTCTGAGATAATAAGTGGGAAGTGCTTCAGATTTCTGAAAACTGTTCAATAATATTATCTTAGATTTGAAATATGCCCATCATTCAAAGCGAACCATACATTTATGGGGCTGAAATCAGTCCAACAGTGTTGGAATTGTCAGGTTGGAAGAGTTTAGTTGTCTTTAAAAGGCGATAAGGTGGGAGATAAAGTAACTGCGACTTTGCCTACTTTGCCAGGGCAAATATAAGGTCATATTGACTAATCCAGGTGGTAGGGTAAGGCAGATAAAATGGGCAAAAAAATGTGGTACAAGGCACAGCCATTGCATCTTCCTTAAGCTTAGAGGCATACATTTGACACTTGCATAGATGCACCACACGCTTTTTTGTGACATGCAGTCCTTAACAGAAGCACACTTTCTATGTATGTTTTTTAACATATATATTAGATCAGGGATCAGCAAACTTTTTCAGCAGGGGGCCAGTCCACTGGCCCTCAGGCCTTGTGGGGGGCCAGACTATATTTTGGGGAAAAAATGGACGAATTCCTATGCCCCACAAATAACCGAGAGATGCATTTTAAATAAAAGGACACATTCTACTCATGTAAAAACAAGCTGATTCCCGGACCATCTGCGGGCCGGATTTAGAAGGCGATTGGGCCGCATCCGGCCCACGAGCCTTAGTTTGGGGGCCCCTGTACTAGACTGTGGTTGCAATATATTTCATATTTGCAATGAAACACAGCTTGCACTTGAATGAGACCCTCATCTAGATGATTAACAATATGACAGTCACTGGAATGGTCCACAAGGTTGAACCAACAACTTATGCTGCAGAACAATCAGGACATAGCTCAGTGGTAGAGCACTACATGCAAAAGGCCCCAGATTCAACCCCTGGTATCTCCAGATAGGGCTGGCAAGGGCGCCAGTCTGAAACCCTCAATAGCTTCTGTCAATCAGTGTAGATAATACTGAGTGAGATGGACCAATGGTGGGGTAAGGGAGCTTCCAAGCTGGTGGAACAAATGGGTCCACTGTGGACTCTCCGTGCCCTTACCACAACAAAAAGACTGATACTGATGAATTGGAAAAATAAAAACGTGGTTCCCTTCCACAATTGGATTGAAGACTTACACAAACTTGCAACGTGTGAACAACTTGCATGATGTAATCGCAGACTTGTCATGGACAAATCCAATGATATTTGGAATCCATTCTTACAAATAGGCTAAGATCTGGTGATGTGCAATAACAACCTTGTAAAGTATACCATTTTGTATTTCACACCCACCCACCCATTATTTTCACTTCTACACGGGTTCTGTTTCTCTTTTTCTTTTTCTCTCTTTTATTTACGTCTCGCCGTGTTTGGTGCACATATAATTATGTACTTTTTGAACTTTTAATCAAGATGTTTATTTATTTTTTAAAAAAATGGATCCACCGCAATGCAATTTAATGTGGAGAGGGGGTTATTTCCTTATCTGGTAATGTCACAAGATGGCAGTGGAGACAGAGGGTATGATGGTCCCCCCAACTCCATCCAACATGGACAGAGATGATGGGAGATGATGAAAGGCCACAGGTATCTCCATGTATGCACTAGGTTTTCCTGATTCAAACCCAAGAGCCAAGAACAGGCATCCCCAAACTGCGGCCTTCCAGATGTTTTGGCCTACAACTCCCATGATCCCTAGCTAAGAGGACCAGTGGTCAGGGATGATGGGAACTGTAGTCCAAAACATCTGGAGGGCCGAAGTTTGGGGATGCCTGGCCAAGAAGCATAGGCTTTCCATTCACCCTTGATGGAAGAAGCATTTGGCATTTTTCAATAACACATTTTCTCTCTCATTTTTGTACCATACCCTCCCTCTTTGTAGCTCATCATGGGGCCAACACAAATCAATATCCAAATGGCTTCAAAGGAGCGGGGGAGTTGCATTCATGATTAGTCTAGTGGCTTTAAAAACTCATTTCCTGGGTATATTACAATACTTATAACACTGTGGAATGAGAACTATTTCCCCCCTTGGGCTCCCCAAAAGAGAACGTTATCTCATATACAAATCAAAACAAAATCCATGGAGACTGTTTCACTGTTGCCTCTGGAAATATAAAGCAGTGGTTTTAACAAGCAAAGTGATTTCTTCGATGCTTTGCTCAAGTTGGGACTCAACACTGTAGTTGGAGTCAGAAGGAAGGGATCTTACTTCTTAATGACCCTCTGGAGGCAATGATGGAAAATAGAAATAATTAAGCACTGGATTGTCCAGCTGTGGCTGCAGGCCTCTCCTGTAGCTGTTTCAAGTGAGCTTGCTAGGGCAACTCAGTGGCTTTATGGGGGTGAGTGGGGAAGTGAGAGTGGGAGGGATGGAGAAGGGTAGATAGAAGCTGGGTAAGCATCAAAAGAAACAGCTAGACTAGTGCACTGTAATCTAAGAGCTAACCATGTGTGTTTAGGCTAATGGAATGAGCAACAGTAATCCAGAAAAAAAAAGAAAATTGAACCATTATGGAGAACATATTTGCAGCATTTGAAATTCAATTAACTGTTATGCCTCCCAAATGATTTTGAATTTCTTTTTCCTTTATATATTCTCATATATATATATATATATATATATATATATATATATATATTTCTTTGATTAAGTTTTACATCTCTTTCTTATGCGTGTTGAAAGAAACCTTCTGGTAATCAAAACAATACGTTTTGGAACTAATTTCAGGTTACTGAAATCTCTTTGCAATTGCAGTGGCTAAATGTGGGAAGCAGGAAACAATCTAGTCAAAAATTAAACACATTTCATTCCCTTTGATTTCAGTGGGAAAGCTAAAGGCTTGCTGAATTTTCTCCCACTGGAATCCATGGGCCCAAAGGGTGTTTAAATTTAGCTGGATCATGCCTGGGATGTTTGGTTGTCTAGGCCCATTCCGATAGGCAAGGTTCCAACAGATCCTAAGATCAAAACTTTGCCATCGCACACCACAAACAATACTCAGTGCTCATCAAGTATGGTATAGACAGGTTATATTGATTAAAATATATCATATTAGAGGATCTGCAGAAACATACCCTCCAACTCCCGGATTGAAAAATCCGGGATCAGCGGTGACGCAGCACCGGAAGTCGCTTCTACGCATGTCCAGACATGCGTAGAAGCGACTTCCAGTTCCAGGCTGCCCGTGTCTGCATGTCTGGGCACCATAAATCGCTTCTGCGCATGTCCAGACATGCGCAGACAGCCGGGAGCCAGGACATGGCCGTCGGCAGGAGCTTTATGGGATATTTACAGGATATAATCAATTCGGGATAACAGCAGGAAACGGTAACAAAATATGGGGTTTTCCCATGAAAAACGGGAGACTTGGCAGCTATGTGCAGAAACCAGATTAGTCAAAAGGGTGTACTCTGGCCAAGTGACCTAACCAATGAGCAGGGTGGAAAATCTCCTTTCCCTGGGCATGTTTACAGCCACATTCCATGGCCATTCACCAAAGCTTTAGGTATGTGAAACTGGCATGCGCATCATGGCCTCTCTGGCTAGCATTCATCCTGGTGGGCATGCCAAGTCTAAAGGGCATTGTGAGGGGCAGGAGCTATAGGCTGCCTCCTCCCATCGTGACAACAAGTTCCTCCCCGAGCACAAGCGGGAGCGGGGAGGGGGATGAGCTGAGCGGGGAAACAGGAAGTAAAGGGCAGGGCTCTGACAGGGTCACAGAGCCTCTGCACCGACAGGGAGAGGAAGGAAGGGAGAGGGAAAAGGGGAGGCAGGAAACCGCAGCTAGGAGACTTCTCCCTCCCGTTCCGGAGCTGCGCCTGAAGAAAAGGGGGCGGAGATTGGGGATTCCCAGACTACTTTGTTGGAGAAAGACGTGGGAAGCCCCATTCCAGGGTACTGACCCAGACTGAGAACATGTACCTTGTACAGCTTCTGCACTGTAAATAGTCTGCACATAATAAAAGCATGAAAAGGCAACATGTTGGAGTCATTACTCTAGAGTAGCCGCCAGCGATCCTGTGACAGGCATCAACAAAAGCATCCTCCTGGCAAGGAAAAGCCAATGGGAGGTGACAAAGGGGTGCCCATAATCCACTAGCCCCTCAGGTGTTTAATTAATAGTTTATTAAATTATTTCACCTGCCCAATGCCCCTTGAACCAAAACTCAGCAAACACCCTCCATTTGCCCACGCAAATGTCACCTTGTCACCTTGTCTTAAATCAAAATAATTGGAGCTACGGTCAGCATTTTAAATGACCAAACATGCGGAACACATGCAGAAACCGCCTTCTGGACCGTTGGACCCACTATTGGTCTCATCCACTCAATATGCCAGAACCTGCCATTGCAGGCAGGGGTAAAACACATCAATCTGACCTTTGGAACATTTTGTAAGTAAAGCATTTTAAACTTACTAAACTAGCACGGTCCGTTCAATGCTAAGAGGGACAGAAAATGGGGAGTGCTGTATGCAACTAAACAGGTTATGGAAAGGGTTTAAAATAGCCTACATTCCCATGCTATACTGCCGCTTGCATTTTGTGAGTTTAAACTCAGCTACTGGGGAGATTGAGTTTAGTTTAGCCTGTTTTGAATCCAGGCATCCAGCCAATTCTTCTTCTTTTTTTTAACCCCACATACATGGGTTATAGGGGTTCATCTTTTTCCTCCTACATACTAACAAAGCCCATACTACATAGGGAGGGATGGCAGGCACTGCCAAGAGAAGAGTGGAGTGTTGGTAGTCAGGATTTCCTTTCACCTCATCGCCCTCGGCATTGAAGCAAATTCTATGCTATGTTATCTTGAAGTCAATGGCCCTTAATCTCTAACAAGAGGGAAAATTAAAGATGTTTGTCTTGCAAGTAGGCAGAGGGACAAAAAGAACCCTGGCTGGATCAATTCTTTCCAAGTGCTGCCAAAAAGATTGGTGCAGATATTGTTCCCTTCCATAGCATTAGTATTTAGAGTTAGATGAACCTGTCACTTTTCAGTTTTCTCAGTTTCTAATTTCTCCAGTTTTATATCTTCCCATCTTAGGTCCTGCCACATTTCTACACCAGTTTGCTTAGTAGTTTTTTTTTCTTTTTTAAGTAGTCACGAAAAGTTGTCAGCATTTTAGTACACATTTCTCCCAATTTACATATCTTCATGCTCTTTTGCTTAATAAGCACATATTTGCAAGCACTTTCCCCTAATACAGTGGACGCTCAGGTTGCGAGCGTGATCCATGCAGGATGCATGTTCACAACCCGCAGCATTTGCAACCTGTGCCTGCGTGTCTGCAATGTCTGGAATGTTGGAGGGTATGTGTCAGGAGTCCAGGTTCCCACCTTGAAAACACAGTGAGCATAGATAATTAAAAAGGAGGAATTATTGCAAAAACAGATAGCTCTGGACAGCTCTAACAAAGCCTCCGGCATCATTACTCATGATGATGCTTCTGAAGATTTCTTCCGGTATCTACAGAATATATTGAAATAATGTCCCTTGTGTCTTTTGTTTTGCTTCCTGTCTAGAAGCCCTCCCATTCACCGCCTCCTTTGAGAGATTGGATTAGTGTCCACCTCTTCGTTTTCCAACAAACTGTCTCCTTGTCTATTCACACCCATTTGAGCTTCTGGAGAGCTTTGGCTTTGTTCTAGCCTGCTCTCAGCTACTGTCTTATCAGCTCGCATGTCAAGGTCAGGAAGAGCTGAATTCTGCAGCTGCTGGCTCTCCTATCTAAGATCAAAGCCTCCCTGTTCCTGGCTGCTTTCTGCATTTGGCTGCAAAGCCTTGCTTTGAGCTGGCTCATTCCTGACAGTATGCTGCTCTTCCTGCTCAGCTCCTATTTGCACCCAGCCTCTCCTACACTGGGCACCACTAAATATGTCCACATGAATGGCATAATCAGGCACCCACCCTCCCATTCATTCTGAACAGAGAAGAGGTGAAAATAGCTTCTCTCTGAGTGAGTTCCGCAGAGGTGATGCAGGCTCCTTTTCCACATTGATGGGACTGCTAATGGAGGTGGGGTGGAGTTAAGGGGGCACCTTTTTGTCTCCCTTTCCTGCTATTTTGGATATAGCACCTGTTTTGTTTTATAACATGCCCCTGTGGTAGCCATTTTATGTCATGTTTCACCCCCACACACAGCAGCCATTTTGTGGCTGGTGTCCATGTCCCTTTTTCTATCTGAAAAAGTCTTGCAACCCCTGCTATATGCTATTAGCAGTGTTTTTTCTGGGGGTACACTGGGGTACACAGACCCCTAAACATTTTGTAAATCTAATGGAAGAAGAAACTAAAAAATATATTAAAAAACACACACACACAATTAGTTTCTTCTTTAGCATGGTGAATCATCAGTTCCATTGCTACCCCCAATGGCGGCCTCATTTCCTGTAATGGTGTTTCCTGAATCTCAGATGGAAGCGACCGTTTCGTTTAATGTGTGAAGTTCCATGTTTCTCCAAAAATAAGACACCATCTTACACCATCTACAAGGTTAAACTGCCTATCACTATGGCTTATTTTCGGGGTATGGCTTATTTTCAGGGTATGGCTTATTTTGGGGGTATGGCTTATTTTGGGGTATGGCTTATTTTAGGAGAAACACAGTAGGAGTTGGAATCTAGCACGGTGATTGGTCAGTTTCATAGTTACCACCTCTGATGGCAGCTTCATTTCCTTTCCCTGTGATTTTCTTGAGTCAAAATGAGAGTGCCCCTAAACATTTTTTCCCAGAAAAAAGCACTGGTTATTATAATTCTGTATAATAGTATGATTTGACTACCATTTATTCACTCAAAAACCAAGATGTATGCTAAATAGAGCATCTATGAGCAGAGGAAAGCCAGTTGTTGAAGAGGAGAGAGTCTTATCCTCCTTACCGGGCTTCCCAAAATTACTTGGCAGTGAGGGAAACAGGAAGGTGGACTAGATCAGAGTTGGGGAACCTGTGTCCCTCCTCTTGGGAATTGGAGTCCAACAACATCAGTCCCAACCTGCATGGCCAACAGTCAGGGCTGATGGGAGTTGTAGTTCCGTAACATCTGGAAAGGCCACAGATTTCAAATCTGAACTACACGGACATTTAGTCTGATCCGCAAGGGTGTTCATGATGTAAGATGCTTCTCATAAATATATATGCTGCCAAAAATATGCATGACTTTTTTCAATTAGAGAAAAGAAAGAAGGAAGGAAGGAAGGAAGGAAGGAAGGAAGGAAGGAAGGAAGGAAGGAAGGAAGGAAAGTTCTGCATATCGCCATTCATTCAAGCAGATGTTCTCTTGTAAAGAGCAAGCATTTCAATTCCATATGAAACATGATTGAAATACAAGCCTGGTGCAGAGGGAAAAAGGGAGCCAGCCATGTAAGTGAATTCTGGGCGGTGGGGGGAGGGGGGACTAATTCTGAATAAGATCACAACCTCAGAAATTAAATAATAGATGTAGTCTGCCTGCTGCACCATCCAATTTTAATTAGGTTATCTGCAGCTGCACGTCTTTGATCTGAGCTAAATAAATCATGGCTGCATTTGGGTGGGGAGTTTCAAGGTAGGTTACATGCCATGCTAAGCCCATATAGGAAAAACAGAGAATATGTTGGAGCCAACATTATTATAATCCTGCTGCAACCCAAGGTCCCAGGGCTACCTTACAATTCATATTTATCTCAGCCACACTCTTCAAAACACAAGCGCTACCAGTGTGTCTGCCAAGTCTTGCCCAGCATTGCAGCGGCTGTGATGTCATAATAAAATCCACATTGCCCCCATGCCCATGATGAAGACGCCTGAGGCAACCTGATGGCTAACATGTTATATTTATCAAAATAACAAGTGGAAGATCTGCAAGCCAAATTAACTGAATTCAGAAAAGTACAGGCAGGTGAGGTTGTGTATAAATCTGCTAGAGGTGGATCCCTCCAGTCCCCTGGGCGTGTTAACAGTCATGGTATGTGACTCAGCAGCCAAGGATTAGGAGCAAATTACTCCATCCTTGCTAGGTGAGTCTTGGGTCTGCTAACTTTTTTTTAACAAAATTACTTCTTATTAATTTACTTACGTAATAGACAAACAGTGGTACCTCGGTTTATGAACACAATTGGTTCCGGAAGTCTGTTCATAAACTGAAGCGTTCATAAACTGAAGCAAACTTTCCCATTGAAAGTAATGGAAAGTGGATTAATCCGTTCCAGAGGGGTCCGCGGAGTACTCAACCTGAAGCGTACTTAATCCGAAGCATGGGTGTAATTGGTTCCGGAAGTCTGTTCATAAACTGAAGCGAACTTTCCCATTGAAAGTAATGGAAAGTGAATTAATCTGTTCCAGATGGGTCCGCGGCGTTTGTAAACCGAAAATTCGTAAACCGAGGTGTTCATAAACCAAGGTTCCACTGTACACAGTAAAGTCAGCCAAATAATAAAATGACAATTACAAACAAAATAAGATAAATGAATTAAGAAATTAAGAAAACAAAAAGGGGGAGGGTAAGAAAAAATATACCAAAAACATACATGGCACCATAAATCCAAAAATTCTTGCATACAGATTTATGTCACCCTATTCTTTAATCCTAATTCCTTTTCTTCCCCATATGACTTCCATCTTTCTCTAAGCATGTCTATTGTTTCTATTTGTTAAACTGCTCCTTTCATCCTTTCTTCATTTCTACTATTTTCCACATATAGGGGTACCTCGGTTTAAGTACACAATTGGTTCCGGAAGTCTGTACTTAACCTGAAGCATACTTAACCTGAAGCGAACTTTCCCACTGAAAGTAATGGAAAGTGGATTAATCCGTTCCAGGCGGTCCACGGAGTACTCAAACTGAAGCGTACTTAACCTGAAGCAAACTTTCCCATTGAAAGTAATGGAAAGTAGATGAATCTGTTCCAGACGGGTCCGCGAAGTACTCAACCTGAAGCATACTTAACGTGAAGTATGAGTGTAATTGGTTCTGGAAGTCCGTACTTAACCTGAAGCGAACTTTCCAATTGAAAGTAATGGAAAGTGGATTAATCCGTTCCAGACGGGTCCGCGGAGTACTTAAACTGAAAGTACTCAAACCGAAGCGTACGTAAACCGGGGTATGACTGTAGTATACTAATAGTCGTTTGTCTCAAAGCTCTGTGAAATATGGACATGTAAAAAACCCTCTCTGACCATACCTGCCAAGTTGCTGTCGGAGAAATAAGGGACCGGCCGGAAGTAGCAGACCGGAAGTCGCACTGCAGCCATTTTGGAACTGGGCAGAGCAGCATCAAAAGTCCCTTCTGAGCATGCTCTGCCCAGTTCCAAAATGGCCGTCGTGCCAGAATAAACCGGGGGGAAACAAAAAAAATCCATTTTTTCAGCTAGGAACAGCTGGAAAAATGGGGATTTCCCGGGGAATACGGGAGACTTGGCAGCTATGCTCTCTGACTGAGAGAGAAAACAGATCCAAGCTAAAAGGGCAAGAGACAACCCTCTGTTTCTAGGTCTGTTGGAATCATTTCATATTTTGTAAGATGCCGAGTCTGTGCTAGACAACTCAAGACGTTGTATGAATATTTTGGATGAGCCATTTGATGTTTCTGTTCATTTTGAAGAGTTCTGCTAGTAAAATTTGAATAATATTTTGTTTGGGTTTGGGCAATGCTTCAAATCCAAACAGAGTCAGTTTTCATGTACCCAGTCACTTCAAACTGTGCAATATTAATATCTGTAGCACTAAATGTCAAACGAAAAGCACCAATAACACAGTTCCCAGAGAGTCAATTTGAATTTTCCCCAGCAGTGCAGAGTAGATGGAAAAGAGGGAATTTAAGGACTATTCCAAGAATAAACTCCCAAAAAATTACTACTCAGTTCCTGTAATGGGAATCTAGAAAAGCAGAAATAATGGCTATTGCAATGCTAAGCATACCTAATTCCCTCAACCATTCCTCATACGGCTTGGATTTCAGACTTTTTTTTATCGACTTGATAAAGTTGATAATCAACCTCTGACAACCTCTTGTCAATATGCTTTTTAAATAGTGGGCCCCAGAATTGGACACAATACTCCAGGTGGGATCTAACCAAGGCAGAATAAAGTGGTATTACCTCCCTTGATCTGAACAAGAATTGCACTGTCAAAGAGTCCTGAGTTGACAGGATTTCAGTGTAGGCATAGTTGAACAAAAATAATAATATTTCTGATGTTGTAAATAACCCTGTGGTATGCATAATTTTAATTTCTCTATGCAATCTGATGAGGTCCTCCTTAGTTGATGAATTTGAGGGCTGCCAAAATGCTCCTTCCCAAGTCTAGCAAAAAGGGGAAGAAAATTGTATCCTGGTTTCTCACGTAGAGAAAAAACTGAAGCCCACACACATAAACAGGAGGAGTTACAAGCTGGCAGCTCTTTCCATTACTGAGGGAAGTCAATTTCTGCAGCCAGAAAAAACTACATCAGTCCTTTATTTGCCACCTCTTCTTGTCCCACTGTGTTATAATTCTCCCTGAAAAGACTGAATTGCTGAGTCACACGCCACAAAAGTAGGACAAGGATGATGTCATGGATTAAATCTAACTAGAGGAAATCTTTGGAGCAGTTTAAAATAGATACTTGAACATGAAAACATTGAGGAAGGAAGGAAGGAAGGAAGGAAGGAAGGAAGGAAGGAAGGAAGGAAGGAAGGAAGGAAGGAAGGAAGGAAGGAAGGAAGGAAGGAAGGAAGGAAGGAAGGAAGGAAGGAAGGATATACAAAACACACCCCAGGAATCACAACTACAGGAAGAAAGGAAGGAAGGAAGGAAGGAAGGAAGGAAGGAAGGAAGGAAGGAAGGAAGGAAGGAAGGAAGGAAGGAAGGAAGAAAATAGCATGCTTCAGTGAAATATACAGTGAAATATACACATCCTTTAGTGTATAAAGGTTGAGGGGAAAAACAGTGGGGTGTAGTGGTTAGAATGTTGGGCTAGGACACTCTTAAATTAATTTTTCCAGCTTTCCACATCTGTTTGTAATTATTATTATTATTATTATTATTATTAAGTTTTCATGAGAGTTCATTAGTGAATTTCTCCTACAAGATACATGCATACACATTTGTAAAGCAATTTACCAGAATATATTGCATTTTCAAAAAAATTTCACTGATATATGCATTTTTATGCACACTTTACCCAAGCATATGCATTTTATTATTATTATTATTATTATTATTATTATTATTATTATTATTATTTTTGCACAGATTACTTGACTGGAGAATCACATTACAAAATCCAGAGAAGTATGAATTTTATAGGGTGGTTTGTGTATTATTCTGGAAATTGTGAATTGGGTAGGCTTACCTTAAAATTAGAACCGAACCAAATTTCCCACCCCGTCCCGTCCCTATTTAGAGGTCTCTGCACCTCAAAGATTAGTCAAAAATCACCTGCTACTTCCTGATTGTTGAAGTCTACCATTTATTTCCATGCTGTCTATGAAGAAAACTGTATCGTTTGTAAATGGAAGGGAGTTTATAGCATTTTGTAGCTGCCTAATAACTTCAAAGAAGAAAAAGGTGTTTTCTGGAACATACAATCTGGGGCAATTTGACACAGCTCAGCACAGTTCTGCTCAGCCATATGGAAAGTCCATAAGAACCACACCAGTTTACAGCTAGAAATAAAGATGATTCATAAGCCTTTTGTGCTGCAGAAAGGTGAAGCATTCAGAGCAGACGAATCTTGTGTCGTTACCATAAAATATTTATAACTATGCCCACAATAACTTTAACAATTTATTGTTTCATCTTCTTTCAGAAAAGGCCTTGGCAAGGATGGGGAGGGGAGAAAACATTTCCCCTGGAGCCTAGAAATATGGTTTCTATAAATGGGGAGATTGAGTTTAAAAGTTTCCCCAACCTCTTGCAACTGTAGTAGGGTAAATTCATTTCCTAAAATTGCTGCTTTGCTAACTGCTCGTGACCAATGAATGAGGCATGCCTATATTAGATCAAGTCCCCCTTGGGGCTGTGCACTGAATCTGACATTTGTGCTTTCCATTAGCACAAATTTTGAAAACTTTGGGGAGTTGGGTATCACAGTGAAGTGCTGGAGAGAATGCAAGCGAGGAGGCGATTAGTCTGCTAACATTTCTAATGAGTTACTCAATACACACTCAGGTCAATTTTGCATTGTATAGCCCTGGTCCTGAATGGGGTAACTGTACCCCTGAAGGACCAGGTGCGTAGCCTGGGAGTTATTTTGGACTCACAGCTGTCCATGGAGGCACGGGTCAGTTCTGTGCCCAGGGCAGCTGTCTACCAGCTCCATCTGGAACGCAGGCTGAGACCCTACCTGCCAATGGACTGTCTTGCCAGAGTGCATAGTCTGGTTATCTCCCGCTTGGACTACTGCAATGTGCTCTACGTGGGGCTACCTTTGAAGGTGACCCAGAAACTACAACTAATCCAGAATGTGGCAGCTAGACTGGTGACTGGGAGTGGCCGCCGAGACCACATAACACCGGTCTTGAAAGACCTACATTGGCTCCCAGTATGTTTCTGAGCACAATTCAAAGTGTTGGTGCTGACCTTTAAAGCCCTAAACAGCCTTGGCCCAGTATACCCAAAGGAGCGTCTCCACCCCCATCGTTCAGCCCGGATCCTGAGGTCAAGCTCTGAGGGCCTTCTGGCGGTTCCCTCACTGTGAGAAGTGAGGTCACAGGGAACTGGGCAGAGGGCCTTCTCAGTAGTGGAACACCCTCTCATCAGATGTCAAGGAAATAAACAACTATCTGACTTTTCAAAGAAATCAGAAGGTAGCCCTGTTTAGGGAAGTTTTTAATGTTTGATGTTTTATTGTGTTTTTAATATTCTTTTGGGAGCCACCCAGAGAGGCTGGGGAGGCCCAGCCAGATGGGCAGGGTGAAGTAATAAGTTGTTGTTGTTGTTGTTGTTGTTGTTGTTGTTGTTGTTGTTGTTGTTTTGCTGGCAGCAGGTGTTGGCTCACAGATCTCCTCCCCGTTATATGACGATTCCCCATTTTTGCCATGCTTTTCTTAATTGTTGATCCCGTCTAACCCTTGCCTGCAATAAACTAGTGACTCTTTTCCAAAAATCACAACCTTCTGTAGGTGAATTGAACCCTAATCCTATGGCAGCCTGGTGTTTATTTACTCGTATGGCTAGTCACTCTCAGTTTGATGGGTTTTACTCTAAAGCAATGTTGAATAGGCTAGCTATCTTAGCGCTGGGTTATGCCTGACCCCCATGGAGCTTAATGGAACTTGTTCTGATTTTAATTGAGGTTCTCCTTGTTCCAATTTCAAAACAAACTTTGTTTTCTAGCATCAACAAGATGCTTTAAAATTCACCCAGATATTCAGCTAACATCAAGGTGCTTTGATATTTTAAGAGGAAAGTTTATGCAAAGGGGTGTGTGTGTGTGTGTGTGACTATTATTGATGCCTCAGATCCAAAGGCAGCATATGTAATGAATCAAAGAGAAAAGTGATTACATTGTATATGAATTGGTGCTTAAGGTTATCTCTTTTTGGGCTTTCAGGGTGCTTATTTCTTTATGTCTCCAGTTAATACTACACTTCCAATTAACTTCCACTTTTGCAGCTCATAAAGCTCAAGATGAACTCATTCCGAAATACAATTTTAATCTATTTAAGATGTTTCTAAAGGTACTGCACTCTATGTCATGGGACAAATTAGCAAAGCATGAGTGATCTTGGAACAAGGCAGGCTGCATCTATCTTTAAATTCTCTTTGATCTGATATCCTCATACAGAAAATGACAAACTGAAATAGCCACTGATTATTATTTTTTAGTCGCTTTTCCCAAAGGACATTTCCTTCCTGTAGAATCTCTTCTCCGATAATATTTGGCAGATTATTTGGAGAAAATATTTGTGTCTCTGTTGTCAGTCATGATTGTGAGGTTACCGTGATTATTAAGAAATGTTAATGACAGCTAATGCTATTTTCTCTTTTGTCAAAGAAGGAAAAGGCTTGAAATGCTATTGCTTGTGGGGAAAGAAAGAGAATAAAAAGCAGGTTTGTTTTGTTCCCTCCTCTCTTGTGAATATAGTTAATTTCTGAGAAGCATGGAAGTAAATCCATCAACTTGACCAGGTGGCCCGGGAGAATGGTAAGGGGATATTGAGATTTTCACCTCTAGATTGCAGTTTCAAATGTGACTTTAGCCAGGAGTTACTGCAATCCATTCACAATTATGTTCTTTTCACCATTTGCAAAAGGAGTTGTATGCTTTTCAGAGTGATTTTGAGAAGCCTGAGGTGGAGCACCATTTTGACCCAGTGGGCTAGATCTTTAACTTCCCCCACCCCCTGGACCAACTTTGACAGGTGAGTGGAGTGACCCACCAGTCAATCATCTGATGTCACAATGGCAGTGTGCTACAGAACCCAGCAGGATTGATCTACTATAATCTCTGTGGATCACCTGAAATATATATCCTATGGGAGTGACCTGAAGGTTCTTCTATTGTTTTCTTCCTCCTCTGATTCCACAGCAACTCACACGCCAACTGTCTTATGGTAACCAGGTACTATAAAAGGGAAGTCAGGAGGTTCAGGATTGGCCACTCACAGCTTGGCCCAATCCCCACCTCTCAACATCTGCCACTTGAGATGGCAGTCTCACTCTGCCTCATGGTAGAGCTGGCAGCTGGGTGTGTGTTCATATTCTTTCTCTGGCGATCACTCGTAGCCAAGTAAGATTGTCTTCTTCCATAAACACTGTTAGAACAGTGAATCCGTAAGTGACTCTAGAGGCGAATTCTGGAACCACACATCCTTCCCCAGTGGGGACATAGGTTTCTGGGCAGGAGTTGATCACGGTGAGGGTTTGCCAAGTGTGCCTTCCTCTTAGCACCTTTCGTCCTGAATTTGAGCGTCTTCAAAGTCCATGACACCTTTGGTAAAGCCTGTTCTCCTTTTGGAGCTCTCGCAGGCCAGTGTTTCCCAGTTGTCAGTGCTTATACTACATTTTTAAAGATTTGCCTAGAGAGAGTCTTTAAACCACTTTTGTTGACCACAAGCATTATGCTTTCCATTTTTAAGTTCAGAATAGAGTCGTTGCTTTGGAAGACAATAATCAAGCATCCGCAAAACATGACCAGTCCAACAAAGCTGATGTTGAAGAATCATTTCCAGGGCCGTCTTAAGCATATTTGGTGCCCTGGCGCCGTGGTGCGACGGATCCCTCCGGTGCCCACGCCCCGCCCCATTTTCCAGCGCGGTGGGTGGACGGAGCTGCGCGGCTGAGCCTGCTGGCGGGTGGGCACAACGCACAGTGCAGCTGCTGGGGGTGCAGCTCCATGGCGGGTGGGCGGGCGCAGCTCCGCAGCGGGCGGGTGGGCGCAGCTGTGCAGTGCCCCCCTGGCGGGTGGGCGCCCTGACGCCCTGCGCCACCCAGCCTGGCCATAGGGTCAGCCCTGATCATTTCTTTGGCACTGGTGATCTTTGCTTCTTCCAGTACACTGGCATTAGTTTGCCTGTCTTCCCAAGTGATGTGGAAAAATTTTCAGAGACACCATTGATGGAATCTTTCGAGGAGTTGAAGATGGCATTTATAAGTGCCTTGTTTACAAAGGGTCAGTGGCACCACATTAAAGACCTGCTTCCCACATCGTATGAAATGGACGTACAGAACACATTGATTGATTGGGTATATAAGGGCTGAGACATATCTCCCATGATTCCTAAATGGAGATTATTTGTGTTGGAGTCTTACAACATCGAGAGAGCCACAGCTTTCCCCATCTCTGTGCTCCTCATGCCACCATTGCGGCCCATGCTTTACCATGCTCTGGTTCCCCCTTGGCAATCTTTCAGGCCATCATGGAGCTGTTTATCCTAGGAGATCTGGCAAAATCATTGTGCAATGTTGAATGGGTGCCCATATTGATTCCTTTTTCAAATCGTCTGAGTTTTTTCCTGCGGGCAAAATTCTATTTCAGCACTGAGAGCAAAGTTTTATCCAGGATTCTGCATGCTGCACTACCGACACTCATACAAAGATCTAGCCTTATTAATTCACAACTGACAGTCAAGCAAATGAGTATCTCCAGTCTTTTGACACTGAAAGAGCCAAGTTCCACATAGACTGATCTAAGGAGAAGCTTAGTCATATAGGCACCTCTTCAATTATTATTATAAGAGCCCTTGGATCAGAGGAAACAGGGATCATGCCTCTGTAAAAGGAAAAATAAAAACGCTTCTCAGTTTTCATTGCTTCCTTTTGGTTCGCCATCTTCTTCGTGCTCCCAAGGAACAGAGAACTATTTTTTACTCTGTTTTCTTGTTGCACTCTGCAACATCTCTGATCTGCCTAATTAACAGCGTGGATGAAACTGCAGGGGCCCAAACAGCTTGACAGAAACTCAGGTATTGATTACACAGTCACCAGCATTTCCCTGCCTGTTACAATTACTCAGCATTTACATAGACCCAAACACTTCATTTGTGCTGTCATTCATTTGAGGTTCAGGTTCTGAAGATTAGGCATGTGCATACACACACACAAACAAATGTAGCACCCTAAGCAGCATTTGGGTGAAATTCTCCTTGTAACCCATGAGACAGGATGGAGCAGTTGAATTATCTTTGCTATCCAAATAAGTGTTTCTGAAAGTAGGGTACTCTGAGATATGTATAATCACACCACTTGCTGCTTCTTTCATTGGATTGCAATCCCTGATTCCTGGCCACAGTGGGCAAGAAAACTGTAGGATTGTCCCACTCATGTGTAGGACCCTGGTAGAGACACATGCCCGACTGGCATGTTCTCTCCCTCCTGGTCGGGAGCTTCAAAAGCTTTCTCCAGCCCGAACATCACAGCAACTGATACCAAAAGGCATTAGCATGCTTTAGGATCCTGCAGAGTGTTAGCAGTTTGTGTAACAGACTTAGTAGCACAGCATTTTGGCTAAACTACATTTATTTACATATAATACACTCGGAGCATCTTGACTCAGTTTCTTCCTCTTTCTCATCAGACAGCAAAGAAAAAGAACAAAGAACAATAGTTCCACATCACGGAAACACAGTAATACCAAAACATCCTGTCTCCGTCACTTCCCACACTGTGGAATGAAAACATACACCGTCACCTGATAGAAAACAATCCCATGACTGCAAGCACGGGGCAAGAATCCTAACAAAAACTGCAGTTCACAGAATGCTGCTTGAACCTGAGTACAATGTACATGCAATAGGGACATTGCAAAGGATATGGTCGCCAGCATGGTGGACATGTAGCCTCCCTAGCGCTCCTAGGCTCCACCGATTTCTCAGTGAGGCGTCAGTAAAATCCTGATTGGCACCAAGCAGATAGGAAGCAGAGGTTTCTTTGTTCCTGATCACTTGCCCAAAACACATTCAATGGATGTGTAAATGGGGAGCACTTTGCAATAGGAGGCTCCAATCATAGCATCATAGAATTGTAGAGTTGGAAGGGGCCACGGGAGTCATTTATTATTACAGTGATACCTTGGGTTAAGAACTTAATCCATTCTGGAGGTCCGTTCTTAACCTGAAACTGTTTTTAACCTGAGGTACCACTTTAGCTAATGGGGCCTCCCGCTGCTGCTGCGCCGCAACACAGTTTCTGTTCTCATCCTGAAACAAAGTTCTTAACCCGAGGTACTATTTCTGGGTTAGCGGAGTCTGTAACCTGAAGCATCTGTAACCTGAAGCGTCTGTAACCCAAGGTACCACTGTATTATTCATTGAGTTTATATACCACCCTATACCCGGAGATCTCAGGGCGGTTCACAGAAAGAATCACAAAATATAATCAGAATAAAAACAACAAAACCAATCACACACACACCCCTCCAGAAAAGAGCCACATTTTAAAAGGGTATAGGATGTCAATCAGATCAACCAAAGGCCTGGTTAAAAAGGAACGTTTTTGCCTGGTGCCTATAGGTGTATAATGAAGGCACCAGGCGAACCTCCCTGGGGAGAGCATTCCATAGATGGGGAGCCACTGCAGAGAAGGCCCTGTTCTCGTGTTCCTACCCTCTGGACCTATCCAGGAGGATGCACAGGAAGGGGGGCCTCAGAAGATGATCTCAGGGTCCGGGTAGGTCCAGCCCCTTGCAACGCGTGAATATTTTGCCCAATGTGGGGCTCAAACCCATGACCCTGAGATTACTTCAAATCTTACAAAGTCCCCCACCACAGAGCTATACATGCAGCCTCTCTCTTCAGGCATTCAGCCAACCAGTAAAGGTTGGTGCATAACTTGTCACCACTATCCCCAAGTGTGTTCGCTGAATACAATTTGACCAGCTGAGTGGAACTTTATTATCAAGGTATGTTACTTGCACCTATGGACTTCTGCAAAGGTCACATGGTCTTAATATGATTGTGAGAGTTAACTGGAGCACAACAAGCCCTTATCTATATGAAGGCTTGCCACATATAGATATTTTTTTCAAAATATTGTTGCTAAACCTTATTAGTTGTTGTTTTTTAAAATGGCAGTTCCTACCAACAACACCCCAAACCTTCTTAAGCCCCTATTTCATCCTAATAATAATAATAATAATATTTATACCCCGCCCATTGGCTGGGTTTCCCCAATCACTCCCAAGACCCTGTTTTGCCAAAGCTAAACGAGTTCTTGTTCCTGTCACTGGGAAAAGGAATCACTGGTTTTCAGTTGGTAAGTACACTTCACATTCCATTGCTCCCAGCAGTTCAGGACACTGATCTTGCCTCAGTTTCCCTATGTATGAAGTCTGTATATAATTTGCCTGTTAAGCCTTTGGCCAGTGCACCTAAGTTAATGCTGTTTTTTTAAAAAAATAAAAATAAAATAAAAATGCCAGGCTATGATGCAGTATATTTTGGATCTAATTCGCCAATTCTTCCTTCATAAAAGCAAGTGCTCTCTCTTTCTCCTCCACCAATGACACCGGAAACTTCATCTCCAACAACCCAAAGCAAGTCTTTGGGGGTTTGGATTGGGTGGTGGATGTTTTTAGTCGGTATATGTGACCTTTACAAAATAACATATTACTGAAGCACAACCTGTGCCAGATTGGGCCAAAGGAAGCACCGGATTAATGGAAGTAGAGAGAGCATCATGGGGAAAGGACTCTCCAAGTTATGTTCGGTATTGGTGACATTTTTCATGCGCTGCTTCCTGAGATTCCAGTTTGTGCTAAACTGTTCGGAGTCTGTGCTGTGCTGAAACAGCTAGTGCTGCAGAAAAACTTCCCCTTAAACTTTTCTTGCACACTCATGAGAACTAGTTTGGGCCAAAAAATTTTTTTTAAAAAAAAATGGTAAGAAACGTAATCTTCAGTGGGTGGGAGAAATTCTTTAAATTTGGGAAGGCGGGAGAATAATGTTTTGTGGTTCTCAGCAGAAGCTTTCTCTCTCTCTCTCTCTCTCTCTCTCTCGCTCTCTCTCTCTTTCTTTCTTGTCTTTTTGTTGCTGCTGCCAGTTCAGGTCACGTTTTAATGCAAATCTACCTAAATCAGCTTCTTATAACAATATGTGAACCTCTAGCTTTTTTTACAAGTCCACCACATATGGGGAAAAAAACATTCCTTCTGCCATTTTGCACTTCCAACACATACTTGACTTAGTTCTATACATTATTTGGGCACTATTACAGCTCTGGTTTTGCGGGTCTATTTTAGGTGTTTGTTCATCCTAAAGGTATTTGTTTGTGAAAGGCATTTGTTGTATAACAATTGATGGTGAACACTTTTAGTGTGTAGCATTGTTGCGATAGTCATGTTTACTTTGTATTGTATTTTTTGTATTTTACTTACAAGTCATTTTGAGATTTCCTTCCATTTTTGCAAACCATTTGGAGCTAGGCTTCACCGCGATGTGATTTTTAAAGGACACTTAGCTCTGGCTCAGGAGATACTTCACTTTAACTTTGGCAGGGTGGGAGACAGAGGTTGACTGACTACGCTACTATTGGGCCACAAATGTTATGTTGGGAAAGAGTGTTAAGCCTATTTGCAATGTGGTTTTCATCTGAATGCAATTTGGGGGAGGGGGAGACTTTCTACCGATACTTTATCTAGAATGGCTGCTTTTTAAAAAACATATACTGCTATATTTACTGGCATTTGCAACCTGGGGAAGCTCTTATTTATTAGAGATAGTATAATGAAAGTTTGCCACCTGATTAATTCTGATAGTTTAGCTGGGAGCCTGGGGTTGATGGATATTGGTGGCTGTGCCAACAATAAATTGAACCTGTTTGGTGGTAAGGATTTTGCCAAAAATAAAATCTGGCCTTCATCACGGTCTGAAGGCACAGGAAACAGTGACTTTGCTTAAACCAGGGGTCTGCAAACTTTTCTGCCAGCGGGCCAGAACGCCCACGTATGGGAGTGCGTGAGCATGCGCCCACCCGTGCGCATGTGCACACACCCTCCGCTCTTTCCCCGCTGGCTTTCAGAGCTATGACGGGGAAGGAGGAGGTGCTTGCAGCTTCCTATTGGCTGCAGGAGCTTCCTGCAGCCAATAGGAAGCCGTGGCTTCATCCCAGCAGTCAGTCCCTGCGCCGGGACTGACCGAGTTGGCAGCAGGGGCCAGGGGCCGGTTTAATGCCCCTCTCGAGCCATATCTGGCCCACAGAACGTAGTTTGCTGACCCCTGGCTTAAACCAAACAGGTCTAGGTCTGATCAGTGCCTGGATGCGAAACCACCTGGGAACCCCTGTGTGCATGGCTTTTAATTCCCCTCTATTCAGAAAGAAAGAGTGGCTACAAACAAAATAAACACATTAGCTCATATAGACCTGCTGCTCAGTGCTGCAGCCACCCACCTTTCATCAAGCCCGCTGAGCAATGAGCCTCTCCTAGGCCATGGCTGTAAGAACAGCAGAAGCCTCTGGGAAGGGAGAAGAGGAGTTAAGGGATTTAAAAAATAATGATTTTATAAGTGGTGTGTTTTGTTTCCCAATTTGATCCTTTTACGTGGGTTTGTACGTATTGCAGTATTTTCTGCCTTGTGGCTTGCCATTATTTTTATTGATCGTGGTTTAGATAGAGTAATTATTTATTGTTAAGAGTGAATAATTTGCTGATGTTTTGAGAGTTAATTTCATTGTGGACTCTTGTATTCTAATAGATTATGGAATATTCCTTATATCAAATAAAGCCATTCCATTTTAAACTTACGTTTTTTCATGATCTTTTGTACTGGAACGGATTGTTATAAGGTGTGTGTCCTTTGCTACATATTTTGTTGCTATAAAACTGCCTCGTGTGGTAATATAGAAAGTTGGTATATGAAGTAAAAGTGAAATGAAATGAAATATTATTCTGCATTTCTCTTTCTGAAAGTGCAAGGTATGCTGGTGTGCCCTGGATTTTCTTATATTTTAGAAAACTGTGGTCCGTACGCTAAAAGAATCCAAATGAGGGACACCACGGCAGTTTGGCAGGTTCTCTTTCTGGCACGAGTATTCTCGTTCTGCTGGGGCAGATAATTATTCCAAACCCATCTTCTGTCTGTTTCTAGTTGTTGGGATTGCAGCCAAGGAACCATGACATGACTTCACGTTTTGGTCTTGTTGATAGTCACAGGTGAATCCCAGGCAGGATTCATTTTTTGGCCTAGCAAACACAGAAGCCGGCTCTTTGCCATGTTGGAAAGGAGACAGAGAGCATGGGATTCGTTGCATTAGCTCCTGTCCTCCACATTTGCCCTTGCGTTCCAAAAGTTGCATTGGAAAACAAATGTTTGCTTCCTTCTGCAGTCACCAGAGGTTTGAAAGAGTGAAATGTTCTCCGTGAGAGCTGAGATGGCAGTATAATTTCCCCACAAAGTATCAAAAGAGAAGGTGTGCCATGAATAATCCATAGCCACCACAGACTCAACTCTTAATCAAAACAAATCCAAGTGTCTTACATAATTAAAGGTGGGTTCTTCCAGGGACTTAATGTACCGGCATGCAAGAGCACTCATCAAAATTCCCTGCACAGCAGCAAATTATCCAATTAAGAATCTGACAAAAGTAGAGATGGAAAGCATATATATATATATATATATATATATATATATATATATATATATGCCCCACTACAAAACTCACAGGATAATTCCATTGTCACATCAAGTGTCTGCCTCTTCTTTTTCTGCATGAATAATCAGTCCAAATTTGGACCTCTCCCAAAGTTCTGGTATATGTTTGTATCAGAAAAGTAGCCACACGATGTACAAAAAGGAAATACTGTAAACATTCGTATTTTCATCAGGACATCCCAAATACCCTCAAAACATACTTCTCACGAGCTAGGGTTGCATGTGAATCTAGAAGGCACCAAGAGTGAAATCTATAATAATGCAGATTCCTAATTTGAAAGGAAAACATTCCATAGCAAACATTGCAGTTATCAGGCAATAATATTAAATATGATGACATTTAAAGCAAATGATGAGTTTAAAATACTTTTTGATTCATGGAAGGCCATGTCACGTCATCAAATAATACAGAAAAATGAAGGTTTCTGTTTTCCTCTTTTCAGTATTTACAGATAAGAAGCTGCAATAGAAGCTTATAACTTGCTGTGCATAAATTGAAACATGGGGTGGGGGGAGAAAAGGGCAACTTTTTCTACCCCCTCTTTGTAATCTTTTTATTTATTTTCATGTACAGAAGATACACTTTGAGAAGGCAGTTGTTACAGCAGGAAACAACAAATAACTTGCCCTGATGAAATTACAGACTTTTATCATGCCACGTGTTAAAAGTTTCATTTGATTACTCTAAGAGATCACGCCACATTTTCCCGTGAGTGCGGGAGGAGTGAGATTCCTCCCACAGTCTGAACAATTTATGTATTCAATAAACATTTGCCATATGTTATAAAATGAATATGGATTGTGCTTGCCCTTTGCCACTCTCACCTGGCATCTTAGTTTCTCAGCCGATAATATTCACTGTACTCTGTTATACCAAGAATCAATGTCAGCCCAACACCAGTACTTTGGCTCTGGACCAACTTCTGTGTGGCCTGTAACAGAGTTGCTGCCCTTCCATGTATATGGCAGTGAGAGAGGACAACATAGTTCTCGTTCTCTTCTCTTCCTTTTTAGCTCCTTTTTATTATTTCTTGTTGATCAGATTGTTTTTCTTTCATTGTATCATGAAGATCACCATAAAACTTTACCAAGAACCAGCCCTGACAATTGGGACGACCCAACTGTAACTGAGTCCAGACATTGTGAAGAAGAGCGAACGTCTGCAATCCAGGATGCACCAACAGAAATCCTAATACAAAACAATAATCAAGCGGGGGTTTGTTTTATTGCTGCAATCTGCATTCTCTCCCCACCCAGCTGTGTTTTTTTAAAGGGAAGCTTTTAGCTCTGTGCCATGAGTTATCAGAAATGAAATGCTTAATGAATTGCATGAGATAGGACATAGTGCCACATACACTGTGACCTTTTCAGCATTCTGAATTTGTCTTTTGATTAGCTGTGCACTCTTAGCAAAAGTCCTTCCTTGCCCTTTCAGCACCAGTTGCAACCAGTAAGGGGGGGGGATGAAATACCTATATATTCAGCAAGAAAGAAAACTTGCATTTATTAGGCTCGTTTCAATTAAATTTTATTAGAAGCCATCTTGTGAATACAGTACTACCCAGACGTAAGTGGTAAGAAGGGGCAGCATTGTGAATCTGGGCTGCCAGATACAACATTAAAAAGGTAAAGGTACCCCTGACCATTAGGTCTAGTCGCAGCGACTTTGGGGTTGCGGCGCACATCTCGCTCTATAGGCCGAGGGAGCCGGCATTTGTCCGCAGACAGCTTCCGGGTCATGTGGCCAGCATGACTAAGCCACTTCTGGCGAAACCAGAGCAGCGCACGGAAACACTGTTTACCTTTCCGCCGGAGCAGTACCTATTTATCTACTTGCACTTTGACATGCTTTCAAACTGCTTAATGAATTCCATGAGATAGGACATAGTGCTACATGCACTGTGACCTTTTTAGCATTCTGAATTTCAAAGGAGCTGGGACTGAACAACGGGAGCTCACCCCGTCGCGGGGATTTGAACCTCCGACCTTCTGACCGGCAAGCCCAAGAGGCTCAGTGGTTTAGACCACAGCGCCACCCGTGTCCCGCTACAACATCACAGCCACTTATAAAGAGGGCATAAGGCAGTGGAGAGGTCACTGTTGGGGTAAAAAGGACGCGGGTGGCGCTGTGGTCTAAACCACTGAGCCTCTTGGGTTTGCTGATCAGAAGGTCGGAGGTTCGAATCCCTGCAACAGAATGAGCTCTGGTTGCTCTGTCCCCGCTCCTGCCAATCAGCAGTTCGAAAGCATGCCAGCGCAAGTGGATACCGGTAAATAGGCACCGCTGTGGTGGTAAGGTAAATAAGCAATAAAATTAATACAGTTGCAAAAGGTCTTCAGCTGGTAGTACTAGGAGTGGCTGTTGGGGAGGGGGGAGTGCATCATGCGAGTGCACTGGTAGAACCAATCTGGGGCTCCCACTAGTCTCCCCCCAACAGTAAAAAAAAAAGGTAAAGGACCCCTGGATGGTTAAGTCCAGTCAAAGGCGACTATGGGGTTGCGGTGCTCATCTCACTTTCAGACCAAGGGAGCCAGCATTTGTCCATAGACAGCTTTCTGGGTCACGTGGCCAGCGGGACTAAACCGCTTCTGGCACAACGTGACACCGTGACAATAGCCAGAGCGCATGGAAACGCTGTTTAACAACATCCGCCTACCTCTTAATTGTAAATGAAACTTCAAAGCCATTTGCAAAGTAGTTGACATATTGCCTTTATGCTTCCTCTTAGGGCTGAAGAGAAAATGGGTTTATTTTTCCAAGCCCAAGCAACTGCTACCCTAATCTGACCCTGAATAGCTGTATAAGTTGATTCCCCTGTGAAAACGAGCATTGGGACTCAAAGCAAATTCTTTCTTCGCCCTTTCTAAAAAGGCCCTTTTAAATATGTGCCTGTTGTCATTATATATTGCTCAGTACCAAGGTGGCTACAAACTTCACTTTGAGAGGTGTAAGTGCAGTGCAAGCCTAAGCATGTTTACTCAGAAGTCAGTCCCGTTGCATTGAAACAACGGGCTTATTCACTGCAGTGTGCTGTGTACAAAGTATGCACAGGTGGACTGTTTAATCGGAAGTCCCTCTCTGTGTTCAGTGAGGCTTATGCTTAAATAAGTGTGCATAGAATTCCATCTGTAGAGAGTAAGCCAGATCAGCAGCCTTCTTTCTGGCCAAGGCTCTATAAATCTAACAGATGAACAGCAGGCAGGAATTCAACATATGGGACTTTATGAGATGCAGTAATTTTGGAAGAAGTTAAAAAAGAAAAAAGAAAAAAGAAGGGAAAAGTATTTGTTTTACATAAAGCATGTCCCAGGCTCAGTTCTCAGCATCTCCAGATAGGGCTTGGAATGTCACCTATCTTATACCCTCCAACATTTCTCTGATGATAATAATAATAATAATAATAATAATAATAATAATAATAATAATAATAACAATAATAATACCTCACCCATCTGACTGGGTTGCCCCAGCTACTCTGGGCAGCTTTCAACATATATAAAAATACAATAAAGGGCTGCCTTCAGACATCTTCTAAAGCAGGCATCCCCAAACTTCGGCCCTCCAGATGTTTTGGACTACAATTCCCATCTTCCCCGACCATTGGTCCTGTTAGCTAGGGATCATGGGAGTTGTAGGCCAAAACATCTGGAGGGCCGCAGTTTGGGGATGCCTGTTCTAAAGGTTGTATAGTTACTTATCTCCTTGGCTCAGGGGTCATAACCAACAATTCTCTACTATGAAAATAGGGACGTCCTAAGGGAAAGCGGGACATTCCAGGATCAAACAAGACACCAGGATGGCTTCTGTAAATTTGGGACTGTAACTGGAAAATAGGGACACTTGGAGGGTCTGCTGTCTGAAGCCCTGGATTGTCACTGCCAGGCAATGTAGACGATAATGAGATTGATGGACCAATGGATCTGTCTCATGGCAATGAGTTTCAAAGGTTAAGCAATACAATGATAGTATGTGCATGCCCCACCCCCGAAAAAACCATCAATTGCAATTTCCTTGCAGTGCCTCATTCCCCCATGTGTTCTGGCTTCTGCACATTCTTCCATCCTCAATTTCAGCAACATGAACTGCACAGGCTTCCACATGTGTAATTATATTGTGTGTGCAAACAACCCCAAAGTAGAGCATCGACTTAAACACGGGGGTGTAAACAATCTTATATTAATACCAGGAGGAATCATAAGATTGTAATGAAACACTTTTCTCATCCAACATAAGGCTTTATTATGAAGCTGCAATTTTTATTATTTAGTTTTATTGTTTTAAATTAAATAGAGCAAAGTGGTTATTCGATCTTGCTGATTTAATAGGTTAATAAAGTCTGCTGGCAAACATATTGTTGATACACAACAGAATGCAGTTCTGCCTCTTCATGTTGAGTAAAGTATTAAAAAAAAAAGTTTCCTCCAGGGATGTTTTCCTACTGTCCTTTTTCTCATGGTGGCAATGTTTACAGAACCAGGCTCTTTCTATTGTCACCAAGGGATAAGCCCTGTCTCTATTCTTACTTTTGCTTCAATTTAGACTTTATCTGCGTATTATTCAATTACATAATTTTGAAGTGCTGCGGCTCAGTGATTCAGTATCCACTTTGCAAATTTAATCCCCAGAATCTCCCAGTAGGGCTGGGAGAGATTCCTTATCTGAAAGCCTGCAGAGTTGTTGCCAATCAGGGCTTATCCACACTTCCTGTTTTTCCCCTACTTTCCCCTTGGGAAAACCACTCTTTAGTGCTCAATTGGAGCAAACAGCAATTAGGTTATCTCCAGATTGACGTTTGCTCCAATTTAGCACTAAAGAACAGGCTTTCCCTGGGAAAGAAGCAGGGCAAAGGGCAAAACAAGCAGAAAACTGCTTGGACCTGTGCTTTCTAGGAGACAAGTGGAAGTGTGAATCGGCCCTCAGTGTAGACAATACAGAGCTAGATGAAATAGGCCTGACTTGGTGTAATAGGCCTATCCTTCTATTGGGTTTTATAGAAGCAGTTTTATCTGCTTCTAAATTTAATTATGAAAACCAAGCAGAAAATTGCAGGTATTGCTGAGCAAGAGGATTGTACGAAAACAGTTAGCTTAAAAATAATAATAATTCTGTTGTTATATATCAGCTTCCATTTCCAGTATCAAAAGCAAACAGCCTGCTGTTAGACCACTCGGTCTATTCTCCCTTTCATTTCCGTGTAATAAACCAATATCTTACTACTTCCTGTTACGACAAGTTATCGGTTATAAGGGCTAAAGGGATACACTCATTTTTAATAGACAAAGCACCATGCAGGATCGGATCTGGGGCAGGTGCTACCAGGGTAGCAACAGGGCAAATCAGCCCTAATTTTGACCCTTAGAGGTCTTCCTCAGTGGCCAAGGAATTTGTATCAGACATTTTGTCACCAAACATTAGCCACATTGCTGATCCATGTAGATGAGGTGAGCTGACCAATCACATCCATATGGCTACTGTGTAATCAGTGGTGGAGCTTCATGCTCCGGCACTGGGGGGGAGGGGTGAAGAGCAGGCGAGGGCAGGGCTGGCACGCATCCCGGGGGCATGGCACGCTGCCCACAGGGGTGTGGTGCGTGTCCTGGGGGCGTGGCACCCAGCGCAGGGGGGGGGCAGCCGCGATGGCACCCCACCGGGATCGTGCTGCTGGGAGCAATGCGCTCCGCCCGCACTCCTCTTTCTCCGCCAGTGTGTGTAATTATATATATAATTTCAACAACACCTTTATTGGCATATATATAAAATATAAAAACAAAGACAAAACATACAACACATATAGGTCATTAGTATAAATAGTGACTCTACATCATACAGAAATACTGGAGAGCAGGAGGAGGAAAAGGCACACAAGGAGTCCTCAGCTATCGTTGTTGAAGGCTAGATGTATTGATTTTAATTACATATATTCTGGACAAGTATATATATAATGTCCACGTGTGTGTGTGTGTGTGTGTGTGTGTGTGTGTCCTCCAGATTTCATATTTTTTTAGATGCCAGCTATGTTCACATCCGCTTGCTGCAGATGAGATCTGTATCACTTTCATTTTAGCAGATTTTTAGTATATTTCCGGCTCTCACCCAGTTCTACATCTAGTTCCACCTACCCCTCATTTGGCATTCCATTTACTTCTTCAAACTGGTCCTCTATTGTTACCTTAATCTTTTAGGAATACCACCTTCCTATTTGGCAGGAGAAAGGGAAGGTAAAGGGCACTCCAGATGAGCAGAGGGGAAACCACGGACGCGCTAGGTAAGAAAAAAAAGCGAGCTGGTCAAACTCCTGCATCTGAAAACCATTTCCCACTCTGTCTTGTCTCGGCTCTTCCATTTACCTGTCGGCCCTTGATTAATGAGATGTGTACTGCAAAGTGGTGGTGAGATGCCAGCCCCGTTAATAAGCGATTGTTTGTAAACTGCTGCCACATCATTGGATGAAAGATGCCATGTAAACAACAGTGATTAACACTGGGGGGTGGGGGGGGGGGAGAGAGAGAGCACAAAGGCACACTCCAAGAATACTGATGCTTGTGGAAGGATGCCATACTGTACCCTGCCCCCAAAGAACACAAACACAGACCCTCCGTGGCCCTATTTTCCAGGGACAGCCCCGAATTTACAGAAGCCATCCCAGTTTCTGATTTGATCCTGGAATGTCCCACTTTTTCTTAGGACACCCCTAACTTCATCACATCAACGTTGGAGAGTATCGAGCTATGTGAACCTAGAGCCATCTGAAGGCAGCCGTGTATAGGGAAGTTTTTTTTAAAAAATGTTTTGTTATGTTTTTTATATATGTTGAAAGCCACCCAGAGCGGTGGTTCTTTCCCTCCCTCTCTCACAAATACCGTATACAATATACAAAAGAGTAGATTTGCCAGTTAGCATAACTCCAAGGCTCATTGTTTACAATGGTGAGAGTGGATTACTAAAGCAGAGAGAATGTCAGTTTTGGCGAAGTAATTTTGTGTACGCCCACAGGGTATTTTCACTATCAGCAGCGCTGGCTTTGGGTACAGGCCAACAAACCAAATGGATCAGCTCAGGTATTCTGACAAGCCATTAACTGAGGGCCGTTCGCTTCTGAGCCCATTGCTCTCCTACTTTTAAGGCTCATTGGGTTCAGGAAGATGGTGGGTCTGGAATGTTTTCTAGTGATAACATATCAGCCAGCTGCTCCGGCTCTGCCTCCTCCTCCTCTCCCATTATTTCCCAACTCCCCCCCCACTTCCTCGGAGCTGTGACCTCCTTCGAACCCCTGTTGTTATACTGTCTTCCTCTTCCTCCTCCCAGGAAGGGTAAGGATGGGGAGGTGGTCTCCACCATTCCTCTTCTGCCCAGTCCCTGACACATCCCTAGTTTCATCAGAGAAATGTTGGAGGGTATGGCATCCATTAGGTCAAAATAATAATTATTTATTTATTTATTTATTTATTTATTTATTTATACCCCGCCCATCTGGCTGGGTTTCCCCAGCCTCTCTGGGTGGCTTCCAACAGAAGAATAAAATAATCGATTAAAGATTAAAAGCCTCTCTAAACAGGGCTGCCTTCAGATGTCTTCTAAAAATCTGGTAGCTGTTCTCTTTGACATCTGATGGGAGGGCATTCCACAGGACGGACACCACTACCGAGAAGGCCCTCTGCCTGGTTCCCTGCAACTTGGCTTCTTGCAATGAGGGAATTGCCAGAAGGCCCTCGGCACTGAACCTCAGTGTCCGGGCAGAACGAAGGGGGTGGAGACGCTCCTTCAGGTATACAGGACCAAGGCCATTTAGGGCTTTAAAGGTCAGCACCAACACTTTGAATTGTGCTCAGAAACGTACTGGGAGCCAGTGTAGGTCTTTCAGGACCAGTGTTATGTGGTCCCGGCGGCCGCTCCCAGTCACCAGTCTAGCTGCCGCATTCTGGATTAATTGCAGTTTCCGGGTCACCTTCAAAGGTAGCTCCACGTAGAGCGCATTGCAGTAATCAAAGCGGGAGATAACCAGAGCATGCACCACTCTGGCGAGACAGTCCGCCGGCAAGTAGGGTCTCAGCCTGCGTACCAGATGGAGCTGATAGACAGCTGCCCTGGACACAGAATTGACCTGCGCCTCCATGGACAGCTGTGAGTCCAAAATGACTCCCAGGCTGCGCATCTGGTCCTTCAGGGGCACAGTTGCCCCATTCAGGACCAGGGAGTTCCCCACACCTGCCCGCCTCCTGTCCCCCACAAACAGTACTTCTGTCTTGTCAGGATTCAGCCTCAATCTGTTAGCAGCCATTCATCCTCCAACTGCCAAATCATTCTCCAAATAAGAATGATATCCAGATAAGTTGCTAATAAGTAGTGGTGGCAATATAATGATATGGTTCAATAGCTGGAGTATTGGTATATAACTTGTGTTGTGTTGATGGTCATGGTATCCTGAACTAGGCCATGCACACAAACCTAATCATTATCAATATGAGGTTATTTATCCAAAGGCTTCCTTCCAGTCTCTTTCCATCACTGTTAATTTACATTGTTATGTGTTTAATTCTCACATGTGCTCATTTCCTCCTGTGGGAAGCCTGCTTGTCATAAGGCTTATTATTGCACACATATCAGTTGGAGACAGGTTTCTGCTGTGAGCATCTGCCTTTATGTCAGATGAGTGGTAATAATGAATCTCCCTCTCTCCTACCCACCCCGACTCAGCCCCAGAAGATGGGGGGAATGGTCTGAGCATTATCTTCCCTGGGTAGGTGACAGCAGAGGGAAATCTCCCTGCAAAACCAAAAGGCCTCCAGTTTAACTGCAGTACCTCAGGAAGATGAAAGTGAGAAGATCTGAGCTTATTAAGTACATGTCAATAAGGGAGGAAGGCACCTGGCGCAGCTGACAGGAGGGGGGAAAGATGGCTTTAATATTGCTCGCTTCCTGAAAACAATCCAGTTAGCCGGGGAACAGAAGTATCAGAGTGAACAATCACATTATACACTGCACTGGATCCTCTTCAACTATCTTTTAATTTTACACTGCAAGATAGTTATTGGCCCTCACCTGTTTCGCAGGGAATTTCAATGCAATAGGTTGCATGCTAAGAATTAAGCAGTTTCAGCAAAAGCTGATCAGGATGGGGGCGGTTCAGTGAAAAATATGGTTGCATGGGCTCTAGCTAGTTATCTGAGCCAGCCAGTTGAACACAGGACCGCAGTCTGTGGGTGGCATCCAGAGCTCCCCACTTTCCATCTGCTGCTCTCCACGCAGCACAGCAAAACGTGGAGACTTCAGTGAAATCTCTGACACAGCACACCAAGATCTGCATTGAGAAAATGGAACAGAAATAGGCCTGGTGGACACAGAGGATGCTTTCACACTAGGCGTCAAATGTGGAATTGTCATGCTTTGCTCACTCCCTTTTTATCGGCACCAACACAACGCAGCCATTCAGTCATTTCCATCCTGTGTTTATTTGCTTTCCTCTGTCTTTTCTGAGACCAACAATTAGCGGATTGAATTAAGTGCTTTGGCCTTTTAATTTTTCATAAGCCAACTATCAGAGGCTCTTTTGTAGTGAGTGACTAATAAGTCAACGTCCAGTAAGTATGAGGATTAAAAATAAAACAATTGGGGGTCAAAAAATGGCACCCCTGAAGGGGTTATAGCAGGATTACTCAAACTCAGCCCTCCAGATGTTTTTGGCCTACAACTCCCATGATCCTTAGCTAGCAGGACCAGTGGTCAGGGATGGTGGGAATTGTAGTCTCAAAACATCCAGAGGGCCGGGTTTGAGGAAGCCTGGGTTATAGTCACCATGCACTGAGCTTCGGATGGTACCAGCCACAACAGCTGTATCATTCCTACTGGCATGGCAGAGAGAACATGGTAGGATGGACACACAAGGTCCATCAGGACTGCTGTTTTATTGTGGGTGTATGCAGCAACATGCCATTGATGCATGAAGAGTGGGTTTAGTCTTCAACTGGATGGTTCAAATGGATTTCATCATGGTATTTTAGATAAGCCACTTCCAGGGGTCTCTTGAAAGCATGGATGGAAAGAGGAAGGGCCAAGTCTTCATAGACTCTCCAGCTGGGAATGTGTTGTTGTTGTTGTTGTTGTTGTTGTTGTTGTTGTTGTTGTTGTTGTTCTGCCCATCTGACTGGGTTGCCTCAACCACTTTGGGTGGCTTCCAGCAAATTAAAACATCAAACACAGTACATTGGTAACTCGGTTTATGAACACAATTGGTTCCGGAAGTCTGTTCATAAACTGAAGCGTTCATAAACTGAAGCGAACTTTCCCATTGAAAGTAATGGAAAGTGGATTAATCCGTTCCAGGCGGGTCCGCAGAGTACTCAACTTGAAGCGTACTTAACCCGAAGCATGGGTGTAATTGGTTCCGGAAGTCTGTTCATAAACTGAAGCATTCATAAACTGAAGCGAACTTTCCCATTGAAAGTAATGGAAAGTGAATTAATCCGTTCCAGATGGGTCCGCGGCATTCGTAAACCGAAAATTCGTAAACCGAGGTGTTCGTAAACCGAGGTTCCACTGTAAAGCATCAAACATAAAAAAACTTCCCAATACAGGGCTGCCTTCAGACGTCTTCTAAAAGTTGCGTAGTTCTTTATCTCCTTGATGTATAACAGGAGGGCATTCCATGGGGTGGGCACAACTATCAAGAAGACTCTCTGCCTGGTTCCCTGTAACCTCACATCTCTCAAGGAGGAAGCACCAGAAGGCCAATGGACCTGAATTTCAGTGTCCGGGCTGAATGATGGGGGTGGAGACGCTCCTTCAGGTATACAGGACTGAGCCTGAAACCCTGGAGAGCTGTTGCTGTCCATGTGAACAGTACTGAGACAGATGGACCAGTTGGTCTGACTCAGTATAAGGCAGGTTCCTATGTTCCTGTGGGTGAGTGAATCATAAGCTCTTTGTGAGCCTTTGAGATATCAGTCTCCAGAAACATAAAAAAAACCTAAGATCATGGCCACTGGTCCCATGACCTCCTGGCAAATAGAAGGGGAAGAAATGGAGGCAGTGAGAGATTTTACTTTCTTGGGCTCCATGATCACTGTAGATGGTGACAGCAGTCACGAAATTAAAAGACGCCTGCTTCTTGGGAAAAATGCAATGACAAACCTAGACAGCATCTTAAAAAGCAGAGACATCACCTTGCCAGAAAACATCCATATAGTTAAAGCTATGGTTTTCCCAGTACAGTAGTGATGTATGGAAGTAAGAGCTGGACCATAAAGAAGGCTGATCGCTGAACAATTGATGCTTTTGAATTATGGTGCTGGAGGAGACTCTTGAGCGTCCCATGGACTGCAAGAAGATCAAACCTATCCATTCTTAAGGAAATCAGCCCTGAGTGCTCACTGGAAGGACATATCCTGAAGCTGAGGCTCCAATACTTTGGCCACCTCATGAGAAGACTCCCTGGAAAAGACCCTGATGCTGGGAAAGATTGAGGGCACAAGATAAGGGGACGACAGACGACGAGATGGTTGGACAGTGTTCTCGAAGCTACCAGCATGCGTTTGACCAAACTGCGGGAGGCAGTGCAAGACAGAAGTGCCTGGCATGCTCTGGTCCACAGGGTCTCAAAGAGTCGGACACGACTATACGACTTAACAAAACAAAAAACAAAAAAGATCCTGTCAGCATTATGTCTTTGCCCACCCTATCTTTTTGATGCGGGTTTAAATACATCATCTGAAAATACCTTAAATATATTTAGAGATAAATAAGGCGAGCTTCCTGTGATCTAGGCAGGTGTGTGCTAAGAAGTGCGCCAGATTTCACATTAACTACACACTGCATTTTAGCAGCAATGGTACACCCCTGGGGATTCCTTCTCAGCTTGGATTAACTCCCTTCATTTGCATTTCAGGAGTGACAGACTTGTAGCTTGCCCCCCTATTTCATGCATAGCTTCTTTACAGGCAGCCACACACACATTAATTCCTTCGCTCTTTGTTCCATTTCAATAGTTTTCTCATTCTCTTTTGACGCAGCATATCTCTATGGTGTTCCGCCGTATGTTTTGCAGAATGCCGTGCTTTTCTTATTTTATTTAGGCTTCTTGGGTTTCAGCCATGGGCCACAGGAATCACCGGTATAATTACAGGGGGAAAGCCCAAACCCATTTAGAAGCAGAATTTCCAGGCAAAGGAAAAATCCCACCTACAGAAATGCAAAGGCTTCCCCTAATCACATATCCAACTTGTCATCAACTACCCTTTGCAGCAACCTTTTTTTCCCCTGGAATCTTCCAGTCTTCAAAGCAAAGGTTGGCCCATAGTGTCGGGTCAGCCGGGGGCAGGAACGATCCACAGGCATAATGCAGGAAAAGATCCAGCCTGTCTATCCCATCAGCGTTCAGCTCTAGAGAGTTCTGACAGCCCCAACGATTTATTACTACTCATGTCTTGGAGACACTGAGCACATATTCAGAGTCCAGCAGAGATAAAACGCAGGATGAGCCAGGCTGAGGTTGTGTACTAAAAGCTACTTTGTTAAGTGTAAGGCAGAATGAAAGGAAAACATGTCTCCTCTCGCTGAGAGAAGTCCAAAGAAGGGGAAAAAACAAACGGAAACAGAATACAGCAAACATCCGCTCCCGTGATTCCAACAATCTTTGCTGGAATGCATAACACAGGCATGTGACCTGCACAGTGAGGAATAGAAACCTAACACATAGACCAGTAGAAAAGAGCATGCAGAGTAGAGGGAGAAGAGAGGAACGTAGCTATTCTATCACCTCTGCTGAGAGCTCACTTAGCAGCTATTCCATCAAGCTACCTGTACTGTTTCCTCCCAGCTGGCCATTACAAGAACTGTAACTGGTGTCAGAGCGACCCTCCCCATCATTTTTTCCTCACGTGACATGTCTTTAAGCTTGTGAACCAGAGAGCAGATGGCACCTTACCCCACATCTTTTCAAGCTGCTCTGAAAGCAATTTTATTTCAATAATTTTATCAAAGATCTTCCTGGGTTACAAAAGTATGTGCATTGTCTCTTTTTTTCAGGTCATAGAATCAGTTCTACCAAGATCATGGCCACTGGTCCCATCACCTCCTGGCAAATAGAAGGGGAAGAAATGGAGGCAGTGAGAGATTTTACTTTCTTGGGCTCCTTGATCACTGCAGATGGTGACAGCAGTCACGAAATTAAAAGACGCCTGCTTCTTGGGAGAAAAGCAATGACAAACCTAGACAGCATCTTAAAAAGCAGAGACATCACCTTGCCGACAAAGGTCTGTATAGTTAAAGCTATGGTTTTCCCAGTAGTAATGTATGGAAGTGAGAGCTGGACCACAAAGAAGGCTGATCACTGAAGAATTGAAGCTTTTGAATTATGGTGCTGGAGGAGACTCTTGAGAGTCCCATGGACTGCAAGAAGATCAAACCTATCCATTCTTAAGGAAATCAGCCCTGGGTGCTCACTGGAAGGACAGATCCTGAAGCTGAGGCTCCAATACTTTGGCCACCTCATGAGAACAGAAGACTCCCTGGAAAAGACCCTGATGCTGGGAAAAATTGAGGGCACTAGGAGAAGGGGACGACAGAGGATGAGATGGTTGGACAGTGTTCTCGAAGCTACGAACATGAGTTTGACCCATAGCTGCCAAGTTTTCCCTTTTCTCGCGAGGAAGCCTATTCAGCATAAGGGAAAATCCCTTAAAAAAAGGGATAACTTGGCAGCTATGGTTTGACCAGACTGCGGGAGGCAGTGGAAGACAGGAGTGCCTGGCGTGCTATGATCCATGGGGCCACAAAGAGATGGACACGACTAAACAACTAAACAACAACAATCACTAGACACCAGTTCAGAAGTCCAATGACCTGGCTTTCCATGTGTGGGCTTGTTTGTTTTTAGAGCAATTTCATGGAACCCCACTCCTGTAACCTAAATTATTACTCCTGCTTTCCTCCAGGCATGTGTAGGTGCCATTTATGCAGGGCCACGGGGGCCCAGGCACCCACAAATTTTCAATGAAGCGGCTGCCCCCCCCCCAGGGCTATGCGGCGGCACGTGCGCATTGTGGGGCATGCACGCGTGACATCAACACACACCCCACGACATGCACGAGTGATGTCAGCATGCCCCGGGCACCCTCTGTTGCAGGGGCCCACCTCCAGATATTTTAGACTGCAATACACATAAGCCACAGCCAACACTGCCTTTGGTCAGGGATGATGTGCTTGGGCAACATCTGGCAGCACCGGATTGGAGAAGACTGTATTAGAGTCTAGGAGGGAAATGCCATTGGAATCTGCTGAACTTATGAACTGGAACTGCATCACTCTTTTTTCTGTCAAATATGAATTGTGAACCGAAAGCTCTTAACTAAGATCTCGCTCAAACTCAGTTAAATTTCTCTGTCTCCATTTCCCCTGTGCTCTCCCTCCTGATGCCCCTAATTAAGATAAATCTGTCAAAAAATCAGTTGCTGAGGGAAAGCCATGGCAAGTGTCGCTGGACCCTGTAATTTTTTTATGCACTACCACCAACTGTCACAAGTGATTTAGGACAAAGTGAAATAAATTATATGAATCTCAGTGGAAAAAGTAAATGCTATGTGATGTCGACATCCCTCTGCGTTTAGCAGTGAGGGGATGGTCAGAATGATGCTGTCACAAGCGGAGGAGGTGCCATTATATTTCTGTTTTCAGTGTGGAAGAGTTTCATTTATGAGACCCAACCGATTAACCTGATGAGAAGTACCTGGGTGCTAAAAACACAAGTGATGAATGATAAGATAACAGCACACATCAGACATTTGTGTGGAATGATACCATCAACTGAAATGTGGCAAGGACATCCATCCCCACCCACCCCTACCTGGTAGGTCCATCATTTTTGTGATTTCTCCTTCTACTCAAACTTGCCCCACCTTTCTGCCTGATGCCCCGCCCCCTGGCAGACCTGGATGGCTCTGGAGGATAATCTTCCATGCCAATAGTGGGTGGGGCTGGAGTCAAAGGTGTGTGAGCACCCTCCCTTTCCTCTCTTTCTCCACACCCCACACCCTCCTTCCCACCTGCGTGACCTAAAGGCTGCATGAAATCAGGCCATTTAAATAAAATTTCTGCCTGCCCCTGCCCTTCAGCCCATGAATGCTCTCAGGGCAGTCTGCAATTTAAATGGCATCCAACTTGTGGGCCTACATAAGCTGTCTATTGGGGCTTTGATGCCAATCCATCTTTCTGCAGTCCCACCAGTAGTCTTCTTGAGCCCCTGAGGGGCTGCCTTGCATAGCCAATGGCTGTCTTTGGTTTGATGGGTCACAAATCGTGCAGGTTATATGCACAGTTTTCACCCAAACCCTCTCAAGCATACATAACCCTTGTTGGCCTATTGTTCTCCATCCTAGGATGATGTGGCATCTAGCCAGGTGAAATGGGGAAAGGCCCACCCATTTGCTGGTGTGGCAACAGGGGTCATTCTTTTAGATGTTGGTGGCAGGTACGTAGCTGAGCAACTAAAGCCATTACACCAACAAAGAAACTGGTTTGACTGGTTCAGCATGTTTCCTCTCATAGATTCTAAGCTCACAGATACAGGACCACAGGCCTTGAAGGGGCCCAAAGATGTCATCTACACTTAACACCCCCCCAAACCTACAACAAAACATTAAACTTGAGAAAGAAGGTAGGTGAAATGAGATGAGTAAGTCGAAATTTTCCTAGATTGTCCAAATCCCAACATGCATAGTGAAGCCGTGAGGAAGTCATTGGGTGAAAGCACCTTCCATCCCCTGGGATGCTTTGCACACTCCTGGTGGCGCACCACAGCACACTGCGCTCTCCCTGCATGTGAGGGTGAAGAGGAGGAGCATCTCTGCACTTCCCTTTGTTCTCTCATAAATACCTCCCAACTGTGGCAGGAGCTAATAATCTCCCTTCTTTCCAAGCAGTAGACATGTTTTGCTGGAGTATTTCGCAGGAACACTGCCGGCTGTCAAGCAACTTCATTGGCCTATTAGTTTGCAGCCTGTGCCACTGCCTTGCAAGGAGTGCACAATTCACCCGGCAGAATCGATAATATTGACTGCTGACTTATGAGCCGCATCAACAATCAGTCCCAAGGAGTCCAGGTTCTCCTCAGCGCCAGCTCCAAGAACAGGCTTGTTAGGATTAGAGTAAATATTAGCAGCAGCAGCAGCAGCAGCATTGGCACAGGACAGGGGAGGCATTGGATTAGCTAGGTGAGAATGCAAGTAAAAAAGAACAGGATAAAATAGAGTAGAATTGTGCAGGGAAGACAGCTGCAGTGTAAAAACAATGCAGTCAAAGGGAAAAGGCAGCACCATTCAAGGGTTGCTGACAGTGGCGTGCGGTCAATCAGTGGACTAGGGGGACTAGTCAGGGCGCCAAGAGCTCATTTTTTGCCATACCTGGAAATGTGGCGCTTGTAGGGGGCATTTTGCAGGTGTTTGGTGACATTTTTTTCAAGTGCATCAGACAACATCAGGTTTTTGGCAAAAACCATGACCCCGTAGGTTAGGGTCACGGTTTTTGCCAAAATTCTGGTGTCGTCCAATGCACTCAAAAACGGTGCCAAACAAATGCAAATTGCCCCCTGAAGAGTTTGGTGGTGCAAACGCTCTGTTTCCAAGACAGTCCGCGGGCAGCTAGGGTCTCAGCCTGCGTACCAGATGGAGCTGGTAGACAGCTGCCTTGGACACAGAATTGACCTGCGCCTCCTTGGACAGCTGTGAGTCCAAAATGACTCCCAGGCTGCACACCTGGTCCTTCAGGGGCACAGTTACCCCATTCAGGACCAGGGAGTCCTCCACACCTGCCCGCCTCCTGTCCCCCCAAAACAGTACTTCTGTCTTGTCAGGATTCAACCTCAATCTGTTAGCCGCCATCCACCCTCCAACTGCCTCCAGGCACTCAAACAGGACCTTCACCGCCTTCACTGGTTCTGATTTAAAAGAGAGGTAGAGCTGGGTGTCAATCTGCTTGCTTGTTCACCCACCTACCTTTCTCTCGACAGCCAAACAGCTGCATAACCAAGCCAACCCTTTATACTAGCCCTGAAAGCATTTTGTCTCAAAAGATGCATTTATGAACAGGTTATCTCTCAAAAGACACATTATCTGAGCCCTGCAGGAAATGCAAGAGACAGCGGATAATTAAAATTCCAATCCAAACGTTCATTTGGACAATGCAGAGTTGGGCCAGTTCGGTTCATACCAGAATGCGCCAAAATCAAATTTAGCTTTTACTAAATGGCTTCCAACGTGGAAATAACATTCCAGAGTGTGTCTTGCATGAGCCAACATTGTAGGTGAACCTCAGATAATGGAGCACGGGGGATTTTAAAATGCATGTGCCTGATGCTACGCTTCAGCTGGAGTGCAGAGCCAAATGGGCATCCCTGGGTCACAAACTCAAGCTGAACCCTCTGCCTGATGAAGCATGAAGGTCTTCTCCCAAGAGCAAGCCAACTCCGCTCCCTTTTAAACACAAGCAAGCCAAAGAAGCATGAGGCTTCATCTGAAGATTCAAAGGTGTCATCCCACTGGAACCCACTGGAGTGGCATCAGTATGACTATGTCAACCTTTGTTATTTCAGCAGCGACCACTTCAACAGATGAACCAAGGGGAGTGAAATATACTCGGAGTCGAGAGTGAATTTCATGCTCTTTATTCAGCTCTTAGTCATCAAGGAGAAGAAGAGAAGAATGCCCTTTTCCCAAAACCATCTGCTTATATACATTATTTACACAATGGGCTTTGCGTGATTGGCCCCTGTGGGCCAATCAGTTTGTGGATTGACTTCTGCCAGCAGCCTGATTGGCTGCTCCTGCAGGCCAATCAGGTTGCGGATTCACTTCTGCCAGCCGCCTGATTGGCTGCTCCTGCAGGCCAATCAGGTTGCGGATTCACTTCCACCTGGAGTTGGATTGGGTGGCTCCTGCGGACCAATCAGACTGCTGATTCTGGATCCTATTGTTCTACGATTCAGCTCAGTACATAACAGGGATGGAGAACAGAAGAGCCATACCTTCGACAAGGGAGGCGGGGGGGAGGGGGTGTCAGAACCAAAGCCAAGGGGGAAGGATCCTATCGGTACCATCCAGGGCCTGAGCCAAGGAGGAAAAGATTAGACAGTGCATTTGTGCCAAGCAGTTTCTCCTTAAAGCCCATTTTCCTGGCGAATGAATTTATTTAAAATATGTATCACTCACTCATTCATCAGAAATAGTGATCCCAGAGCAGGTGACATAAAAATTAGAATAATAATGTCTGTTCTAATGCCATGAGGTTCTAGAGATATTGAATCACTGCACGAGGTGGCTGTGTACACACCAATATGTTTTAAGCACATTTAAAGCACCTTGCAACTCCCCTTGCAAATAATCCTGGGAACTGTAGTTTGTTAGGAGTGTTTGGAATTGGAACTTTGTAAGGGGTAAGCTACAGTTCCCATCATTATTTGGTGGTGGTGTGGAATGTGCTTTAAATGTACAGTGTGTACGAAGCCATGGTCTCCCCAAATGTTGTGGGCACTTAATCTGAATGGTCATGAATGTTGGACCTGGAAGACCAGAGATTTCACCATCCCTTAATTATAGTAGATGAAGATGTTCACAAATAGTCTTGTTCAGATGCCTCTTTGAATTTTTGAATGACAAAAGTAGTTTTCTAACATATAACCAACATAGTAAGTAGCTACTCTCCTGGGGCACTTGTGTGAAGTAGGAACCAGCTTGGGGCAAGGAGAAAGAGAGATTCTGGGAAATCTAGTTAGTTCCCCACCCCTGTTGTGTAGACCACAAACATACTGTATATGTGTGGCCAGGTGACCAAGTCAACACTTTTTAAGGACTAATCATTTTTGTGGACTTCTTTGGAAAACCAATTCAAACCTTCAATTTAGCACTTCAATTAAAAATTTGCATTAGGTTTGCTTGCTACATTTTAGCTACCACTTAGCAATATAATCTTCTTATTACCATTCAGGCTGGGTGTTTTTTGGTTCTCTCCCCTCCCTCCCCACTTGCTGTAATGGAACCATCAGGCACTTAAGAGAAGCCCTCCAGCACACTGAAATTTCAACTCACCTTGCCATCTAGTCTGTTTTTCCAGATTTCCATTCATGTACCATCCATTAAAAAAAAACACAACCATGCAATTTACCACACCAATGATTACTGCAGACTTGATCCATTTTTCAAGAAGAATTCAAATGATGATTCAATTGATCATTATTAATTATTGCATTAGTAGTTCCAAGTACTGTTTGTTGGGTTCCATCAAATTATTGAATCCCCCTCACTGATAATTAATTGTCTTAAAAATGACACAATGATACTTTAAATGACTCCTCTCTTGTACCAGTGTAAAGGGAAGACTCTTTTTTTTCTCACCAGTGAACAATAAGGAACCATTGTGATATGCTAATGTTTCATGAAATATAAAAATAAGGCTGCATCGGCATTCATTATGAGTGTCAGAGCCCAGAAAATATCTGATTTGATGAACTAAAATAAGAGCTGCATGTTTAAGTTGCTGCAGGTGCGGGAAGTCACATCAAGCCATAGCTGCCAAGTTCTCCCTTTTTTTAAGGGAAATTCCCTTATGCTGAATAGGCTTCCTCGCGAGAAAAGGGAAAACTTGGCAGCTATGCATCAAGCAGATTGCACCAATGTGACCATATCCAAATCTAAACTTGGGGTATGTGTTCTTTATGGCAGGGTCCCTTAGAATGCATATCAAAGTCAGAAGTGAAGCATATAAAAGGTATTGCCCTACTGATCAGACAAGGGCCAGGCTCCTAGTATTTACACCAATCCAAAGATGTTCACACTTCCAGCCAATTTGAAGCTCTACAGGTATTGTTGAACTCCCATCAGCTGCAGACAGCAGGGACAATGGTCCTGGATGATGGAAATTGTACTCCAACAACATCTAGAAGGTCACAAGTTCCCCATGTCTGCACTAGCCAATGAACCTGCCTCAAAAACATATGTTCTACTGCTGAGAGCCTCCACTCCTATCAGAGAAGACCAAATATCAAAGGAGTTATCAATTCCAATTTTCACTCATTTTACTGATAGTAGAGACTAGGGTACTAGCTAGCTAGCTCCGTCTAGATCTATGGTTGGAGATGATGGGACTTGTAGTTGACTAACATCTGGAGGTCACCCATCCCTGATCTAGAGGAGATTACATAAGCAGTTTTCATCTACCAAGCCTATTATTGTCCAAGAATTCCAGATATAGTGGTACCTCTGGTTAAGAACTTAATTCGTTCCGGAGGTCCGTTCTTAATCTGAAACCATTCTTAACCTGTGATACTACTTTAGCTAACTGGGCCTCCCACTGTCACCGCGCCACTGCCTCATGATTTCTGTTCTCATCCTGAGGTAAAGTTCTTAACCCGAGGTACTACTTCCGGGTTAGCAGAGTCTGTAACCTGAAGTGTCTGTAACCTGAGGTACCACTGTAATGGAAAATGGTAGCTGCTGACATCACTACCGATGGTCACAATCCAATATAGAATTAAGTATGCTTAAACCCAGCAGAATCAACAGAGTCCTGCAAGTTTCACACATCGAGGGGACTTGTTTTCAAGCAGCAGATACTGTATGAACTACCAGGAGTGCCATCATGTACCAAAAAGCAGGAAAGTAGGTTACAATAAATAGTATGACAACTGGGCAGCTGGCAGCTTGAGCAATTCAAAAGTTATGGGCATAACAAAGTTTCCTCTGGTCTCACAGGTAACAAAACATACCTAGAGGCGAAGTTCCAGCAACAAGAAGTATGATTCAGCTACTGACTAGCTCAATAAGAGGAGCACATCTTTGACAGGAGACCAAGCAAGTATATAGAACAGACAATATTGTGCAGTGTGTGCTCTCTGATCAAACTCAAAAGCTTCTGGCTACTAAATAAATAAGGAATCTGTGGAGCTGCCACTGTGGAGAAGACAGCCTTCGCGATGTTACTGCCATAGCTCTTGAGATGATTAGTCATCCATCTGCACTCTAGGTTTGACAAGGCCAATATGGTATTTTTCCCCTCCAAAGAAGGGGGGGGGGGGAGTCAGTAAACTCATAAAGGGCCTGAGAGTTGTCTGCTTTAAAACAAACAAACAAAATCACTAGCTACATTTTACACCCGCAAAACCCTCAGCAAAGTTTTCTTGTCAGGGATTGTGATGGAAAGCACCAGAACAGCCAATGAGCTTCAAGCAGTTGGGGGGGGGGTCCACCTCAGGCAAAAAAATTGACGGATGTTAAGGGCAGGCTTGCTTTCAAAATTTCAAAATACATGCTGTTTCTTAACAAATTTCCCACAAAAACTATAGGGCTTGTTTCCAACTGCCATAAATTTGTAAAGATTGCCCTTGTAGGAAAATCTCTGTAGATAGTCTTCTGAAAGTTGGTAGTTTAAAATTTACACAGTTCCTTTAAAAAAAATAAAATTAAAGGTGTCCAGAAGAAACCCCCTTAGAGTTATCTGCATGTAATATGGTGTGCTCTGTCCACCCAGAAGAGGCTGCTGTGCCTGCAAATTTCATCCAATTCTGTTAAGTAGAGAGCTATGGCGGTTGTTGTTGTGTTTTTTTCGTGTAATAATGAATCAGGGGAAAGGGTGCAGACAAAGCTTCATTTTTCCAAATCAGGATTTGGATCCAAACTGAATTAGATAGCCTACAGCAGGCATCCCCAAACTGCGGCCCTCCAGATGTTTTGGCCTACAACTCCTACGATCCCTAGCTAACAGGACCAGTGGTCAGGGGTGATGGGAATTGTAGTCCAAAACATCTGGAGGGCCAAAGTTTGGGGGTGCCTGGCCTACAGTGTGCTTGAGACTGGATTCATCTGTTTTCCTCAGCCCCAAATGTACTTCTGAACTGAAACTTTTGGGCAGTGTGCAGCCCTAATAAAAGTACAATGAAAGAGTGTGAATCTGTACCATGAAAATATAAACAATAGCCTTCTTCTGGTATTCAGTTTCAATGCACAAATGGGCAAGTGAGAACATGCCAAGGGAAGCATCGCTTCTTCATTAACACTGTGCATGCTAGGCACACTCTTTGGCCAATGCATGATAGGTGTTACTCTAAAGGGGACAGACTATATAGGGTTTCCAAAAAAGGGAACAGGAACTCTGATTGAACCTACTGTGGCACCCAGTAGTTGGGTGAGACTGCACACAAACACATCACTCATTATCTTCTGCGACAGCCTACAATCCCAGCTGTGTAAACAGACAAAGAAAAACCAGCCTTCACCAGTCTGGCAGACCCTCCAAGTGTCCCTATTTTCCAGGGACAGTCCCAGACTTACAGAAGCTGTCCCAGTTTCTGATTTGATCCCTGAATGTCCTGCTTTTCCTTAGGATGTCTCTATTTTCATGGGAGAAATGTTGGAGGGTATAGAGCAGGCATCCCCAAACTTTGGCCCTCCAGAAGTTTTGGACTACAATTCCCATCTTCCCCGACCACTGGTCCTGTTAGCTAGGGCTCATGGGAGTTGAAGGCCAAAACATCTGGAGGGCCACAGTTTGGGGATGCCTGGTACAGAGTTACTGCATATGACCTCTGAGCCAAGGAGATACGTAGAAGACCTTTAGAAGACATCTGGAGGCAGCCCTGTATAGAGAAGGTTTACAATGTTGTATTATATTTTTATACATGTTGGAAGCTGCCCAGAGTGGCTGGGGCAACCTAGACAGATGAGTGGGGTATAAATCATAAAATAATGGTGGTGCTGGAATAGGACATTCCTATTTTCATTGGAGAAATGTTGGAGGGTATGATGTGGTGCCCTCCAAATGTTTTGGACTCCAAATTCCATGAGTCCCAGCCAGCACAGCTTCTCAACTTCCACCTGTCTTGTGCCTAACATTAGGTGTTGGGGAAGGATTTCAAGGTGCCATTAAAAGACAGTATGCCATCTATTCCTTCATTTATTTTTAGATTTTTATCACTTTGGTGGGGCACCATTTGGATGTTCTGCTTCAGGCAACAAATTGCTTTGGGGCATCATTGCTGCTATACAAGGCTTCCTTGTTACCGCCTGGGGTAATTCTCAGCATCTCATTCCTGCAAAGTTTTGCTGACTCTCACCAGCTTCACAAGATTTCCAGCCAGGAAGCTCATATTAATAAACAAGTCTGGCTTTGCAGGATTGTTAAGCACTAACTCAATGCCAAGGAAGAGATCTTCTGATCTGTTATCTATCTTATTTAACCACAGGTGTTGCCATCATTATGATACCCCAAAAGATCTCTAGTCTTTTGCCCTCTAAAATGCTTTGCCATCTGTGTGCCTCATTGTGATGAGATATAAAGTGTTGTCAGGAAAGGCAGGCTTGTTCCAAGACCTCAGACTTTCTGTGGTTGATTATGCTGTAATTCCAGCAGAATGGGGAGGCAAGTCTCCTCCGCAGATCTCAAAAGGACAAATGTGACAGGACTAATAATACTAATTTAACAAGAGGAGTGAAAAGGAGACATGTACAAATATTATCCAGGATTCTCTCCTGCTCATGTACAGCCATGTAGAGCTTTAAATGTAGGCTTGAGTGGAGATAGGCTATAATCCTTATGTAAACCTACCTGAGTTAGTCCTTTTTAATTCAGTGGAACTTACTTCTGAGTAGACGTGTATAGGATTGTGCTGTTACTTTGTACTTGTGCTCCTTAAAGTGTGGTTTACTAGCCCATCCTATGATAATTAACAGTAACACCCTGCTTAGTAAACAGCAAACATCCTGCTTAGTAAACAGCAAAATTCTATCCAGACTTACTCTGAAGTTAGTGTGCATAGGAAAACAGTCTATATGAGATTTATTGCCAAATATGCTTATTAAGCATCATAGGCCCCACCTCCTGGGGACCAAAGCACAATGGGGCCCCTTTTTTTGAGGGGGCCAGCCCCCTTCCCAATGTTGAGGGGACTCAGCTCTCTCCCCTGCCTCATTGTGACTTCGCACGTGAGATGTCAGGACATTGCATTGGCCCCCTATTTTATTATTTATTTATTTATTTATTATTATTATTATTATTATTATTATTATTATTATTATTATTATTATTCCACCCTTCATCAAGATACCCCAGGGTGTTTCATAGAATAAAATACAAGATAAAACACAAGTAAATAATTAAACCAAAACAACAAAACAGCAACCTCCCCCATCCCACAAATAGTGGAAGTTGTTGCACAAGTAGAAGTTGTTGCGCTCGCACAATGACTTTGTTGGATTCAAAGTTCTACCCCAAAGAAAATTTAATTCCCATTCAGTTCACTTGGCCATTATGGGAACCGTTTTCTGGGGTGCTTCAGAGATTTCTGAACTAACTCAGTAGTCGTTTTACACCAAACTCGTTCATCCCAAGCCCTGACCATGACGAGATGAGAGTTTGAAATCAGGGTTAGAAATTGGCTTGCAAATCGTAGTTAGAGCAAACGAGGGGGTGCTAACATCAGTCCAGGCACAATGTCATACTATGGGTAGTTCCGAAAGAGAAAGGAAGAGGAAGGTGGAAGCATTTTCCTGACTTCCTGACCCTGGTTTGGTGATAATGGAATGCTATGTCTGTAATGAGCCAAAGGAATCCTACAAGAGGAGTTGATGGCGACGTAACCTAAATAATTAATAGTGACATCAGTGTTCAGAAATTTCAGGCACATACTTTCGATAAGAGCTCAACCGGACTTAGATGCAAATGACTATTTCAATTATTTCCATTTGCCGACATTTAAAAAACAAATGGAATCAATACCAACATTTATTTGCAGCCGGCATCTTAAAAAATTGTCATAAATAATAGAAATAGTATAAAAAGTGCTTGAGCAGGTCAAAAGACTTTTTAAAATTATTAAGGTTCCTGGTAGGATATCATGTGCCGGAATGTCATTAGTAATTCTGCGAGCTTCACATATTAACTGGAAAAGCTGAATTACGGTACTTTTCTTAGGGTTATTAATCTTTATCAAGTAGTAGATGTTCCCACAAGGTTGAGTAAAAGAGAGGATAGAATAATTAATTGGATTTTAGATAAAGTATCCAGATAGCATTACTAATAATGGGGATTATATTGAACTTTTTCCTATATAGCATGCAGGGAACATGAAGAAAAGGAAGAATTCTCCAGCAATTAGAGAAAAACGTGGCTTTTAGATGGGTTGACAAACATCAACAATGGTCATTTGCAGCTGGATTCCTATACTCATACTGCACATTATTGTTTACATTTATTGAAACATAAAAGGTCATATGGAATAGGCTGCATTTAGGGATCCTTGTTATCTTCTGGATTCTTGGAAAACGCAATCATTTACTTGAGCCATCAGTATGGATTGGTACATATTGGAAGGGCTGCTTCTTCTGGAAGGGGCAATTAGGGTGGAACTATACACAATCTGGGACGCGGGTGGTGCTGTGGGTTAAACCACAGAGCCTAGGGCTTGCCGATCAGAAGGTCGGCGGTTCGAATCCCTGCAACGGGGTGAGCTCCTGTTGCTTGGCCCTAGCTCCTGCCAACCTAGCAGTTCGAAAGCACGTCAAAGTGCAAGTAGATAAATAGGCACCGCTACAGCGGAAAGGTAAACGGCGTTTCCGTGAGCTGCTCTGGTTTCGCCAGAAGCATCTTAGTCATGCTGGCCACATGACCCAGAAAAACTGTCTGCGGACAAACGTCAGCTACCTCGGCCAATAAAGTGAGATGAGCACCAAAACCCCAGAGTTTCCGTGCACTGCTCTGGGTTGCCAGAAGCAGCTTTGTCATGCTGGCCACATGACCCGGAAGCTGTCTGCAGACAAACGCCGGCTTCCTTGGCCTATAGAGCGAGATGAGCGCCACAACCCCAGAGTCGGACACGACTGGACCTGATGGTCAGGGGCCCCTTTACCTTTACCTTTTACAGCAGGAAGGTAAACAGCATTTCCGTGTGCTGCTCTGGTTCACCAGAAGTGGCTTTGTCATGCTGACCACATGACCCAGAAAAACTGTCTGCGGACAAACGTCTGCTACCTCGGCCAGTAAAGTGAGATGAGCACCAAAACCCCAGAGTCATTCGCGACTGGACTTAACTGTCAGGGGTCTTTTACCTTTAATACACAACCTCGGTTTCCACAATGGAGAAGTGAGATAAATCTTGGGGTTAAAGAGATCTCAGCTCTATTATTGATAACAAGCAACTGCATGATAACTTAATTATTAGCTATGTGCATCTAACCCAAGCAGGAAGATGGGAGAGCCTCATACCAACTCCCCACTTGGGTGGCACCACCCAAGCTTTGGGCACTGGACAAAGGATTGGCAAATATTCACAGAGCACAGAGCTGAACTATGGAACTTGCTCTCCCAGGAAGCAGTGATGGATCGCTTTAAAAGAGCATTAGATAAAATCATGGAGGACAAGCCTACCTATGTCTACTAGACAAGATGGCTATGTTCTGCCTCCATGATTAGAGGTGATGAGCCTCTGAATGCCAATTGCTAGGAATCAAAAGTGGGGAGAGTGCTGTTGTGTTCAGGTCCAGTTTGCAAGCTTCCCACAGGCATCTGGCCATTCACTGAGATAACAGGATGTTGGGCTAGATGTCACGGTCCAATCGGCGGGCGGTTGAATCCCCGGCTGAGGACATCAGGACTAAGGGCAAGATGGCGGTGTGGGAGCAGGGCCGAGAGTCTGGGTGGCGAGGGTGCCGAGGGTCAAGCAGGCAGGAGTCATGAAGTCGAGGGTCCAAAGGTCAAGAAGCAGGGAGTCAGGCAGGCAAAGGGCAAGAGGCAGGAGTCCCAAAGGCAAAGGTCCAAGGGTCAGGAGGCAGGAATCACAAAGGCGAGGGTCTGAAGGTCAGGAGGCAGGAAGCCGGCCAGACGCAGCAAAGCAGAGAATGCGTTGCTGTGGCAAAGAGCCGAAGGGAAATGCTGGGCTTATATCCCTCCCGGCTCTTGCCACCAGGTGCAATGAGTTATCAAGTGGCTTCACCTGAGCAGCCGTGCCTTGCTTCCCCAGAACAAGCTCAGGAGGGACCCAGTCCTGCAAAGCCCATACTCCTGACACTAGATGGGGCACTGGCTTGTTCCAGCAGGCTCATCTTACATTCTTATGTAAATCTGTCAAATCTGATTGTTCTCACAGTGGATGATCAGGTACTTGTGGGATGCCAGCAAGCTGGACTTACATGCAACAGTGCTCTGCCCACCTCTGATTCCCAACAACTGGTATTCAGAGGCATAATGCCTCTGTCAATGGTGGTAGGACATAGGGATGTAGGTGGCGCTGTGGTCTAAACCACTGAGCCTCTTGGGCTTGCCGATCAGAAGGTCAGCGCAGGCTCGGCTCTAGGTGTAGTCCCGGTGGCACGGAAGCCGTGCTGCGCGCTGCGAGGGCGGGGGCACCGGAGCGATCTCAGCGCCTCAGCGCCAGGGCGCCCGACCTGCTAGAGACGGCCCTGGGTCAGCAGTTAGAATCCCCACAACGGAGTGAGCTCCTGTTGTTACTCTGTCACAGCTCCTGCCAACTAGCAGTTCAAAAGCATGCCAGTGGAAGTAGATAAACAGGTACCGCTACAGCGGGAAGGTAAACGGCATTTCTGTGCACTCTGGTTTCCGTCACGATGTCCCATTGCGCCAGAAGCGGTTTAGTCATGTTGGCCATATGACCCAGAAAGCTGTCTGTGGACAAACGCCAACTCCCTCGGCCTGAAAGTGAGATGAACGCCGCAACACCACAGTCACCTTTGACTGGTCTTAACTGTCCAGGGGTCCTTTACCATTTTGCCTAATGTAGGATATAGTCATCATGGCCTTTATCCTTGAGGTGATGGCATAGATTCAGAGTTAGCACAAGACTGCAGCCCTAGTGAATTCAAACTCAAGTTCATCCAGAGTTCTCAAAACATTGTAAAAGGGAACATGGAACATCAGGATCAGAGATGTCTCACTCACTCTATTTGGTCCTCATCCTGGAACTTGAGCAAAACATGGGTACCCAGGTTATAAAAAACCTGAGACATGTGACAAATCTTGTGACATGTGATAAATCTCCATTGCATTATCTGTTGTACAAAGAACCTACTGTTTCCTCAATCAGAAGCTGAGTTTTCAAGTTTTTGAGATATAAAGGTATTCTCTTGAGATAATGGATAAGTAATAATGTGAAGACAGGGTCTAGGTGAACTGTTTGGAACAATGCTCTTTGGTGTATATTGTATAAAAAGAGGGATGATATCTTTATAATAGAATAGATCCCTTTGTATGAAGAAAGCTCTGAGATGTGATAATGGATATTATAATTTCTTTAAAAATTAGAAAGAAAATAATAATATATACCGTATATTCCGGCATATAAGACGACCCCCAACTTTTCCAGTTAAAATATAGAGTTTGGGGCTTCCGGTTCAGCGCCAGCGCCGATCGGCGGGGTTTCGTCTCGTCTCCGAGACGGCCCGTCCCTGCTAGGAGTGGGGAGGGCAGCGAGAGCGACGCTGCGCCCCTTAGAACCCCGGGAAGGGCATCCCGGGGGCAAATTTTGCTCGGCAGAGCCCCAATCCGGACTCCCCAACTCTCCGGCTAGCTCTAATAAGAGCTCCGGAGCGAGGAGGGTAGAAGTCGCGGGGGCCATTTTGAGCGGCAACGTTATCCTGGCGGGGAGAAGCTTCAAGCCGAAGGCGGAGAGCGCTGGATTCTTCTGAAAATAAAACGATTGGAAATAAGACTGTAAGTAACCTCACGATTTGGATTATAAAACAATTTGGATCTGGGAGAGAGGGGAGAAAAGAGGAAGCCACCCCCCCCCCCCCGGCAACAAAAGAGACAGTAAATAGAAACCCGAAGCCGTAAATAGAAGACTTCAATTTAAAAGGATCCCTCAAAGGCATCAAAGAGAATCTCCCCTAAATGCAGGGTAAAAGGGGAGAGAGACTGTGGTTGTGAGTGCCCTGCAGTAAGAGGTAAAGACTAAGAAAAACCTTTCTTTTCCTCGGGAGCCGGCAGCCCAGACAACCCAGTGAGTTGATCAGGATTTATAAGTCAAATTTTATTTCAATTTTTATTTCTGGATTTTGTGGAAAAAAAATTTTGGTTTAAATGCTTGTGAAATGTGAGTTCGAACTTTATTTTTAATAAGACTTGAAGAATGCAGCCAGCTTGTTAAAATGGAGTCGAGAAAATAAACTGTGATCATATTCCACCCCATGTGACAAGTTTTGACCTTGGCAGGATTGAACTATGTCAACAAAAAGGTATTCGCCTGAGTTCCAGCGGTCTGTTTTGACCTTAATGTGGGAAGCAAGAATAGAACTATGTCAAGAGGAGACACAACGGCAAGAGTTACAGCAACAATTCCAGATGGTGATGGCAGAATATGATTTCTTAGAAGATGAAGCTTTTGAAACTGAAGAAGACGAATGTGAGAATGACAATGATGGTGACTGTGATTTGGAAGGAAAAGATGAAGATGAGGACTGTGATAATTTAACACAAAATGAAGCCCACCACGAAAAAAATGATGACTTTACTCTACAAAAAGTTGGATGGAGTGCCTCTCCTTCGAGGGGGGCACGATTGGTATTACTGGAATTTCAGAATGCCCACAGGGAAGAGGGAAAAAATATGCAGAGAAGAGAAGAAACTCAGGGGTCTTGTATGGAGGCCTGGATGGCAAAAGGTTGTAAACAGGGGGTGGGGTGAAGGGAAAGTGAAATTGTGATTATAAGGATGGATTAACAGGATTATAATTGGTCTGCTGACTATGGAATTTGCTGGATTGGGGGGGTGGAGCCGGTAATCGGGGATGTAAGGTTAAATTGGGAATAGTTATAGGTTTAAAAGTGAATTGATTTTGGAAAAATGTGAAAATATGGAGGCCTATAGAGGGGGTAAAAATTAGGCACGGGAAGAAAAAATGGGAGTTTGATTTTTCAGTGATTTAGACATTAGGTGAAAATGATAATAATCAATTTATAAGTAATATAAGGTATAAAGGTGTATTTTTATAAAATAAGAAACTGTTGAAGATGATAAAAAAGGGATGAAAACCGGGGAAGGGGGGAGGGTGGGGAAGCCCACAAAATATGGTTTAATAATTATGAATGAAAGAAAGATTTCTTCTGTTTTGTATTGTCTTTTTCTCTTTTTTGTTATTTTTTTCTTCTCTTTTTTCTCTTTTTTCTATTTTTACTCATTTTTCTTTTTTGGTATGATAATAGATGGTTGGATGGATGACCTCCTGCGTACTGCCCTGGTTTACTGGAGCTCCCTGGTGGCAGGGGGGGGGGCTTTGGGGACAGGGGAGGGGGAGGAGGACAGAAATCCAAGCATAAAATGGACCATCTCTGACTGTTCACTTACATGGGATACTTCTGTGGCAGGGGAGGACCCATGGAGGGGGGTGGGAAGGAGGTGGAAAAGGTGTTTATGTATGTACCGTTTTTTGTAATTTGTAAAATTAATAAAAATTATGTTTAAAAAATAAAATAAAATATAGAGTTTGGGATATACTCGCCATATAAGAAATACGACCTGGCGTATAAGACAACCCCCGACATTTGAGAAGATTTTCCTGGGTTAAAAAGTAGTCTTATATGCAGGAATATACAGTAATACATTTTGCTGGATGCTCATTTAAGAAAAACATACATGCCAAAGCATATTTTCTCCCATTATCTGATAGATATATAGATACACACACACTATAGGCATGCCATTATACTCAGACTTTAAAAAGAGAGATGCAGCTTGAACCTAAAGAGAAATATATTTGGGCTGCGCACATGTTCAGCCCAGTAAATGGAAAAAGAATCAATTACCCAAAAGGTCTAAGGAAATAGCAACAGTGAGAGGAATCATAAAAGTGCTTAGTCCTCATTTTATGAAAGCAATAGAATATGTGAATAGCCTGGACCTCATGATGCCATCAAATGGAGGGTCAGCGTCTCCAAGACAGAGACGTTTCCTGTAGCACCTGCAGTAGCTTTGTCACAAATCTCCATGCCTAAAGGAAGAATCTGATTTAGCAGCAGAATTAGGCAGCGACTGGGCAATTTGCAGAAGCTGTCCAACTATCCGGAGATGAGATGACAAGCTTCGGCAGTTTTACCAGTTGGCTCAGATGTTGTCCTTAAAGATTTCATGGCTAATGCAAGGTCTGAATCTGTAGTGGTGTGTGTGTGTGTGTGTGTGTGTGTGTGTGTGTGTGTGTTCTTAAATTAAACAGTGGGAGCAACAGGTATGAACACCCTTCCAGGAACTCATGGACTGACACGATGTAAACTGGGTACCTTGAAGGCAATCCCTTCCCCCTCTAAATGAAATACACAAGGATATGGGTTGGATAGCAAAGACAGGAGCATAGCCTGAGTGCATTGATCCATCCAGCACACTGTACCCTGCATTGACTGGCATCAGTTCTATAGGGTTCTCGTAGGCTAGGTTCCCAGCCCCAGCCCCAGCCCTACCAGGAGATGCTGTGGGATTGAGCCTGGGACCTTCTGCATACTGCTGGAACTGGTCTGTCTCATGAGACAATGGAAGAGTGCACCTTTGGAGATGGAGTCCAACCGTTGAGAGTTGCGGTGCCTGCTGTGGCTGTAGAGACCAATACAGGAGACATGTTTTGTTGCAGCTGGGGCAGATGAAGGTGTCCATTTGTGCTGCTGCAGGTGCACCATGTTTGTTGATTTTTTTTTCTTTCTGCACTCCTCCCAGTGGTCATTCCCAATATAGACACTGCTGTGGATACACAAACTGGCTGGTTGCCGTCAGGCTCTGCGGCCGTCTGCAAGGGATTCCAACATGACAGTGTTGCTGTTGCCAACCTTCATTTCCCGTATGGTGCTTACCAAGGTGGGATGAATGATTATCCTTCTGATGAAGGGTAAAGAAAAAGGAAAGGACTAAAGGGTATGCGAACACGTCACACACAATCAATCAGTTTCCTTCGGTACCTCTACAGGTCACTGTGTGAAATCTAAAACAGCAGTCCACAATTCTCGCCTACTACTGCCACTACTTTATAATCCACTGTGTTCCTCTTACATTGTGTCCCTCATCCTCCAGATGTTGTTGAACTCCCATCAGCCCCAGCAAGCATAGTCAGTAGGGTGGTGACTTTTTCATTTTTTTCCTCAAAAATCATTTCCTGTAGCACAAATGGATGAACTTTTGCCTATTAATGACTAAAATGAGGTATATTCCATTGAACTATTAAAAAGGTTACGCACAAACCATTTTTAATTTTTTTGCCATTTCATAAAATTGGATTAACAATCCTATATATATTTCGTATCAAATTTGGACACAACACCACATTCCACAATGGGGTGTGTTCTTAGCAACATAGGGTATACAAATGTCACACCTGCGCAAGGTAAAAGCCCCTTTTTAGGACCTCAAAACTCAGCCAGCAGACCCTGCTGGGCATGCTGGGAAAAGAACCTACAGGAGAGGTAGCAAAACATCGTCCTCTAGCGGCGTCTATACTGTTATTGCAGCTTTAAAAAGCTTCCTTGTGTGTTTGATGACCCTATATAATGTTGTATATATGTGACTCTAAAGCAGGCATCCCCAAACTGCGGCCCTACAGATGTTTTGGCCTACAACTCCCATGATCCCTAGCTAACAGGACCAGTGGTCAGGGAAGATGGGAATTGTAGTCCAAAACATCTGGAGGACCGAAGTTTGGGGATGCCTGCTCTAAAGCTTGGGTTCAATTTCATATCTGCTTACAGTGACTTCAAAAATGGTCAAAAAACTGATAAATAAATTTTTTTAAATCATTTTGTGCGTGAGGTTTTTTTTTAATCAAATCTCTTTGAAAGCAAGATTTTATCTAATCTTTAATGAAAGCTCATCAAATTATGATACAGGGAAATGAGGTTTTAAAAAACTCATCACCCTAATGGTCAGTGGTGAGTGATGGTTGGAATTGGAGTCTAATAACATCTGGGAGTCCCAGGTTCCCAATCTCTGGTTTAATGCACCTCGTAGCAGAGTGCTGTTAGAAGACTTCCACTAACACTTCCACAAGAGTTCGTGGAGCAGCACTAACACATTTCCACCTTTGGATTTGGGAATTCAAAGCTCAGATTGTTTCCCTCCATGCAAAACCAGGGAGGAGGGAGGAGGGAGGAGGGAGGATGAGGTGCTTAGAAAAAAAGAATGTGTTGGATTTTTCTCCCTGCTTTTGTGCTGCATTTTTATCTTTCTACTACTTCATTGAGTTCTGCATAAACTCCACTTTTAGGGTAACTGAAACAGCAAGTCTGCCTCCTCTTGCCCTTTTTACTTTTTTTATTCTTAACAAAGGTAGGAATTGAGAATCAGCTGTTTTAAAATTTATTAAAAGAAGAAGAAGCCGTAATCTATCTTGCAATGGCAGCAATTTTATTCCCATTTCATCTAATGGTTATGTTCGCATTTTAGTTATTAAAATTAATCTACTTCAATTATATTAAAATCAGTAGAACTGTGCTCTGCCGTATTGATGGATAATAGCAATAAATAGTAAGAAAGATTTCTGAGAGCTGCACCAACCTGGAAACAGCAACGGGACTGTGGAAATGGTGCAAACAAGAGAAGCCCACATCTCTCCTAGGGGGAAGCAGTTAGAAGATCATCCACTGGGTGTCAAATCCCACATGCACTGTAACTGCTTTGACACCCTGGAATGTGGACACCAGAAACAGATATTGTGATGCCTGAGGAGTGGTGTTTTGTTTTTTCTTGACCAGCTGATCTGCAACCCAAGTGGCAGAACTAGCTGTTCTCCTTCCTTAATCCCCTGTTCTAGCAGCGGGTTTAAGGATCAAAGACCTTGAAACACTTTCTCTAGGATGAAGGGCTCAAATGTCTGTGCCTTTTACATAAGGGGGAGGAGAGATCCCTATGAGGTACAGCAAAAATGATAGCATGCCTACAGGAATGCTTGCTTTCAGTATATAGTGGTACCTCGGTTTACGAACTTAATCCGTTCCGGAAGTCCGTTTTTAAACCAAAGCCATTCTTAAACTGAGGCGTGCTTTCCCTAATGAGGCCTCCCACCGCTGGTGCCCTTCCACCATTCGGATTCTGTTCGTAGACCAAGGTAAAGTTCACTAACTGGAAAAACTACTTCTGGTTTTGTGGAGCTCGTATACCGAATAGTTCATAAACAGGGCTGTTCTTAAACTGAGGTACCACTGTATTCTGTTCCATTATGCCTCCCCTCAATCATCAGTGAGCACCCATACCCACTAAACGGCCTCAGCCCAGTATACCTGAAGGAACATCTCCACCCCCCATTGTTCAGCCCAGACCCTGAGGTCCAGCTCTGAGGGTCTTCTGGCGGTTCCCTCTGCAAGCAGTGAAGTTACAGGAACCAGGCGAAGGGCCTTCTCACAGTGGTGCCCTCCCTGTGGAATGCCCTCCCATCAGATTCAAAAAGATAAAGAACTACAAAACATTTAGAAGAAATCTGAACAGCGCCGTCTTAAGTGCCCCTGGCGCCGTGGTGCGCCGGATCCTTCCGGCGCACTCCCGCCCCATTTCACAGCGTGGTGGGCGCTGCTGCGCAGCGGGCACGCGCAGCTGCGTGGCGGGCAGGCGCAGCTGTGTGGTGGACCGGGCGGCCAGCGGGTGGGCGCAGCTCGCAGCGCCCTCCTGGCGGGCCGGCGCCGTGGTGCCGCGAGCCACCCAGCCTGCACGTAGGGCCGGCCCTGAATCTGAAGGCAGCCCTGTTTAGGGGAGTTTATAATGTTTGACTTTTTTATGGGCAGGGAAGAGGAGGAGGAGGAGGAGGAGGAGGAGGAGGAAGAAGAAGAAGAAGAGGAAGAAGAAGAAGAAGAAGAAGAAGAAGAAGAAGAAGAAGAAGAAGAAGAAGAAGAAGAAGAAGAGGAGGAGGAAGAGGAAGAAGAAGAAGAAGAAGAAGAAGAAGAAGAAGAAGAAGAAGAAGAAGAAGAAGAAGAAGAAGAAGAAGAAGAAGAAGAAGAAGAAGAAGAAGAAGAAGAAGATCAATCTGCACTGTGTTGTCTGGGGGAGAGGGGGTTCCCGCCTCCCATAAAGTTTATTTTCCCAAATATTTCTTCTGTAAAATTATAGGCTCATATCCAATCTCAAACCTAGTTCTTTCCGATAATGCTCATTTCGCACACTGAGCTGACAATCAGCATGTGCCGAAAAATCAAATGAAAAAGGGAAGGAGAAAGTGATATGCAGTGTAGCCCAGCGACAGCAGTCGACCAAAGTCCATTTTGCAACAACCAGATGCAGGTGCCATCAAGCCTTATGCAACCACAGGTTTGCGGCACGTTGTGTTGCAGCCTAGGTGACACAATTAATCTATTAAACGCATGATGCTGTTTCTTGCAAGCTAGAGATTGGGAACCTGTAACCCTCTAAATGTTGTCGGGCTCAAACTCCCATCTTCCCTATCCAGCATGGTCAATAGTCAGGGATGATGCAGATTTCTATCCATTAAATTGCTGCTAACATGTAAATTGCCTTTCCTTGACACATAATGGGAAAGTTGATTAAGGTTGTTGATGGTGATGTGCACCAGAATGAGCCAGACCACTTTTATGTTTTTGTTCTTACAGCCGTACCTGAAACATGTGGTGTAATAATAATGGATTATGTGTTCTGTGCATGCGCAAAGGTATTTTTAGCTATCAGTGCATAAATGTTGCCAATCTCTATCTGTTTATGATGCTGTTTATGATGGCACAGAGTTGTTGAGCTTTTTGTGAAGGATTGCCCAGAGTTGTTGAGCTTTTCTTGGGGAGGATTGGCCAGGGTTGCTAAGCTTTTCTTAGGGGGGGGGGGGTGGCCAAAAATCGCTCGTCCACATGCGTCACTAGATCTGCCTCCCATCTGTCCCATCGCCAGCAGAGTTGTTGAGCTTTCTTTGGAGGGAATTGCCCACAGTTTTTGAGATTTTTTGGGGGGTATGCCAACAGTGGGTTAAGCCTTTTTTGAGGTGGAATTGCCGAAAAGCGCTCACCAGCCACTGACTATCACGCATCGCCGAAGACCAGCAGCTGCCAATCAACCGTGCTAGTGCCACAGAGGCAGCCAATCGCAAACAGCCCTTCACACAGCCACCAATCATCTGCCCTGTCGCTGCAGAAAATCTCCTGCTCAAGGCTGCAACCAATCGCCCAACCCCACTCTGCACTACCTATGTATAAGACGAGGGGAAATTTTAAAGCTAATTTTAAAAGAAAAAACCCTAGTCTTATACACGGAAAAATAAGGTACAGTACTGTACTAGGAAAATGGACATTTCTTATTTTAAATTGAATCATTGAGATAGCGATTCTCCCAAAGGTATCCAGGGAGCCACAGTTTCATACCCAACCAACTCAGAACTGGTAAGCAGATCCCTTACTGGACCAGCAAAAGAGCCAAGCTGCTCTTTGTTCTTCTGTTTTTCTACATGGTAGGGTTGCAGTGAAGAGGGAGTATCTGTCTCCAGCCACTGCTTTTACTATCCAGGTCATGTATGGAATAAGCCATTTCACAAAGCAATAGTTGAAAAATGACTTAATTATCTTTAAACAGCCTTGATTGATCTTATTAAGAAAGGGTTCGCTTAGATCTGGTTTTATTTTTGGCTAGACGCGAGGCCAAATTAGTGAGAGACCCTCGTGGCTAATGGCTATGTAATGCTTCAGCATTGCAATCAATTACATTCCACCTGGTATTTATCAAGAGTGACTGTTTGTCTTTGGGTTGCTTCAGATCCCTTTATCCTCCAATGGACCCCCCCCCCTTTTCCTGGTATTTTATAATTTGCACTTATTGAATTAACACAACCCCTTCAGGAGAGCTTAGAGGGAAATCGATTAGCAAGCACCTGTATATCTGGGGTAGCTCCAGATCTCCAAGGCCCATCTGGCCCTCTTTTTACTTTAGTTTTGGGTTTTTTGTACTATTAGAAGAGATACAGGAAAGGACAAATGAAGGGCGTGCATATCTTCATGGCAAGAAAACCTGCTGTAAGAGCATTCCTGTGCAGTAGGAACAGCTGATAAGACAAGGACACAACAAGGTTCTGCCGTGAAACTAACATCCAGAAGAAAGAATGATTCCACCCAAAGGAACATCTCCCCATTTATCTCCCCAACTATAGTAGTACACTGAGACTTCGTTCCAAAGAAAGCTTACCTATCTATAAATTTATCCCCATGATTTCAGTGGGATTTATTTCTCAACCTGTTTAGGATCAGACTACAAAACAAGGATGGGAAATCTGTGACCCTTCAGATTTTGTTGGACTTCAGCTTCCATCCTTGACAACCACTGGCCATGCTGACTGGGGGCTGATGAGAGTTGGGAGTCGGCAGGTTCCCCATGGCTAATACAAGAAACCAAACCAAATAAGGAAGGAGTTCAAAGCTGCCCAATGTATGGAAAACGGGACATAAGGAATGTCTTGTTGGGTCAGCATTCTGTTTGCAGTAGCAGGAGGCCAGATGCCTCAAGGAAACCCACAACACCAGGAGGTGCTCTGAGAGCTTGGAGAGAATAATTACAAGCTGTGTTAGAAACATGCCTGACTTCCTGATCGGCCAAAGAAAAACAGACTGATCAGGGTCTTACAAGAATCAAAGAAGCCATTCTGTGTTGGCTAAGCAAGCAGGCCCAAATGCAGCCATCAAGCCACCATTGGTGATTAAAGAGGAGTTGATGAAATGGCTGAGGAACAGTCACAGATGAAGAGGACACTAGGATGTTTGTGACAATGAAAGAGACACTTCATAGGTTTATAACTGGAAGCTACTTAAGAAAGCAGCTTACCCCCTAAAGTCGCCCACCTATCAGCTTCTCCTAGATTGACCTATGAAATTCAGGCCATGTTGTGCCACATTCAGAGGTGTTAATTACTTACATTAATTTAGGGTTACAACAAAATAAAAAAATCCTTCCAGTAGCACCTTAGAGACCAACTAAGTTTGTCATTGGTATGAGCTTTCATGTGCATGCACACTTCTTCAGATACACTGAAACAGAAGTCACCAGACCCTTATGTATAGTCAGAGGGTGAGGAGGGGTATTACTCAGAAGGGTGGTGAGAATGGGTGATTGGCTGATAGGAGTGGATAGGGTCTGGTGACTTCTGTCTATACATACCGTGTTTCTCCAAAAATAAGACACCGTCTTATATTCATATGGCTTATTTTCAGGGGATGTCTTATTTTTTTATTACGCGTCCAGCCTTGCCTCTTCCTTGGGGCCCTCCAGAACTGCACCTATCGCTATGTCTTATGTTCGGGATATGGCTTATATTGCGCAAATGCTTAGAAATCCTGCTATGGCTTATTTTATGGGTATGTCTTATTTTAGGAGAAACAGGGTAAGGGTCTGGTGACTTCTTTTCCACTCCTATCAGCCAATCACCCATTCCCACCACCCTTCTGAGTAATACCCCTCCCCACCCTCTGACTATACATAAGGGTCTGGTGACTTCTGTTTCAGTGTATCTGAAGAAGTGTGCATGCACACAAAAGCTCATACCAATGACAAACTTAGTTAGTCTCTAAGGTGCTACTGGAAGGATTTTTTTTATTTTGTTTTGACTGCATCAGACCAACACGGCTACCTACCTGTAACTAATTTAGGGTTGTCATATTTCTAGAAGTAAAATTCCAAACACAAACAAAAGTTTGTGCCCCGAAAAAGGCACTTCCTGGTTCTGTTGGCAAAATCACAGATATTTTGCAGGTTTTCCGAAATTCCCCCCGGACGCTATTTCCACCGCTTAAATCCTGGACATGTCAGGGAAATTCTGGGCATATAGCAACTATAATTAATTACTGTAGAATGAAACTTTTGATTATTCAAGCAAGTGGACAGCAGATACATGGTACAGAATGAAGTCACATATTAAGCAGAGCTCTTCTGCAGATAGTTCTATCACACCTGTTCATTGTATTTCATTCCATTTGCTGGCTTTAAATATGGTTTTATTATGATTGTGGCTTTTTTTATTGCTGTAGGCCACTCTGTGCTCCATTTTTTTAGGGTGGGATCTAAATCTATCCAATCAATCATTAAAATAATTTACCATTTTATTCATTCTGTCCATAGGTTTCTTACCTGTTACAGGGACCCACCAGAAATGTATGGCAGCCCACCAGGGGTTCCTTAAGCTCCTGGGTTTATTCTTTTTTCCCCATCTCTAAAAACAAGAGCTTCTCAAAGATTTAGTCATCTACAACATGTGACTGGTGGGCTGTGTACACCTATCATATGTCATCTTTCCATGTAGATAGATAAATGTCACATTTACTTTCCCCTTATTTCTGCCCCCATGGTGTGCATTTTAGAGATGTTTAAGTTGTGACAAACCCATTTTTTTGCACCCAAATGTACATAAGTAAGGGAGGTGCAGACAATCCCAATTTGCTGGCTAGTGTATATAAATAATACATAGGTTGGTGAACATGTGTTTGGTATGTATGTGCGTATGGAATGAGTTCATGGACACTGAAACCCAACTCTGAGGGCTTTCTGGCAGTTCCCTCAGTGTGAGAAGTGAGGTTACAGGGAACCAGCCAGAGGGTCTTCTCAGTAGTGGCGCCCACCCTGTGGAATGCCCTCCCATCAGATGTCAAGGAGATGAGTAACTATGTAACCTTTAGAAGACATCTAAAGGTAGCCCTATATGTGGAGACTTTTTAATGTGTAATGTTTTATTATGTTTTCATATTTTGGAAGCTGCTCAGAGTGGCTGGGGCAACCCAGTCAGATGGTCAGGGTATAAATAATAAAATTGTTGTTGTTGTTGCTGCTGCTGTTTCACTCACACAACAAGCCCCCCCCCCCTACTCCACCCTCTAGAAACCTATAAACCTGTTTTAGGGGTTCCTCCAACCATTCATAGTGGATTTAACAGCCCAGGGAGGCATAGGGGGAGCAGAGCAGGGAAAGTGCCGTTGAATGAACAGACCTAGTTCCACACACACAAACACACAAAAATTGAATCCCACCCTATATTTCCTGTAAATCGGTTTATGGGTGCAATTTAAGGACATACATGAAAGTGTCCCTTAAATATTATTCATCTTTTGAATGCAGGCAGCAGTAGCAAATTATAGGCCGTGTATTAAATTTAGAGCAGAATCGTTTTAGTTTACACACACATACACACGCAACCTGCAATAGCAGGCTTCTGACAGAACTCGCTTGAAAGAAAATACCACAGTGCAGTTATCTTTGAAAGCAATGCAATATTTTAAATCCAAGTGGCTCATAAATATGCAAGTTCTCTTAGAGAGAAACTCCAAGTACGTAAAGATGAAAAAAGATGTGCAGGAATGCAAGAGGCCTCTTTGAAATGATAGTTGCGAGCTATCTGATATGATAAATTATGCTAGCCCTAAAGTCGGCTGTTCCCTTCTGCGTTGTCTTCTCGCCTCCCTCTTTCTTCTTCATGACAGCTTTAGGAGAGTTCTATTCAGGGTTATGGGATTATATTATGAATGAACGCAGGTCTTTGCTACTATTGTCACTCATCCCTCTGAGGAGTTGGGCACTTTTTCAGCCATGCGGAATGGTCAAAGGACAAAAGGGGTCAAAAAGACTTCCCCTGCAAGCAATGCTGTGCGCTGTGTTAAACTGCACATGAAATTTAATAGCTAATATCTTCCCAAATTCTCTTCTCACGTTTATTCCCCTCCCTTATTCCCTTTTGCCATCAGTCAAAAGCAGATTCCAACCCAGGTGGCTTGTTGATCACACTCTGTCCAATACCATGTCCATAAACAAGTGGTCTACTAAGGCCGTTCCCCTTCCCAGGGGGGGGGGTTGCAGGCACACCTTGTGCACTCCCCGCAAACAGCGGAGGGTGTGGCAAAGCCACCCGCATCACTGGGAGTCCCAACTGCATCACACACACCGTCCGACCAATCCGTTTGACCGGTGTGTGTGTGTGTGTGTGTGTGGTTTACCCTATTTAAACCACTGCATGGCCAAGGGGCTTTGCCGATGTCACTGAGAGCATTAGGTGTTGGTTACAGGTGTGAGGGTGTTGGCAGAGAGCCGCTTGACTCGAGTGGCAGTTAGGCATTGGTAAAACCTGGTTGATTGGAGGGGAGGCGTGGCCTTCACCTGCCCCTCCTCTTTAAGGGTATTCTGTTAAAGGGATCCGGGGGTGTGGTTCCTATCCAAAGCCCAGGTATGGAATAAAGCAGGCATGTCAAACCTGCGGCCCTCCAGATGTTTTGGACTACAATTCCCATCTTCCCCAACCACTGGTCCTGCTAGCTAGGGATCATGGGAGTTGTAGGCCAAAACATCTGGAGGGCCGCAGGTTTGACATGCCTGGACTAGAGCCATGCCATGACCCAATCAGGAACCCTGGGGGAGCTCACAGTTGATGTACATCAACAGGGCTCCCCCTACTGGCGGTTGACCCTTATGAGACTGCCTGCATGGCGGGCAGTAGTCTGATATACAGTGGTACCTTGGTTTAAGTACTTAATTGGTTCTGGAAGTCTGTACTTAACCTGAAGCGTACTTAACCTGAAGCGAACTTTCCCAATGAAAGTAATGGAAAGTGGATTAATCCGTTCCAGATGAGTCCGCGGAGTACTCAACCTGAAGCGTACTTAACCCAAGGTATGACTGTAATTGGTTCCAGAAGTCCATACTTAACCTGAAGTGTACTTAACCTGTAGCGAACTTTCCCATTGAAAGTAATGGAAAGTGGATTAATCTGTTCCAGACGGGTCCGCGGAGTACTTAAACTGAAAGTACTCAAACCGAAGCGTACTTAAACCGAGGTATAACTGTAGTTGGTTCAGTTCCAATGCCGCTCACATCTATAACCAACAAGGTTGTGGCCTTAATTATCCAATTAACCCAAAATCTTTGTGTGTTTTGTATTTTTGTAAAATCTTTAATAAATACATTTTTAAAAAATATTGGTGTCTGTGTGTTTTATTATCCAAGAAATGGGGGAGGGCTCGGGGCCTTACCATGCAAAACCAAGCGCTGTGTAGGACATGCTCTCTTTTTCACAGACTTTAAGACAAAGATGATTGTTATGGGTGGTATCCAACTAACACATTCCATGTCAGGGACTGGCCAGATGAGGAAGAGTGGTGGAAACCAGCTGCCCAAGAGGCTCACCCCCAGGAGAAGGGTACAGAAGATGACAACTTAGATCCCGGGTCCTGGTGGTGGGACACCAAAGTGCAGTCTGCAGAAGGGATGATCTGGGAGGTGCTAGAAGCAGGGGGTGTTGAGCAATCAAGAGGGGACTGAAGGAGGAGAGCCTTCCAAGACTGAGATAGAGGCTGAGAGTCACGGTGTGACTCAGATATTCAAAGGTTGGCTCTGCTACACAGCAGCAGGACAGCCCCAGTTTTGCTGGCTCGCCTTCCCCTCTGACACCCTGATTGAGGAGAGTCCCTGCACGTTGCTGAGCAATGAGCCAGACAGGCCCAGAGGAGCCCACCCCCCTCAATGCAGCCTTCATCTGCTTGGGAGGGATCCAGAGTGAGTGGTTAGAGGGGGCACGGTGGAGCTAGTGGTCAGTTTCAGCAACGTCTTAGCTGGATTAAGGTGAACCAGAGGACTCTGCTGTGGTGTTGTTTTCTGTGAATAAAGAGCTGGTTGCATTTTGTGCCTGCCATGTGTGTGTGTGCCCAGTGGGTGACCTGACTTGTTGGACAGCTCCTTTACATTCCATCAGCACAAGGATTTAAGTTTGTGCAATGGAGCTTTTTCCCCTTCCCTGTGCACACGCACCCCAACACACCACACCCTCGCAAAATCTGCTGCAGAGGCTCAGGAGAAAGCACAGATTTAGGGGGTGCACAGGAGGAGAAAAAGGGGGGCAATTCTATTGTACAATCTTAAATCCTCGCAAGCTTCAGTCTTTGTGCTAATTGCCCCATGAGCTGAATTGATCTCTGTGCAAAAGAGTTGCTGAATTTGACTATGAATGTATCATTTCATCATTGTTTTGTGTTGTAAGATGCCTCGAGCTTCTCTGAAAATTAGGGTGTGTGTGTTTTAAGAAATAAAGAAGCATAGTGTTGCATTCATTCTGATTTCCGAGCAGCAAGAGAATCCAGGGACTCTAACATTTGCCCAGAGTTTGGTTTCCTTGGAATGAAACTGTGGTGTCTGTAGGATATATGGTTTTATTAACACATATATACAACTTGAGCACAGAATGGAAGGGCTCATGCTATTACCATTCCAATAGATCTTGTTTCACCATTAGGTTTTGTTTGTTGGAGGCAGAGAACTCAAAGCCATCGTTTTGGATTCAGAACACAGAGCAATTCAGGCCTCTGTGTCTTCCAGCTTCCAGCTGCAGCTCAGACTCAAAACAAAAACTAGCTCTTGCTATTGTTCTCCTACCTGCAGATTGACATGGCCTCTAGCCAGGAAAGGGAATGGGGAAGGCCTACCCCTCCGGAAAGCGCATCACCAGTCAGTTGTCTCTATGGTAACACATCTGTTCTCCATCACCTTCTTCTGAAATATAAATGAAGGGTGCATAACTAAATAAAGAAACTGGTTTGACCAGTTCATGAGACACTGTCTACCACAGACTACAATCTTGCAGATGTGAAATCATAGGCTATGGGCATCATCCAGGCCAACCCCCTATCCTTTCACGAAATTATTGCTATTTATGTGTAGCACGATTTGACCAAGCTGCTATAAAAAGGTAGAATGGCATTTGTGTAATATAAAATCCTGCCTGGAAACAGCATACTCCCTAAGTTTCAACTAAAGAGGAGGCAACCAACAGAAAATAGAAAAGGTGAGGCATTGCTTTTGTTTTGTTTGTTTGTTTTTGTAGGAAAATGAGTTTATTAGGGAAACGTTTGCCTAACAATGCAAATATTCATGAAAGTAACATACAGGCATGCATGCCTAAAACTTTGAATCTGGGGGGAAACTGCAAACAAAAATCTATTTATTAGTAGAACTGTGCGCTGAAACACTGGTGAATTTTCATGAGCACGTTATTTTAAAAAATGGAAATCTGCAAATGTTCCTAATTAACTTTAAGATTTGAAAACTGAGAGAAATGATAATTGTTTCATCATTATCGCTAGTCTTTACAAGAAAGCATCACAAATAAAAGTAAAAGGCAGGAAGTTTTAAAATAATACAAAATACATAAAATGCTCATGCAGTAACATTTAAATAAGGACAGATCCGACACATGCTACTAAAAGATGAGCACCATTGTAGGAGGCAACCTAAACATGCACAAATATGCCCAAATGTTTGATTTTAGTTCAGGGCAAAGACTCAGGAGTTGTGTGAAAGGAGTCGTGGCCTTGTGAAGGGATGTGACAAGAAATTTGGGTTGACATCATGTATGTGTTGTGGGAACATGTCCGAGGCATAAGTGACAGCAAGAGCAAAAGGATGGAGCCCATTAAAGGAACGGGTGGCCTATTCAGGTCTTACTGGGGCGTGGCAAAGTCTGACATGAGGAAGCCTCCTGAATGTGCATAGGCAGCTCCCATGAGCTCCCACCTTGTACAAGCAAGATATCAGCTTAGGGGTGCACCTTGTACAAGCAAGGTATCAGCTCAAGGGGACACCAGTATGGCACCTGTCAGGGGTTGTTGCGACTACTCAAGAGTAACGACCCTCCACATGCTTGTCTTTTTATAGTCTTCATTGGTGCACTCTATTTACAGTGTAGCGAGGTGTTGGAAACATGTCTGCTCATTCCGATCCAGAATCCAGCACTGCCCCTTTGCGCGATTTCGCCCAACATAATAGCCTCGGGACAGTGAATCTCCTCCCCTTTTTCCTCCTCCGTAATTCCGGAACCAGGGGAAAAGGTATACACTCCGTGCTTTCCCTTTCCCCCCCTTTCCGCCTCTCTCTCTTCCCGCCTGTGGAGCAGGGGCTCTCCCATGCTGCCAGAGACCTGGCACTCTCTCTCCGCTTCCTGGCTAGCCTCTTCAGAGCCCGCGCTTCCATCGCTGCTTGGGGAGGAACTACTCCTGATGAGAGAGGGAGGTTCTCTATACTCTCTCCCCCTTACAGCACCCATGTACCAGAGCTGCCTATGGTACCGTATCAACAGATATCCATTTTGTGTTTTGTCAAGTGCCCATAGCATCCATTTTGTGACTGGTGCCCATGGCACTTCCTCAAAATTCTAAATGTGCCCCCCTGGACCAAGGAACATGGGCAACCCCTGGCCTACACGCATTCAGCAGGCTTCTCCTCTTCACACCTTCTCCCAACAAGTGGACAATATGGAGGCAGAGTTGGCAGGGGGTGTCTTAGCAAAGGGGAACTAGCACCTTTCCAAGGCAACGTTGCTCATAAGGAAAGGAAAAATGCCTGAATAGAAAGATCACGGGCATAAATAACATGTTGATGATTAAACACTGCCAAATCTTTATTCTTTCTTTGTTTTCGATGAGTTTGTTTCTTGAGATTTCCTTTTGAGTCTCTCAGTCAGCCTTTTGGGCAACAGCGAAAAGAGCAGCCAGGGCAAAAGCGGAGGAGAAACGAGTAAACAAAATGAGCAATAATAACAAAAACGTAACTTTCAAGGACAAAGGGCTACAGATATAGCTTTGTTCAGCCATTATCAACACCTCACGCACTATTATGCATGGGCAACATCTGTCATGCCTTTGGCTTGTTGTTTCATTTAATTTTTATGATAAAAATTACACTTGATGTCTAGTTTGAGCTGTCCTAGTAATTCAAGCTTTAAATGAAGTTTGCCGGAGGGTCTACCAAATAGCAGCTAATGACAGCTTAATTAAAGCTGTAATTAGACATCCGTATTCCTATCACATACAGTGAAGCCCATCTAAAGATTCTCTGCTCAACTGGTGCAAGACACAGAGGTTCTAACAGAAATCCAACCTTTGGGCTGTTCCCTAGCTGCCCCACTCTTCTCGAATGACATTCTACAGGAATTGGACACAAAGACTGAAGAATAAGGGTTGGGGGATTTGTGGCCTTCCAGGTGTTGTTGAACTACAATTCCCATTGTCCCTGATTGGTTGGGGCATATGGGAGTTGGAGTCAAGGAACATCTAGAGGGACGAATGGCTCCCACCTGTGGCTTTGATAGCCTAACTCACCACAGTGAAGGGAGGCCCAAAGAGTAGGGGGGACACATTGCCACACATCTTGCACTTGCCTAACAACCTTCCTTTAATCTTGCCTAACAGTCTTCCTTTATACTCAATAGGAGTATAGCATCTAGATCAAGGGAAGTAATAGTATGAGGAACGGCTTAGGGAGCTGGGTATGTTTAGCCTGAAGAAGAGAAGGTTAAGGGGTGATATGATAGCCATGTTCAAATATATAAAAGGATGTCATATAGAGGAGGGAGAAAGGTTGTTTTCTGCTGCTCCAGAGAAGCGGACACAGAGCAATGGATTCAAGCTACAAGAAAGAAGATTCCACCTAAACATTAGGAAGAACTTCCTGACAGTAAGAGCTGTTCAGCAGTGGAATTTGCTACCAAGGAGTGTGATGGAGTCTCCTTTTTTGGAGGTCTTTAAGCAGAGGCTTGACAGGCATATGTCAAGAATGCTTTGATGCAGGGCAGTCTTGAGCAGGTCGGCTGCCCTGGCGCTGAGGGGCGGAGATCGCTCCGGCGCCCCTGCCCTCGCAGGGTGCAGCATGGTTTCCGCTCGGCTTTGCCTACCGACCCGGCGCCCTGGCTCACCGTGCCACCGGGGGTCTACCTAGAGACGGCCCTGCTTTGATGGTGTTTCCTGTTTGGCAGGGGGTTGGACTGGATGGCCCTTGTGGTCTCTTCCAACTCTATGATTCTATGATTCTAAGTGCATGCTTCCACATCAATGAATGAATGAACTGATTTATTACGGTCATAGGCCTCCTGAAGTATGGCGATCTGCTTGGGAGGGACTTCAAGCCCATGGCAAAGAGGAGATTAAAAAAATAAAAACCCTAGAACATTACATGTGTTCTAGGTTCTTCATAGAGTTGGAGACATACCTCCTTGAACCACTTTGCTGAAGAGGACAGAAGCAAATACAACTACCTAAGGATGTTGCATGAAGTAGTGAAGGAGAGCACTTTGCGCCTCATGGGACATGAGCAAAGGCAGATACGGTACCTCATCTCCCTTCTGGCACTCAGAATGCTGGTAGATCAAAACCTCATCCTAAATGCCACCACCGTCACTTGCTATTACCAACCAGCTCCATATGCCAAATCAGTATCTCTTGGGAAACTTTAAGCAGTAGGGTTGCCAGACTCAATAGAGGACAGGACTTCTGTGCCTTTAATTGCCCTGCTCTCTTTTGAGTCTGGAAACCTTAAAGAGAAACCAGCAGACCCTTTGCTTGACTCCTGTGGAGGGAAGGAAGGAAGAAAAGGAAACCAAGGGTGGATCTACACACAGGAAAACCCCGCTATAAATAAATCAGAAATTAAATCATTATAACACAAGAAAAGAAACACTATAGAAAATCACAAGGAATTTTTTCCGGCTCTCCAGCGTCATCTGGTGTTGCAGGTGTGTGTGTGTGACATCACACGTCCACGTTGTGGTGGCGGGCACCCACAATCCTGAGGGTGAGATGGCATCCCTGACTCAGGATATGAGGGGCCAAGAGGAGCTGCATTGATGTATCTCTGTTGTTGTTGTTTAGTCGTTTAGTCGTGTCCGACTCTTCGTGACCCCATGGACCAGAGCACGCCAGGCACTCCTGTCTTCCGCTGCCTCCCGCAGTTTGGTCAGACTCATGTTGGTAGCTTCGAGAACACTGTCCAACCATCTCGTCCTCTGTCGTCCCCTTCTCCTAGTGCCCTCAATCTTTCCCAACATCAGGGTCTTTTCCAGGGAGTCTTCTCTTCTCATGAGGTGGCCAAAGTATTGGAGCCTCAGCTTCACGATCTGTCTTTCCAGTGAGCACTCAGGGCTGATTTCCTTCAGAATGGATAGTTTGATCTTCTTGCAGTCCATGGGACTCTCAAGTCCCATTCATGGATCAATGCCCCTTCATGGATCAATGCCTTGTCGTGGCGAAGAGGCTTGAATAACTCAGAGAAGCTATGAGCTATGCCATGCAGGGCCACCCAAGATGGACAGGTCATAGTGGAGAGTTTTGACTAAACGTTATCCACCTGGAGAAGGAACTGGCAAGCCACTCCAGTATCCCTGCCAAGAAAACTCCATAGACAAAGCCAACAGGCAAGAATGTTACTTGCCCCAAAATGGTAAGAAGTATAAGTCCCAGCGAAAGAAGAATGGATAGAAAAACTTATGGAATATGCAGAAATGGCAAAACTTCTTGGAAAAATAATAAATCAAGATGACAAATGTTTTATAAAAGAATGGAAATGGTTTGTTGAATAAACAGGTAAGAACATTGGCAGGATTTTTGAAACAACGTGCAGTTTCATAAGAGTATATCTTTAAAGTAGATGAATAAATGAACAAATTATGTTAATTTGGATATGCAGGAAATATTAAAAATAAATTTAAGGAACCGCAGAAAGAGGGGGGAGGAAGTCAAGATTTGAAATGTTACAATGACTGTAAAACTATTGAAATGTATAAACCTGAAAACCATATATAGATATAGATATAGGTTTATACTATATATATAGAGAGAGAGAGAGAGAGAGGTTTATACTATATATATATATATATATATATATATATATATATATATGGAATCATTTCTAGATTTGTGTATATGAAAACAAATTAGCATGTATGCACATTTTATGCAAATCTCTTTCCTCCCCTTTTTGAGGGTGACGTGTTTCTTCTTTTTGGTCATGCCACACTCAGCTTTATTAAAGGGCACTGTCCTGAGAGCTGTGGGTCCAGAAATACCCCACTGGTTCTGAAGGAGCTCTCTGAAAGGAGAAGTTTTTGCTTTTAACGAGAATGGAAAGGAGACTTTCCTAACCATATATGGTTTCCTTACCTGTTTCTATGACAACTGATCCACCACAGAGCCAAGCTGCCTTTCAACGTGATTGACTGCAGCGTGGCAATTTTAAAACCTTGTGAAGTAGACAGAAGGACAGTTTTAAAGTGTGGGTTTCCCCCCCCCAATAATATTTTTTTAAAAAAATGCACGGAATTTCTAGCATCCCCTTCTGTGAGCTACAAAGGGGCTACGGAAAATGAGAATGTTCCTTGCAGTAATAAATCTAAAACAGATGATGCTGAAAAGGGTGAACCAGCCCCGCATGCTATTTTAGAACAAGCTGAATGAGACAGAAAACTCCCTTTGGTAACCGAAGATAACTAGTGGCAGCTCATAACATTGTTACCTATATAGTGCCATTGTCAGACGCCATAGCTGTTGACAAACGACCGAAAGTGACAGGCTCTTTATGAAAGCAAAGAGTAAATGGGGACAAGAGAAGGAGGAATTGGGGGGGGGGAATACTGTAAGTGATGCCTGCTTCAGAGCTGTTACAGCTTCTCACATCACAGTGCAGAGTGTTGGTGAATGGGACTTTGTTTGGCGATACCCCGAGTCCTCCCCGAGAGAAATAAAGACACAAGACACATTGCATAAGGTTAATGGGCATAAAAGGCCACGATCTTTACTGATTACGGATGTAGAGAGGTATTGGCCTAGGCATTGGATCTAACCGACTATATCCGACTCCAGTACGCTCTGCTGGCAGTCTGTGAAGGGTTAACCACCATTGGATGAGTCCTGTGATGCACATCAACTAGGGTCGTTCCTTTTTGGAAGAACTATTTTCTCTAGATTAGGGATGGCCTACTAGATGAGAATGAGCTCCCTCTCTTACATACACACAAATTCATATTACTTCTCTTGGTCCGCCAAGCGTGATTTCACATCATAAAGAACAGAATTTCCACACTTGCTTCTGGTTTTTGTTTGCAGGATCCATGCTACGGTATAGTCAAAATTTAAGGTATACTGGTGGACAAACAAACAAAAAGATTCATTTTCAACTTCGTGGCGAATATATATATATATATATATATATATATATATATATATATATATATATATACCCAAGATAATAGTGTTCCAATGCCTCCTATGAAATATGCTACCAAGTGGAATTCTTAGTAACTTTTCAGCTTTAAGTGAGAATATAATAAGACCTTGAGGCCAATAGACTTTCTCAAGGCAAATCTAAAAAAAAATGTAGTATAAACAACGAAAACTAGGAAATACTGGCCTGTGAGCGCTCCAGTTGGAGAACAGCCTTTACCAAAGGTGTTGTGGGCTTTGAAGGTGCTTGAACTCAGGACAAAAGGGAGAAATGCACTCAGAGGAAGGCATGTTTGGCAAACCCTAACCATGATCAACTCCAGCCAGGAAAGCCTATGCCCCCACTGTGGAAGGACGTGTGGATCCAGAATTGGCCTCCACAGTCATTTAGAGAGGCTTTTAATCTTTAATGGATTATTTTATTCTTCTGTTGGAAGCCGCCCAGAGTGGCTGGGGAAACCCAGCCAGATGGGCGGGGTATAAATTATTATTATTATTATTATTATTATTATTATTATTATTATTATTGACTCGTTTTTAAAAAGGTGTTTATGAAAGGCAATCTTACTTGGCTATGAGTGATCATCAAAAAAGAAGGAAGACATATAAGTAAAATAAATATTTTTAAAAAATATTACTACCCCAAAATGCCAATTCTTACTTTTCCCGGGAAAAGTGAATGAAGTGGCCTAAATTTATACTTCAGGTGCATGTGTATCATTTTCATTTTTAATCCGTTGTATTGTTTTTCTTTTTTATTGTATGTTATTAAACTGTGTGTTCTTGCTTTCAAACATGGAAAGGTTTTATATATATATATATATATATAAAGGATTGTGTATGCAGGATTTGTGTGTGATGCAATACCTGAGCCTATGTGCTGCAAAGCTGTGAGCTTTTTACTGCTAAGTGATGTAATAAGAGTTCATTTTGGAGCTGGTATCTCCTGGTCCCCAAGACCCTGCCTGGGACTTGCAAAAAGTGGCCTTTATTCCCCTGCCTTAGAGTGTCCCATTTCTTTTCCTTTGAGTGGTCAGCTTTTAGAATTACTTCTCTTCGCTCCTGGCATGATTTTTGCATATTAATTTAATAGTGTCAATTGGGCAGACTGTCAGGCTGCGGAAGATTAAATGAAATCCTTTCCAAAAATGTTTTTGCAATACCTGTCACTTCTAAAAATTTACATCAGGCCGTCCACATTCTCTCCCCCCCTCCCTCCGCCCCCACTTCAAATATTGATTTATTTAGTCCAGCCTGGCTGTGACTTATTCCCACAGGTGTCCTTCAGTCATAAAACAGACTAACACTTCATCCACGCCTAACACGACTACTTCATAAAGTTTACCCTCCTGATTCGTTCTCAGCGAGAATGATTGAGCTCAGGTAGGCTTGCATGGGAAATGTCAGCCCCAATTCTTTATTTGTTCTAAAGAATGTTTTAATTAAACATTACAGTGTGGGAAATGTCGAAACTGCCTTTCAGAAAATCCCCTAAACCCAGTTGTGATTAAACTGACACTTACTTGTTTGTTTGTTTGCTTCATAGCTGCCAAGTTTTCCCTTTTCTCGCGAGGAAGCCTATTCAGCATAAGGGAAAATCCCTTAAAATAAGGGATAACTTGGCAGCTATGGTTTGCTTGCTTCTTTCTTTAGGACATGACTCATGGTAGTCAAGACAGGAAGCAGGGTGCAGGAGACATGGGAAAACTGGCTACCTTGATTTTGCATTTCTGATAGAGGACCATTTCCCCTCTGCCACATAAAAGGCAAGGAGGGAACCAAGTGGTTTGGAGACTGACTCCACCAACCCAGGCTGTCTACTGGTTCCTCCTGGGCAGGAAGGCATATAAGAGGACTTCCTGTTCCATTTGCGACTCTTTTGACTCCAGATGGCTATTTGATTTTCCTGGACAGGAAACAAATAAGAGGACTTCCTGTTCTAGTTCAAGGCTTTCCTGCATTCTGGCATGTTCCTGAATCATTGGCTAGTCTTTGGTCCTCACATATTTGCCTCCTGGTTTAGCCTTCAGTCCCGACTGCTGCCTTGCTTCTGGGATGTCTTTGGTTGTGATTTGCATTCTGGTCCTGACCTTACCTTCCAAGTCCCGGACTGCAGAATCCGGGACCGGCAGCCGTGTGGCACCGGAAGTTGCGTCGACGTAACTTCCGGTGTCGCTTTGCCCTTCTATGGGCACCAAAAATGGCCGCCGCCGGCTTCGAAAGTCGCTTGTATGCATGTCAGGAAGTGCGTCGACGCAACTTCTGGTGTCGCTCCGCCCATCTATGGGCACCAAAAATGGCCGCCGACACTGGAAGTCGTGTCTATGCACTTCCGGGCATGCGTAGATGCAACTTTTGAAGCCAGCGGCGGCCATTTTTGGTGCCCATAGAAGGGCAAATCGGAAAGAAAAAAAATGGCCACTGGCAGGAGAAAATAACGGAGAAAAACGGGAGACGAAGTGATATGGGGGACTACCGGGAAAAGTTAAGTAAAAACGGGGGTTTCCCGGGGAAAACGGGGTACTTGGCAGCTATGGTCCTGACAACTGTTCCCCAGCTCCTGGCTCTCCCCACAGCCTGACATTCCCTACCAAAGCCTTGCCATACCCATCCAATATAAACGGTGAGTCTTATGGGATAGAACTTTACAATCAGCACAGACACTGATATCTCTATGGTGAGTTTCCTACTCACCATTCAAATCATTCAGGACCATGCACTGTGTGACTTAGAATCACTGCATCACAAGTTCTCCTTCTCTGCCAATGACTTGCATGGATGCAAATCACAGGTGGGTAAAGTCAGAACACTGCCGATTTCTACACAGTGCCTGTGAAACTGGTGGTGCGGCACTACCGAGAATAGTAAAAGAGTCTGAAACGGCAAACCGAGCTGTTTACTCTGGTTTTTCTCTTTAAAGGACTAGCTTTATATAAGCTTTATGCATGAAATGCTCCCCCCCCCCCATATCAAGCCCCAGATCATTTTTGTAGAAGGATTTCATTGACGACTTGCAAATTACTAGACAATTTTAGATCATATTAAGTGTATCCCAAATGAGCCTGTTCATGATTAATACTGTACCATGAATGCCAGAGGCATTAATAGTGATTAGCGGGAGATTGTTTTGCTATCATCTACGTTTTGTTAACAGGCAAAAACAACTCATTTTAATAAAATCACGCATCGGTTTCAGACTCCGGCATCAGTCTATTAGTCAACACATCGTATTGCCATGTGATCAGAGCCCGTAAATAGCAGTGTGACACATTCATTCCAGCTAACAGGACATAATTATATCACAGTCACACCATCATTTATTCATTTTTTTAAAAAAATGACAACTAGGAGCACTACAATAACCCTAAATTTAGTCTTAATTGGAATATTGGGTGATAAATGTGAAACTAACCAAGCATTATATTGTTTTTGTTGATCCATATGCTCTTCTAAATTACAGTCCTAAAAATATAGGGCCTACTTAAGGTTTGAGGAGGCTCGTGGCATGATAGTTCAGCCCTTCTCCTTCTGCTGCTATTATTTCCTCCATGCATGTGGGGAGGAGGACAGGCTTAGCAGAGGAGGAGGAGAGAGCAGTAGAGGCAGTCGTGCTTCAATGCATGCCCAGAAGCTGTCATTAAAACTTATCACTCATCCCTAAAGTGATCTAGGACCTTGTGGGCAATTACACTGGTAGCTGCCTGACGTTCTTCAGGGGAACACCAGAAAATAGGACCCCAGCCAGCAGCAGTGGGTCCTCATGCCTCAGGATGTGGCTTGCCTGTGCCAGGTCTGTAGAGCAATGTTCTGTCAACCTTGGCTCCCCAAATGTTGTTGGGCTGCAATTGACATCCTCCCCGGCCAGCTTAGCCAATGGTCAAGGTGTTGTAGTCCAACATCTGGAGACCCAAAGTTAAGGAGCACTTCTCTAGAGTCAGTTCTGTTGAACATAGAGTGACTTGCTTGGCCAATGACTTGGATTGTTCCTATTGCAGATATTAATATTGTGCGGCTTCAGGCAGCTGGATGCATAAAAATTGACTCCTTCTGGAATAAAACATTGTCCAGACCCATAATTGAGATTCAAAACTTTATTTGCGGAACTTTCTTCAAAACAGAACGAAAACGATCAAAGATACATCCAAATAATTCCATACAATATACAGGTATTGTGCCAGTCCAGCAGGGGCTCAACTTCTTGGAAATAACTTGAAACAGGATTGAAGTAAAATCTCTGTCTCTCCCCCATTCCATTCTCCATTCCAGCCTGAAGCTGTGTTCTCCTAGAGAGCTTCATTATCACATCTTGCTTGTGAGGAAAGACGCTTATGGTTTTTTGCTTAGGGTTGCTCTGTTATTCTCCCACTAGGAGTAATCCACAATACACAAACGTCTTGGGGGCTGCTTATATGAATTCTCTCTGAAAGGCTTTGTGCCTCCCCATCCAGCCCCCCACCACCACCATCACTTTTTGCCTAATTTACAGACTTAACATGCCCCCATCCAAAAAACAACAACACATTCACGAGGAAAACTAGATGGGGGGAGGATCTAGCTTAGTTTTTTCTGACGTGCTCTCTCTCCATGTGTGTGCATCCCCCCCCCAAATTTGGAAACATTTAATCAGGTCATACACACAGACAGCCATCTGCAGCGAAGTGGTACAACCTAGGCAGAGGTTTACCATTTCAGTGAGAATTAGTCCTAAGAGTGGTGGGAGAGAGAATGAAAGGGAGAGGGAGAAATCCTGAGGACCAAAATGGTTACCATCCTGGCTTGATATCTCTGCTACCATGGTCAGCAGCTATAGCTGTCAGGCAGCCACTTTCAGAAGGTGTTGGGGGTCTGAGATAAAAAAAAAAACACCTCTTCCCCAAATGCCCAGAATTATTGCCGCCAACGCTACTCCTCTGCCCAACTCTCACCACCACCAAATGGGCAAGTGGAGAGTGCAAAAAGCTTCCCATAGTAGGGTCAAATTTGGCCCTGGCCCATAGCAGTTCCCGGCAGCATCTTGTCTCTCTTTCTGTCCACTATTTGGAGTCTGATACCACTGCTTAGAAATCCTTGCCACCAAGAGAACATAAACTTTACCGCTGTCTGCTCAGCTGAAACACAGGAGAAAGGAGATAAAATGAAACGCGGAAATGGCCATCCTCTATCTTCAATGCAGTAATACAATCTAATTAAATAAAAGAATAGCACCAGAAGGAAGAAATTTCTCAATGGACAATCCGGCAGCCAGATAGCTGGGGTCATTAACACAGAAGCCATAGACACTTCCCTGTCTGGCGAGAATAAATGAATGACGGAGCTTCTAACAAGAACATAGGGATAGGGTTGCCAAGCCCACAGGGCTGACCAGAAGTTCTTTTATAACTAGGAAACATTTTAAATTGCCTTTGCATTTTTCTGACTTCTGTATGGAAAACCACATGAATCTGACCTTTGGAAAACGTTGTAAGTAAACCAATTTATGACTTATGTCTCTGTGCTAGGGAAGAGGGATAGCTTAGAAAGAGCTTTTAAAGGGGGGCATTTGGGATACTCACTGGAAGGGCACGTTTTAAAGACTTTTGCAAGCTCAGTCTCTGCCTCCACCTGCCCCACACAGGATGGGAAGAAGAAGAAGAAGAAGAAGAAGAAGAAGAAGAAGAAGAAGAAGAAGAAGAAGAAGAAGAAGAAGAAGAAGAAGAAGAAGAAGAAGAAGCCTATCCTACAGGGTTGTGCAGGGACTTCCCCTGCTCCTGGAGGGGAGGGGGAGAACAGGCCCCTGTTTGTTTCTTTTTAAGAAGCATGTGGGGGAAATGACTAGTTCAAATATCTCACATCAGATGCAGCATTTATAATTTATAAAAGGCCCAGTTCAAACAATCTGTCAAAACATAAGAGAGAATAATTATAAGCTTCTCTATTAGTGGACTTTTTACTCCAGATAGTCTGATTATAATATGTAAAAAAGAAAGAAAGAAAAGAACAGGTCAGTGTTGGAGTCACACTCTAAATATGGCTAATCAAAGGGGAAACCCAAAATGAATATATTTTGGGAAAGAATCTACCAAACATTTTATCTCATATTAAGTTATACATATAAAGCCCCCCTTGCTCACAACATTACTGGGTTATTTGAAAGACTCAATAGAGCAAGAACATTATAAGCAAGCATGGAACCTATTGTGAGCTGGAAAACAAGCGATTGTCACAAAATGGAGGGTCAGTCCATTGACAATGTGGCTTGTTAAATTCTGCAAAACCAGGAAAATGTCAAAGGTTACACTGTACATTCACCTATGGTATAATGAAAGGAAAGAAAGGTTTTTATAATAACCAGGGGTTATATTTATAAACTTTATGAGAAATCAATATGAGTTAGACATTAACGGCTCTAAGTCATTCAAACCAATTTAAAAAAACATACTTGAATGATTTTTTATTATGGTTAATTGCTTGTATTTTATAATCTTATAGGGTGTTGCACTTTATTATACTGCCATTTTTTACTGTAATCCTAACCCTACTTACATGGGAGAATTCAAACTTTACCTACTTCTGAGTAGACACAATTAGGCTTGTTCTGCAAATGTACTTGAGTGTGTTTGATGCTATCGTCCTCCCATCAGATTTCAAAGAAATAAACAACTACCGTGGTACTTCAGGTTACAAATTCCGCTAACCCAGAAGTACTGTAACCCAGAAGTACTGTTGCGAACTTTGCCCCAGGATGAGAACAGAAATTGCACATTGGTGGCGCAGCAGCAGTAGGAGGCCCCATTAGTGAAAACGTACCTCAGGTTAAGAATGGTTTCGTGTTAAGAACGGACATCTGGAACAAATTAAGTTCGTAACCTGAGGTACCACTGTATTTGACATTTAGAAGATTTCTGAAGGCAGCCCTGTTTAGGGAAGTTTTTAATGACGGATGTTTTAATGTATTTTATATCTTTTGTTGGAAGCTGCCCAGAGTGGCTGGGGAAACCCAGCCAGATGGGCGGGTTAGAAATAATAAATTATTATTATTATTATTATTATTATTATTATTATTATTATTATTGGTATTATTTACTAATTTAGGATTAATCTAAGGAACTATGAAGAAGGAATGGTAACTTATAGGCATGCCAAGTTTTTTGAACACTGAGTTGAATTGATTATATAATTCATTCTCCTATGATAAATACTGCATGGATTAATTGAACTACTGTTCTCCTTGATTGCATATATAGATGAAATGTAAACACAATTACCTTTCTAAAAAGCAAAATCTACTACTGCTTGTGCCATAGACTGTTGCTATATTCGGATGGGATTTTATCGCATACTGGCAAATTCAGGTTGCGCAATTGCTGTTGATGGGAAGACTTGTCCAGGATTTAACTGGCAAAAATAGCATCCAGGGGGAATTTATAGGTTGATTGTCTAAAAGGCTGAACAACTTTGAGTTTCATTTCCTGAAACCCTATCAACATCATTTGACCTCTCCGCAAATAAATCAGAATGAACGCTCATTGAATGGCCAGCATTGTTTAACCTCCCTGCAAATGGAACAGCTTGAATACAGTGGTGCCTCGCAGGACAAATTTAATTCGTTCCGTGAGTCAATTCGTTTTGCGAAAAATTTATCTTGGGAATCACAGTTTCCCATAGGAATGCATTGAAATTTCTTTTTTTTCCCCATAGGAACGCATTCATTAAATTTCAATGCATTCCTATGGGAAACCGCGATTCGCAAGACGAATTTTCTGCAAAACGAATTTGTCTTGCGAGTCACCATCAGATCACAAGACGCAAAAAAATTCGTCTTGCAGGGCATTCGTCTTGCGCGGTACCACTGTACTGCATAAAGAAGTCATCTGGAAGCAACATAAGTCAATAACAAAACTACCACTGATGTGAAGTGGTTTCTGGAGTGGTTTAGTTGCACCACATACTACCACACCTCTCTCAGAATTGTATGCAAGGTTTCCTTCCCGATCCTTCCATTCCACCGGGAGAAAGTTTGACAAAGAGCAAACCCTTGAATTTGTACTGTCTTGCCTTACAAGTCTCTCTTAGGAAAGTAGAATTTCCCTATAAAATCATTCTGCTTTGCAGAGTCAACCAGAAAGGAGTCCCATGGCACAATTACACTCTCAAATCCTTTCTAAGCAGCTAGGAGGGGGAATTGCATGATGAACAGCTGGATTATGGAAGGTACACGCCTAAGCTTTTTGTGTGTGTTTTCCCTCACTCATCTTCATATCCAAGGTTACCTTCCTCAAATGTAGAACTATACCGTGGGGCACAGGACTGAAACATGTTTTGAATTTAGATTCAAACTATGTCCCTCACATCTTGTAAGGCTTGTTTGTTTAGGTCTATCATTCTTAGCACTTTTGGTTTACCGGCAAAAATGCTGATGGCGCAATCCATAGAGACCAATGTATTGGGACAGAGCCACAGAGCAGCCTTGCAAACACCAGTGTATGGGTGGAGGAATCCGGTTTCATTTGCCTTTTAAGAGGAAACTACCTGTTTTGCATTCTCAAACCAGCATGCAAACCGAAACACAGCTCTTCTTTGAAGTCTGCCCTTTTTCTGAATTTTGCAATGCAGATCTCCAGCCAAACAAAGACATATATGTTAGTGGGAAGTGTAAATGAAAATGCACGTCTTAGTGGAAACAAGATACAAGAGCATGTTGCATTAGGGGAAATGGCTTTCCAAAAAAAAGAAGAAGAAGTGAATATTAGCCTAAACTGAATACAAAAATATGTTTATTTAGAGAAATTCACACTACGGTGCTGGTGAATTTTCATGAGGATTTTTTTTTTCTTAAGGGGAAAAAAGAGAGAGAAAATTGCTGGTAAAGTGGGGGGAACGTAAATTTAATATTAGGAAAATTAGAAACCAGAATTGAGAGATTCATCCATCCGTAAGACCAGCATAGCCGCAGCTTGCCTGAATGTTGTGGCAATGGGGCAGGGATGCAACAAGACTGGGGCTGTGCACCTCAGACTCCATCCCAGCACCATCCAGCAAAACCACAACAGGGCTGATGTTTCAAGGGTGGCTCTGCCTCACCATGCCATCACTGCTGGATTCAGTCTTGCCATCAGCAATTTGTGAACAAAGCCTATGAACTTAAATAGGATGTGGATATAAATGCATGCATGGATGCAAGATTGCAGGTTTTAAAGCCTATAAGTAATACAAGATCCTATATTTGAATGCAGAAAGTCATTCCATGCAAATAGAGCTAGGAAAGATCTTCGTCCAAATTCATGGAAAACAAGGTACTGCAGGGAGAAGGACCAGTGATCTGATTGGTTCCCAAGTTCCCATTTCCGAAAGCCTTTCAGGCTCCCCCTCCCCCCAAAAAACCACCATGTTTCTTGAAGAACTTGGTTTCTCATTTTTCCATTTGCCCCCAAAAACCACCATGTTTCTTGAAGAACTTGGTTTCTCATTTTTCCATTTACCACATTTCCGCATCATTCTGTGTGTTGTTTTAAAATAAAAAGGTCACAATTTTATTGTGCATTTCTTCCAATACATACATCTGCATAAAGTCGTCGTCCATCCGTCCGTCCCCCAATATGCACATTTATTTCAAACACTTCCCCGGAACAAAATGCACACTTAGTTGAAATTTTCACTAATATATACCTTTTGAGGGGCACTTTTTCTTCATATACACATTTTCCTACACATTTTGTAGCCATTTCTTTTGAGGTCTGCCATGCAGAATTTGGAGAACTGTGGATTTTGAAGGGCAGCAACATTTTGTTTCCAGAAGTGTGAATTAGGTAGGTTCACATCAAAATACAAAATGAATTGATCCTCCATCCCTAGTTCCTTGAATATGATCTGTTTGCCACCCGCATTATAGCATTAGGTCAGATAGAGAGCCAAATTCCTTTACTTACAAATGATTCATTTTCTTAGCATATAAACTAGACACATTGATTAATGTAACTATAACATTAATGGGACTTGGGTCATGAGAGCAAACAGGTTATTTCAGAAATGGACTTCTGATGTTTGTGTGAGAGAGTGGGGGAATTTCAAAAACACTATTTAATAGAATGGCCACTAAAGACTGAACGACCACAGAAATTACAAGACAACCTCGTTCGATGGGAGCATCAAGTTCAGCATCTTTCTCTACAGCATTCAGAAATGCCACCAGTAAATGGTTTCTAGCAAATATTTACCCAACTTAACTTCCTTACATCTCATACACCACCTAGTGGCCCTCTAAGGAGTTGCAACTATATTAAGAAAACAGAAGTTATGTCATGGATTTGAATTCACATGTTGCATTCAGATGTCATATTCCCCATTGGTTTAGAGGACGAGGGAATAAAAATTCCGTGGATTATAGTACTCGAGAGAACCAAGAACAAGCCATATGCTCAGTTTCACAGTTAGATGAGTTGGCTGTCACAGCAAACTGTGGTTTGACAAACCAGGAAGTCTCCTATGAAGACAAGACCACAAGGCAAGGAAGAAAGAAAAAAGAAGGGGAGCCGGCAGTTGCTCATTCCTGATCCCATAAACTATGATTTGGAGCATTAGAGAACTAGGGGTGTTGGTGAAATGGAGGGTTCATATTGTAGAGCATCTCGTCTGATCCGCAGCCACTGAACTAATTTGTGAATTGGAATGTGGTCCACACCTATGCCAAATTCTATTAGGTGTTCCCACAGTTGCCTTTTAAATTTTGTACCATAATTATTTCTCATGCTTTCTTTGGTTATTTCGTTCTTTCTTCAGCAATTTCTGTCAGCTTTGGGCCGCTGAAAACCACAGCTTTTGCCTACACAGGTTGAAATACTACAACAACAACAACAACAACAACAACAACAACAACAACAACAACAACAACAACAACATATCACCTTTCCTCTGTAGATCTCAGGGCAGATCACAACATAAAAATACAAGATAAAAACACAAAATACATAATAAAAAACAAGAACAAATGGGATTGGAAATCCCTCTGAGGCATGGTATATGATAATCACAGCAATGGCCACTCCCCTATTGCTTCATGGTGCTAAAAAAAAACTGTTTAAAAGAAATTAAAAGGCAGACCACCTTGTAAACTTGTTGTAAGGACCTTGATTTTTAAACAATGGATTTCATGCTGTCATTTGATTGCTATTTTAATATCTGTGAATGCTGTCCACAATCAGAATCTTTTCCCCCAAACATTTTTGCATGTGCCTTGGAAGATGGGAAGATGGGAAGAACAGGAAAAGTCCACCCTTTACTATCCTCTTCTAAGCACCAAGAGACTACAAACGATACTTAATGTGCATTAGGTTCAAGAAGACTGCCTGGCCCCTATCATAAGTTGGTCATATCCAACTGGGGCAAGTTAGAGTTTAACTGTAAAGCTATAAATCTACTGCTGCATTAGGACATTTACTGTTAAAAATAAAGATGGCTCGCTAGTCTGCTTTGTGATATGAGAGCGCTGGGATCCTTTAGCCGTAATAATTAACCACTCAGTATAAATCTTATTTCTTTGTCAGTTTGGTACATTTTTTAAGAAATCATTATCTCATAATGAAAAAGTTTCCACAGGTTTTTTTTTTTAAAAAAAAGCACATAAAATGTTAATTGAAAAGTTAGGAGTAAGTTCAGTATCCCTAAATGATGCTGCAATGAATGCTACTTTTTCTTTTAAAAATTATGGGAAGAAACAAATATAAGCTACATTTTCGCAGCCTCAGAACGAACATATAATAACATAAGACAGCTCTTAAGGCCATGGCAGCCTCAGTTGCAACAATTGTTTAGTTATTTAGTCATGCATGACCCCATGGACCAGAGCACGCCAGGCACTCCTGTCTTCCACTGCCTCCCGCAGTTTGGTCAGACTAGTGTTCGTAGCTTCAAGAACACTGTCCAACCATCTCATCCACTGTCGTCCCCTTCTCCTTGTGCCCTCCATCTTTCCCAACATCGGGGTCTTTTCCAGGGAGTCTTCTCTTCTCATGAGAAGCCCACACTTGGAAAGCCAGGTCATTGAACTTCTGAACTGGTGTCTAGTGATTGTTGTTGTTTAGTCGTTTAGTCGTGTCCGACTCTTCGTGACTCCATGGACCAGAGCACGCCAGGCACTCCTGTCTTCCACTGCCTCCCGCAGTTTGGTCAAACTCATGTTTGTAGCTTCGAGAACACTGTCCAACCATCTCATTCTCTGTCGTCCCCTTCTCCTTGTGCCCTCAATCTTTCCCAACATCAGGGTCTTTTCCAGGGTGTCTTCTCTTCTCATAAGGTGGCCAAAGTATTGGAGCCTCAGCTTCAGGATCTGTCCTTCCAGTGAGCACTCAGGGCTGATTTCCTTAAGAGTGGATAGGTTTGATCTTCTTGCAGTCCATGGGACTCTCAGGAATCCCCTCCAGCACCATAATTCAAAAGCATCAATTCTTCAGTGATCAGCCAGCTCTCACTTCCATACATCGCTACTGGGAAAACTATTATTATTATTATTATTATTATTATTATTATTATTATTACTGACCCAACCCCCTGCTTTCCTCTCCATTGCAACCCCCCTTAGATCAGGCTGATGACATTAAATAATTCCACTTTCTGATGCTGAATATAGGATAGTTCAGAAGAGTAATCTGTTTTTTCCCTCCAACCAACTGAAGCCCAGTTGAAACCGCAGTGTAATTGTAAGAATACAGTGACCTGTATAAAAATAATAGTCAATAAGGGGAGGGGGAGAAGCAACTTGTGTAAACTGCAGAAACTCAAATTGAAGTGCAGACCAGGGTACCCAGGTGAACTTTGTTGTCTCCTAAATCAAAAAACTGCCACCTACGAAACAGCTATTAGGCCACCTGAGATGTGTGGAATTGAAACCTTATCTGACACGAAGCAGGAGGGGGAAACCAACGGCACTGCTGGTGAGATGAAACTGCTGAAAAGACCAGGAGAAAAACAATTTCCAGGGATCAGGTAATGTACTAAGCATGATTAGAACCACGAGCCTGTAGGAAACACATGGGAAGTGAGCGTGACTTACAAATGTCTCACAGCCCACACAAAGCCCTTGACTGGGATTTCAGGAGATAAACCATGCAGTCTCCCAGTTCTTAGTTTTGTGAATTTTCAAGTCGTGGTGTGTCACCCTACCTGCTCGTGACCCCCAACAGTTGTTGGGGAGTTGATTTGCGTGAACTGTGTCATTGGCTAAGGGAAATTTGATTCGTATTTTGTCATTAATGTACGTCGCCCAAACGGTTTCTAAGCCATTTACAGGTATAAAGCCCATTTGAAAAAAACATGGCCATTCAGAAATACTCAAGAAAACAAATTCATCAAAACATTAAAATAAACATCCATAATTAAAGAAGCACATTCATTGGTTTCATGCATTTAAATGAACTCTGACTTTGACCCTCAATGTGATAGCAAATGGAATTGACCCATTAGCGCAATAAGTCCCACTGGAAGAACAGAACTTCCTCTCCTTCTCCTCCCCCCCCCAAAAAAAAATATATACTGGGGAGGTTTGGGGAAAAACCTACAAGAGATTTGGGGGCCACATGGTGGGTGCAGAGAAAGAGGAACTTCTGATACACAAGCACTAATGGGAAGACTTCATTGGATACAACCCTTAGTCTTGTGATATCTAATGAATTACATGAATTAAGAAGAACCCATTAAATTTGCCCCTCCTTTCTGAAATATGGTTTTTGACATGATGAAATAGATTATTGCAATGAACTATGTAATACAGATGTGGGGGACATTTGGCCCTCCAGTTGTTGCTGAACTACAACTCCCAACACCACTGGCAATGCTTACCAGGGATGGTGGAAGCTGTAGTTGAGCAACATCTGCAGGACAACCCCCCCCCCAAGTGTAACACTTCCCAGTAGCATAGGAAGGGAGGAGTGGGGGGATGGAGTTCACCGGGCATCACGTGGGACCGCAGAGCAGCAGGGGGGTCTGTAGGGCAGCACAGGGACTGCTGGGGCATCAGTGGGGGCTGCAGGGCAGCCCATGGGTGGCTACAGGGTGGCAGAGGAGCTGCAGGGTGGCACAGGGGTTGCAGGGTGGCATGGGTGCTGCTGGGCGACAGAGCCGTTGTCCATCCCTCTAAAAGCCAGCTAAGTAAATTTTGGTAATGTTCCCCACAAGAAACATGGTGCATTGCTCCAGCGCCAGAGGAAGCCAATCAGGTGTCTGGGGCAGCGTGCGTGCCCTGCGCCTATGGGTGGGGTGAGCTGCCCGCAGGGCAGGGCAACCTGGGGCAGGATGCTCCGCGCGGCCTCCGAAGAGTCTGCCTGCCTCCTCCCACTCAGCCGCCCTACAACTGAGGGCCATGCGGTGGGCGGACCGTTCGGGGTAGTACGGAGCCTGCGGGTGCCCAAGCCACCACGTCACTCCCAGGAGGGACGCACGGCGCGGGCATGCTGCAGACCCCACGGTGTGCCATCCGCCATTTTGTCACCCCCCTCAGGGGTGATACCCAGGGCGGCCCTCCCCCACCGCACCCTTCCTCCGCCCCTGCATTGCTCACCCGTCCATGCCAGCCTGGAAGCAATCAGGCCCTGACCTATCCCAGATGATATACCGCTCATTCACGCTTTCCTGAAGCAGAGACAGCCTATTTTGATTTCTGCTCTACACTCACAGATTTAGGAATAAGCCCCAAAGCACTAGCACCTAATGGGATTAACTGCCGGATAAACACACACGCCCCTTCGCTAAATGTTGATAATTTCTTATGTACGTTTCCCTACAATTCTTATAATCGGGCAGCAGCAGGCAACATGTCAGAAACAAGCGTTTTGCTCATTGCTCAAAAGTCAGGCAGGCCTCTGGCAAGAAAATATTCCCACTTCTGCTACGTTTAAATTGGGGGGGGGGTGTTGTTTCCTATGCAAATGGTAATTGCTCTAGTCTTTAAAGACCAATTGTTGACAAGCTTCAGGCAAGGAAGAAAGCCATTAATATATTACTTTCCCTCTGAAGAACAATATATAGGTAATGGGCCATTGAGAGCATGAATAACACTGACATTGCCAGCAATACTGTATAATTTTAGCATTCTACCACCTTTTAAAATCAAGCTGATCAATGTTCATTGCAGGTACCAAAGTGAAGAAGAATGGCTTACTAAAATCCTAAGGAAGAACACCCAGACCTCATTTTTGCGCTTCTCTGTACCTCCGCTACGGTGCTGTACATGTCACCAGAGTTATATATATTTTCCCTCTTCGCCTCCATTTTAATGTTCATTTTTGATTCCGCTCTGATGGTATCTGCTTCCTTGAAGCAATGATGAATGAGTTATGAACACTGTTTTAACGTCACTCTGCACATCACGGCCAAAGAGATGGAGGACATGCGCCGCGAGGAAAGAATTACCTGCCATAGAGAGGCAGTGTAAAGAGCCTCCTGACAAGTGAAATATTGCACATTTGGGATTGTGCCCAAATCAAAGGATCTGTGCATTATGTATGAATGGGGAGGGGGGGAATACAAGAGGGAAAGGATAGTGCTCAGATACTGTTTACAGAATGCATGTAATATATTTTAATGTATAGAAAATGCCCTGAGGGAGAGCTGGAGGGAGTCAAAATTATGTAGTGGAAAGCAGATCTTGTCTTTCAAGCCTTAAGGGGAATCAACAGAAGACTGTAAGGCTGTATTACATCCAGGTTGCCAGTGGCCAAAAAGCTCCTAGTCAGGTCAGCTCTCCTGAGTCTAGAGCCAAGCCCAAGTTCATTTATTTTAGAAGCCATTTTTAAAAAAGAAAGAAAGAAAGCTTCTAGGGGGAAAGGGGGATGGCAGAATGTTCTTCAATATCTGTAACGGATGCCATTTTTCTCAATGTCCTGAACCCCTGGACTACCTGGCGACAAGTCAGTAGGTCAAGTCCCCAGTCCACGGTCAATGCTCAAGTCCAAAGTGAAGCACAATCCTGTAAAGATCCTGGAACATCCAAGCTGAGGTCCTTCAACATGGGCAGTTGAGTAAACCCAGCACCTCAGCTTTGCTGCCCTTTTATACTGTGTCTGCGGACTGCAGCATCTGGATTTGACGAGGCAGGTGACCCTCAACTGTACCATTTCTACTCCAGCTGAGGAATCACACCTCCTCCCAGAGCTAGCAAGCCCCACCTAGCTAGCTAGTGAGCTGGGCTGTGGTCCCTTACCTGCCTCAGCCTCCTGGTGCGACCCACACGCCATTTCCTAAGAGTCCGCCATGTTTGTGGAGACAGGGGCCCCTTTGGCTGTGGTGATGGGTCCTGCTGCTCTGGTTCCTGTGCGCTGACCCCCACCCTCTCGCCATCCTCCGTCACTCCATGAGTACTTCCTACACCAACCTCTCCTTCCCCATGCCCAGCTCACTCCATTGTGTCCCAGTCCTGACCACACCCCTCGCCAGGATCCTCCTCCTCCTCCCCATTGTCCTGCCAGTTCATGGCATGCAGCTGACAATGTTGAAAATGACCCTATGAAATTATCCTTCTATCAAATTATTGTGACATTATCACTTCTATCAAAGTTGGGGAGCTTGGAGATTTCCTGATGGTTTTGTTTTGGCCTTTCCTGACCTCCCCCCCCCTTTTCTTTTCATTTGGTATTAATATTTTTATTGAAAAGGTTTTAATTATAAAGAAAGAACGTGATGCAAAGAAAAAGAAAAGGCACAAAAATGTGTAGAAAGGAAACAATATGTGAATATAAACAATATTGTATTACATTTTCCCCGAATACCTTTGAGATTTCCTGATGTTGGTGGAGTCAAGCTTTGATCAGCACAACTAGGAATCCCAATCAAATTGAATCCCTGTTCTATCAAGAGTTTGCACTTTCTGAACTTTCCTTACCAGCAACAGCACAGAACATGTGGTTGTTCTACGAAGCAGAGGTCACAGAGTGGGACTAAAAGCATGACTTCACTCATATGTCAACACAGCATTGCCTAATACAGGCATCCCCAAACTGTGGCCCTCCAGATGTTTTGGCCTACAACTCCCATGATCTCTAGCTAAGAGGTCCAGTGGTCAGGGATGATGGGAATTGTAGTCCAAAACATCTGGAGGGCCGAAGTTTGGGGATGCCTGGCCTAATACATAAAAAGCTCCCAAACTGTGAACTCCTAAGCCTGCTCAAACCTTCCCAAAGATCAGCACTTGGAGATTAAGTTCACTATTGTTATATGGGTAAAAAAAATGAACAGTCAAATCCCAATGATTCTCCCCACTTTGACAAAGAGGCTCAACTTTTAACTGAGGAGTAGAGATAAAATCCACAAGTAATAAAAGAGTTAACTTATTTCTACGTGAAAAAGAACAATAATGAGCAATGCATCCCATTTGGTTTTCAGTTCATAAAAGGAAACAAGTTAGCTGAGAGAGAGCCTCATTGAATTCAGTGGGAATTTCCTTCTGAGAAGGCATGGTTAGGACCATAGCTGCCAAGCTATCCCTTTTTTTAAGGGATTTCCCCTTATGCTGAATAGGCTTCCTCGCAAGAAAAGGGAAAACTTGGCAGCTATGGTTAGGACTGCCATACATCTGGAATGTCCCAGGCACATGGGTCAACATTTTTTTCCTGTCTGGATTTTCACTGTTTGGAATATGGCAATGCTAGGTGAGGAGTGCAATCTTAGTGCATTTAGGCTTCCCCTGGAAACAAACAACACTTCAAAAGGCAGTGGCAGCGGCAATTATTGGACAGTGAATATGTAAATAACTTTCACTGCAAAGCAATTTATGAATTCATTTATGAGAGATGTGTGCATTTTTTAATAAAAAAACTTTCATTGTAGAGAATTAAGGCAAAAAGTATTCATAGCAAGAGTCTGTGCTGCAACAGAAAATGAACAGATGGACAGAAGAAAAACCACTTGATAGTCGATTTTCTATGGATTCCTCCAGCATCCCTAGTCACATGTCTACATTCTTGCCATAAGAAAAAAAATACTTTGCATACAGATGGATGAATCAGACTTTTCCCAATCCACATCAGATTCACATGTGTTCATTCATAAATCTGTTTCTGCGTGAATCTGTGTGTGGTTTTAATAAGTATGACAATGTGGATTTAAATAGATATAATATCTCAATGTCCACATTTATAAATTCCTTTACACATGTTGGTGTGGTTTTTGAGCCAAGAGCTGTATCACAAAATTCAGAGAAGTACAAAATGCAAAGGATAACTTTAATCCAATCCTTGTATTATTCCGAAGAGTGAGAATTAGGTTGGTTCACTCAAAAATGCAGACTGGACAAAATTCTCTTCCATCCCTAGTTTTGGAATGTTACTAAAATAAATATATTCACCCCAACTAGTTGATTGTACACAAAATCTGCAAATACATAATTTAAAACATAATAGCATGCAAATTTATTCAACAACATTCTGCTGTTAGAAGAAAAGTACAGCCCCCTTCTTTAAAAGAAGATCTGTGTTAAGTATTCAGACAGTGTTCATTTAGCTCAGTAGTTAGGAATCTGTTTAGAACAAGCAAAAGGATTAAGTTTCTAATATTAGTTTTATGAGATTGTGTCCTATTAGTGCCTTCAAGGAATGAGAGGGCATTTACCACCTAATGAACTACAAATAAATTTGCTGAAAATAAGAAGTATGTTTAGACATGTTAAGTGATTTGCTATTATACAGCCTCTTGAAGTTAATTTTGCTTCCAGTGCAGTTTAAGTTAATGTGTCTTTATTAAATGTTAATCTCTTTCTCTGTCTTCCGAGAGGTAAAATTAAGGGAAGATTTTACTGGAACTTTGATGATTTGCATGGTTTAAAATTAACATGTATATATATTTAAAAATAAATCCTTGCATATATCCTGACTGCAAAGTAGGCAACTTTGAGCAACTTTGGGATTATGGTGCTTTCCAAAGTCTCAGAGGCTGGCAATTGTCATCTCTTTCCTCCCCATGATCCCATTGGCAGGAAACATTCCCCTAATTATGTTTGGTTTTACAATAGCAAATAGTATTGCTGCAACATGATGCTATGTCATCAGATAGTGCTGACGCCAAGCCTATCCAAAATGAGAGCAAAAACTTCCCCATCTTTGGGTTCCCATCCAACTCTACAATTCTATTCTTCTATGATTCACTCTGGAGAAATTCACCACCACAATTTTAGGAAATGTTGTTTGTTGCCATGACCTGGAAATAAATGGCAGTGGCAGCAAATAAATCTGGAGGGGCAGTTCTGAGAAACCTTTCACACCTTCCCTGATCCCCTTAGGACATTCACAGGGAAACCAAAATGCTTGTTTACAAAGCTATTGTACTACCAACCTTACTGTATGCTTGTGAAATGTGGACCTCTTTTAAACCCCATCTCCACCTTCTTGAAAGATTCCATAAACAGTGTCTCCAAAAAAAATTACACATCACTGGAGAAGACAGGTGAACTAATGCCAGTGTGCTGGAAGAAGCAAAGTTCACCAGTATCGAAGCGATGATTCTTCAACATCAACTTCATTGCACTGGTCATGTTGTGTGGGTGTCTGATTATTGTCTTCCAAAGCAACGACTCTATTCCAAACTTAAAAATGGAAAGCGTCATGCTGATGGTCAACAAAAGAGGTTTAAAGATTGTCTCAAGGCAAATCTTTAAAAAAAAATGTAGTATAAGCACCGAGAACTGGGAAACACTGGCCTGCGAGCACTCCAATTGGAGAACAGCCTTTACCAAAGATGTCATGGGCTTTGAAGACACTCAAACTCAGGATGAAAGGGAGAAATGTGCTAAGAGGAAGGCACGCTTGGCAAATCCACACCGTGATCAACTCCCACCTGGAAGCCTATGTCCCCACTGTGGAAGCACGTGTGGATCCAGAACTGGCCTCCACAGTCACTTAAGGACTCACTGCTAAAACAGTGTTTATGGAAGACAATTTTACTCAGCTACAAGTGATTGCCAAAGAAGAAGAAGTAGAAAAGTGAATGGCCATTGAATTCTAGGAGACACTTGCTTAAGTCAACTTTGATGGCTTTTTTTGGCTCTTATCCTCCTAACTGTCCTCACCTTACTTGAGTTTTGGATATTGGTGTGGTTCCCCCCTCCTCCAGCCCAACATGGTACTACTTAAGAACATAAAAGGAGCCCTGATGGATCAGGCCAGTGGTCTATCTCAGCCAGCATCTTGATCTCACAGTGGCCCACCAGGTGCCTGTTTAATTCCATGTCAACTTGTTTAATTTCCTATCTTATCGTGAGACACCTGCTCACTCTCTGACTCCAAATATATAAATATGCACTCACAGCATATTCCCAGTGGTGCAAACACTGTTTGTACATCATCAGCCTGGACAAATAAGGCTAAACGCTCTAAGATGAACATTGTCTTATGTTTGCCCTTTGCAATCTACCAGCAAATCCCTAAAGGTCAGTGCGGAAGAACTGGGATTGCATGGACTTATTCTGCTGCTATCCTTGAGATCAAATAAGGCTTTATTTTTCAGGTGCAATGCACACACTGTAATACATGGCCTGCCCTCTTTGCAGTGAGCACACATGGAAAGCACAGTTGCTGGTTCCCATTATTTCTTCCCCAGGGCTTTTGCAATTATTACTGGAGTAACAAAATGCCTGTCTTTATGATGTGTGGAATATAACTGAGTAATGAGCAAGTGAATAAAGAAAAGTGAGCAAGTTAATAAAGAGGCATCTTAGTGACTCACTTTGCTGGCTTATTCAGTAGATCATGGACTTGTTTATTTGCCTACTCATTCCACTCACTTTACTTACAAAATATATTCACTTTACCGCAGGGTTGGGGAACTGGCAGCCATCAACATATTTATTGGACTCCGGCTCCCATCAGCCCCAGCCTGCGTAGCCAACTGTCAAGGATGATGGGAGTTGGAGTCCAACAATACATGAAGCATCACAAAGTCTCCATTTCCATTTTAGTGCAGCCTCCAGCCATGTGGTTTTGTGCCACACCAGCAATAGCCACCATATATTGACAGTTAGTGGCAACCATTCGCTGAATGGGAGGAAAATAAAGGCTGCCCTTGGAAATCCCATCCAGATGGGGCTCTAACCCGCCTCCTTTTCCTGGTGTCTATATTGAGGATCAGGTTTTGGTCCTCAGCTGTGTCTCAGATTGCAGCTTGTTTCCTTTGTCCCATAGAATTTAATGGGAGTGGAGACTGAGGTTGCTATCTGCATAGGCCAACTCCTTCATTGGTTTATACCCACCCTGGGTTCTGTGTTGTGTTTGTTTTTTTTGACATTCCACTAACGTGTGATGGAATCCCATGAACTGGCTTGTTATAGAGAGAGATAACAATGGCTTCCATAGCTAAAGAATCCTTTCATCAATAAGAACAGTACCCATCAGAAGAGCAAGTTGTATGTGCATCAACAAGACCTGCAATGGCGAAATGTGTAGTGGCAGAGCACGCAAGCTGAATAGCCAAGGTCAGCCTAACTGTTCCTGACAGTTGTGACTGATTAAATGCTTAAGTCCTGCATTCTTTCTAATCTCATTTACAATGGATATGGAAAGGATGTCACAAGCCTGCCAACAATTAACCGGGGGTGGGAGAGAGAGGTGTACCATCTCCAATTGTCTCCGGTGAAGCAGGTTTCTAAAACCATCTCTAGCAGGAAAATTTGGTGAATTACCAGCATCCCGGCAGCTCACACAAGTGACATCACTGACAGCAGCAGGAAAGTGCTGCTTCCCTCCTGGGGACAGATGGAGTGCTTGGCAGCACAAATCTATCCCTTAAAAAAAATTAAATGGGGTTACACAGGTACTAATGCAAAAAAGCAATCCAATATATGTGAGGAAAAATACATTTTCCATGACTTAAACTCTTACATATTTGTCCAAAGTTGGCTTTGGGAAAATATCCAGCATATTCTACATTGGTTCATTTTGCTTATGTAGGTCCCCTCTCTCTTTGGCGATCACTCATAGCCCATAGCTGCCAAGTTCTCCCTTTTTTAAAGGGAAATTCCCTTATGCTGAATAGGCTTCCTCGTGAGAAAAGGGAAAACTTGGCAGCTATGTCATAGCCGAGTAAGATTGTCTTCCATAAACACAGTTTTAACAATGAGTCTGTAAGTGACTGTGGAGGCCAGTTCTGGATCCACACGTGCTTCCACAGTAGGGACATAGGCTTCCAGGTGGGAGTTCATCACGGTGTGGATTTGCCAAGCGTGCCTTCCTCTTAGTACGTTTCTCCCTTTCATCCTGAGTTTGAGTGTCTTCAATGCCCATGACATCTTTGGTAAAGGCTGTTCTCCAACTGGAGCGCTCGCAGGCCAGTATTTCCCAGTTGTCAGTGTTTATACTACATTTTTTAAGATTTGCCTTGAGACAGTCTTTAAACCTCTTTTGTTGACCACCAGCATTACGCTTTCCATTTTAAAGTTCGGAATAGGGTAGTTGCTTTGGAAGACGATCATCAGGCATTCGCACAACATGACCAGTCCAGGTTCCCAAGGCACCCTTGGCTGGTGTGATTAATCAACAGAACAAGAAAACTGTGGTCTTCCAGATGTTGTTGGTCTCCAACGCCCATCTTCTCCAGTCAGCAAGGTTAATGGTCCAGGGTGATGGTAACTGTTGTCCAAAAATATCCAAAGACCACAGATTCCTCAGAACTCTGCTATATCCTGCTCCAAAACATTTTGGTGGAGACCAAAAATTTGAATTTAAAATTCAGAAAGGATTCTGCAATCCAGCCCCGATAGGCACACAGATGTCCCCTAGTTTCCACAAGGACTCACAGCATCTGCTCTAAGGACCCTAATAAGCTGATAGAGGAAGAACAGTGTTACCCCATGGCAAACTGGAGACCTTCAGATATAGGATATAGGTGTAGCACACCACTAGAATATCCCAGGCCATGTTATTCCATGTTTCACGTATTCCCAGAAGTAGCTCTGAACCTACCAGAAAGACATGGGTGTTGATTCCACTCCGGCAATGCCATGATTCCTGTCTGGATTCTAGTTGGGCAGAAGTCTCTGCTCCACTCCTAGGTTTCCCTGCTCAGTGCAATAGTTTCATCCATGGTATATGTATGAAGGGAACGCAGTGTCATTCTGGGTCAAACAATACTGCTAAGAATTCGTCTTGAAAAATGCAGCTGGTGACTCAGCAGAAGGAGGGCTCTCACAGGGACTTAAGAATCACAGGCAGTGTGCAGAAATGTGACCCACATCTCTTGATGTATGTATGCATGCCCCCACCCTATCAGGGTCAGTAATCACAGGGGGACAGTAGCATTAAAAAAAAGCGGTAGCAAAATCACACACTGTCAAAAATGAATGAGGCTGACCCAGAAATCCTGTAAACCAGGATAGCTCTCTTTCCCCCATCCTACCTCATCACCGTCATCAATATGTAGATGACACCTAGCTCTGTTTCTCCATAGCATCTGGTCCAGATGAAGCTGAGTTGCTGTTGAACCAGTGCTTAGAGTAGTAACGGGTTGGATGCAGGTCAGTAAACTGAAGCTGAATCCCAACAATATGGTGGCATTGTTGGTGGCCATTCTCATGTCCAGAAACTGGGTGGACATCCTGTTTTCATGGAGTCATACTCCACCTGAAGGAATTCATAACCTAGGAATAACGCTGGATGACTGGAGGCCCACAACAGTCGCCAACTAAAGTCATTCCTAGACCAGGACATCTTGACACAATAGTACATGTTCTAGTACGCTTGTGCTTGGATTACTGTGATGTGCTTTACATTGTGCTTCCCTTGAAGATGGTGCAGAAACTTCAGCTAGTGCAAAATGCACCCATTAGAGTGCTGACAGGTGCATTAAGTCACATAACGCCCATCTTGTGGAATCCGCACTAGATGTCTATACATATGTCACCAGACATATGTATTTGGTTTTGGAGATAATTTTATTTATTTATACATACATACATACATACATACATACATACTCCACCCATTTGGCTGGATTTCCCCAGCCACTCTGGGTGGCTCCCATAAGAATATTCAATCAATCAGACTTTATTCGACCGTCAGTCAAAAATAAACATTTATCCATACAAAAATTAAAACATCAAATGTAAGAATATTAAAAACATGATAAAACATCAAACATTAAAAACTTCCCCAAACAGGGCTGCCTTCCGATGTCTTCTAAAAGTCAGATAGTTGTTTATTTCCTTGACATCTGATGGGAGGGCATTCCACAGGGCGGGCGCCACTACCGAGAAGGCCCTCTGCCTGGTTCCCTGTAACCTCACTTTTCGCAGTGAAGGAACCGCCAGAGGGCCCTCAGAGCTGGACCTCAGTGTCCGGGCTGAACAATGGGGGTGGAGATGCTCCTTCAGGTATACTGGGTCGAGGCCGTTTAGGGCTTTAAAGGTCAGCACCAACACTTTGAATTGTGCTCAGAAACATACTGGGAGCCAATGTAGGTCTTTCAGTACCAGTGTTATGTGGTCTCGGCGGCCACTCCCAGTCACCAGTCTAGCTGCCCCATTCTGGATTAATTGTAGTTTTGTATGTTTACATACAAAGCCCTGAATGATCTGGGACACAGTTATCTGTTGGAGCACCTCTCTCCAGACCAGCCAACCTGGACCATGAGATTGGTGGTGGTTTCTTCTTGCTGTCCCACCAGCAAGAGTGTAGCTTGCTATGTGGCAAAGTGAGAAAGGACATGCTCCATAGTGTATGACTTATACAGTAACTGGCTTTAATTGCCATTGCATCCTTCTTGTTGTTGTGTTTAATATGTTGCTCGGACCACCCTGTGCTTCGCTGTGTGACTGAAGGGTGGTCTAAACATTTTGTAAATAAATCGTATCTCTGCTCCCTGCTTCTGGAGGTCTCTGCTCGGCCATTTTGTCACTCTGGAGAGACAGTGAATCAGGCAACATAGCAACAAGGAACTATAACACTCAATTTGCCTTCCCCCTAGGTTGGAAGCAGGAGGGAGATAATAAGGCTTGGATTAAATTATATGTTGCAGCCATCACACAGCAGTTGCCAATAGTCAAGGAAGGGCTGGATTAACCATTAAGCTAATAAAACTAGCCTTAAGCCCCCATAATTTTAGGCCCTCAGATTCCCAACTCAGTCAAAAAGCTCATTGGGTGAGCTTGCACCAAGCACTCTTTCCCAGCTTTATCTTCCTTAAAGGGCTACTCTTGTTTTGAAGATGGGTGAAGGAGAGAAGTCCAGGCCACCTTGAAGATGTGTGTGTAGTGGATTATTTATGTTTCAAGATTTAAATATATTGAGAGAGAGAGAGAGAGAGAGAGAGAGAGAGAGAGAGAGAGAGAGAGAGAGAGAGAACATTTTGTCTGGTGACTTTTTAAACTTTGACTTTCTCCTCCCTGCATTTCCAATATGTGGTAGATATCTTGGTGATTCTTAGCAGATTACCCAGGGGTTTTTTTGTAGCCCAATTGTTTTGCAGTCCAGTTATTTAACAAGAGCAGCAATGAAACAGCTTCCCCGCTCTAGTTTGGAATAACATCATCCCTGACCACTGGTCCTGGTTTTGGGTGTTGATTTTGTACTTTTTGATGCAGGTCACCAGGGTTTCCCAAACTTGGGTCTCTAGCTGTTTTTAGACTGCAACTCCCATCATCCTTAGCTATCAGGACCAGTGGTCAGGGATGATGGGAATTGTAGTCCAAAAACAGCTGGAGGGCCATGTTTGGGAAAGCCTAATATAAATCATGGGAATAAAAAAAATTCCTTCCAGTAGCACCTTAGAGACCAACTAAGTTTGTCAGATGATTCACTTCCTCCTGGAGCCGGATTGGGCTGCTCCTGCGGGCCAATCAGGTTGCTGATTCACTTCCTCCTGGAGCTGATGTCCTTCCTCCTGGAGCCGGATTGGGCCGGCTCCTGCAAACCAATCAGGTTGCTGCCTTCTACGATCCTACCTGCCTATTATTCTAGGATCCAAGCTCAGTAAACAACAGCTTCATTGGATTTAAGGTAGGGTTGCCATATTTCAAACAGTGCAAGTCCAGACAGAAAAGTTGTTGAACTTTTCGCTTTGAAGTTTTTGAGCTATTTTTAAGGGAAGTTGCCAAAAATGACACTGCCGACATAGGTTGCCCTACGTCTGGATTTCCCCAAACCTATTTTTTGTTTTAGCAGTTTTCGCCCAGACACGGCTTCCAGCGGTATTCTGGATATCTCCAGGAAATTCCGGATGTATGGCAACCCTAGTTTAAGAGTGCTAGCATAAGGAATGCTTTAAAACAGGCACGCCCAACAGGTAGATTGTGATCTACCAGTAGATCACTGGATGTCTGTGGTAGATCACTACTAGATCACTGGCACCCCTAAAAAAAAGCTCACCCAAAATTTTCCTCCTCCCTAAAAAAGCTGAACTATGACCTGAAGCCCTAAACAAAAATGGGCCTCCCTCCCTCCTAAAAGAAGCTCAACAAGTTTGACCTAAACCCCCCAAAATAGGGCTTCCCTTCAAAAAACTCAACAGCTTTGACCTGAACCCCCCAAAAGGGGGTAGATCACTCCCAGTTTTTAACTCTGTGAGTTGATCAGAGTCTCTTGGGAGGTTGCCACCCCTGCTTTAAAAGATAGAAGGGATGGGAAGTAACCACTATCCTCTAGCCTTAGGAGCAGGGATAGCCACAGTACAGCCATATTCTATATCCTGAACATGGAACTATGTCCTCATACTGTTGACATAGAGTTGGTCTCTAAGGTGCTACTGGAAGGGATTTATTATTATTATTATTATTATTATTATTATTATTATTATTATTATTATTATTATTATTATTATTTCGACTACGTCAGACCAACACAGCTACCTACCTGTAACAATAAACCATGGGGTTATGCTACTACGCAACGCAACTGGTTCTACCCGCTGGTGGACCTCAAGGTTCAAGTAAAAGACAATGATCCTACAAGCCCAGAGCCTCGCTGCACTATAACAGCTTGAACCATCTTGCTAGCCTTATTACCGGCGAAGTACACCAGACTGTGAAAGGTGCACGTTTGCCATTTATTATAGAGACCCGAGCGCCAGTTTGCAGGTCTGCTCTTCATGACTTTTTAGTAACACAGAGCCATTACTGCCATTGTTGTTGTTGTTGTTTAGTCGTTTAGTCGTGTCCGACTCTTCGTGACCCCATGGACCATAGCACGCCAGGCACTCCTGTCTTCCACTGCCTCCCGCAGTTTGGTCAAACTCATGTTGGTAGCTTCGAGAACACTGTCCAACCATCTTGTCCTCTGACGTCCCCTTCTCCTAGTGCCCTCAATCTTTCCCAACATCAGGGTCTTTTCCAAGGATTCTTCTCTTCTCATGAGGTGGCCAAAGTATTGGAGCCTCAGCTTCACGATCTGTCCTTCCAGGGAGCACTCAGGGCTGATTTCCTTAAGAATGGATAGGTTTGATCTTCTAGCAGTCCATGGGACTCTCAAGAGTCTCCTCCAGCACCATAATTCAAAAGCATCAATTCTTCGGCGATCAGCCTTCTTTATGGTCCAGCTCTCACTTCCATACATCACTACTGGGAAAACCATAGCTTTAACTATACGGACCTTTGTCGGCAAGGTGATGTCTCTGCTTTTTATGATGCTGTCTAGGTTTGTCATTGCTTTTCTCCCAAGAAGCAGGCGTCTTTTAATTTCGTGACTGCTGTCACCATCTGCAGTGATCAAGGAGCCCAAGAAGGTAAAATCTCTCACTGCCTCCATTTCTTCCCCTTCTATTTGCCAGGAGGTGATGGGACCAGTGGCCATGATCTTGGTTTTTTTGATGTTGAGCTTCAGACCATAATTTGCGCTCTCCTCTTTCACCCTCATTAAAAGGTTCTTTAATTCCTCCTCGCTTTCTGCCATCAAGGTTGTGTCATCTGCATATCTGAGGTTGTTGATATTTCTTCCGGCAATCTTAATTCCGGCTTGGGATTCATCTAGTCCAGCCTTTCGCATGATGAATTCTGCATATAAGTTAAATAAGCAGGGAGACAATATACAACCTTGTCGTACTCCTTTCCCAATTTTGAACCACTCAGTTGTTCCATATCCAGTTCTAACTGTAGCTTCTTGTACCACATAGAGATTTCTCAGGAGACAGATGAGGTGATCAGGCACTCCCATTTCTTTAAGAACTTGCCATAGTTTGCTGTGGTCGACACAGTCAAAGGCTTTTGCATAGTCAATGAAGCAGAAGTAGACGTTTTTCTGGAACTCTCTAGCTTTCTCCATAATCCAGCGCATGTTTGCTATTTGGTCTCTGGTTCCTCTGCCCTTTTGAAATCCAGCTTGCACTTTTGGGAGTTCTCGGTCCACATACTGCCTAAGCCTGCCTTGTAGAATTTTAAGCATAACCTTACTAGCGTGTGAAATGAGCGCAATTGTGCGGTAGTTGGAGCATTCTTTGGCACTGCCCTTCTTTGGAATTGGGATGTAGACTGATCTTCTCCAATCCTCTGGCCATTGCTGAGTTTTCCAAACTTGCTGGCATATTGGGTGTAGCACCTTAACAGCATCATCTTTTAAAATTAGCTCATAGCTTCTCTGAGTTATTCAAGCCCCTTCGCCACGACAAGGCATTGATCCATGAAGGGGATTACTGCCATTAGCATTCTTAAATTAGGGCACCTTTTCCTGGCACAGTAAGATACTCCAATATAACACAGCAAACACTGTGACTCAGTCCTGTTACACAAGCTGCATATAACTTGGCACCAGCTTAAAATATTGTGTGGCATTCAACACCACACTAGTCTCACTGTTCATCAGCACAAGCACTTCTGCTTGCCCAACAAAACCATCTCCCCTCTCCTCTCCCTGTGATCTATTCTGGGGGTTTTCTTGACCCCCCCAAGCCATTTGAGGGGTTCACAGGCATGCCGGGTGGAAGAGAGGAGGGTATTCCCTGTTGCACTAGTAGAAATCCTTGCACCAGCTCTCACTAGTGCAACTGTTTTGTTGAATCCAGCCCTTTGAGTACATCCACCCCGATTACTATACTGTTAGCAATTAATTTTTTTTTAAAAAAAATCCCTGCAGATCACCCATTTTTCATAATAATTAAGGGATGCTTGCTTTAGACTGAGGAAACAGGAGGTATGTTTTCCCCTCCTTACTATCTGACCCACTTCAGCTAATGCCAAGCATGCTGCTAATTATTTTAAGAAAAGAATGAAAAATAATCAGAGGAAAACTGCTGCAGGTGTCCATTATTATGCGCGGCACAGAGTAAATAAACTAACGGTGTGCCTTGTGTTATTAATATTACTGAGGTGCTCCTAACCCTGGTGTCCTGGCCAAGCTCCAGCTCGGGTAATTACATTTTGCAACTAGAATTCCCTGTGCATTTAGAGGCTGAACATCTAGCTCCCGGAAACGCGATACGGCAGGAGAATCGCACCGCTCACCTGCAAAAGAACTGCTATGCCTTAAGAGGCACAGTTGATTTCTGTGCAAGGCAGTGATATATTTATATATGTCTCTGTCAAATTAAGCTGGTGGGATATATAAAGAGATGTCTTATGCCAGGGTACAGAAACCTGTGGCTGTTGTTGGACTCTAGCTCCCATCATTGGCCATTGTTATAGAGAAGGAAAGAACATATAAGCTGAAGTGAATTAATTGATTAGTTCTATTTCCCCCGCCCTGAGGCCTAGTTTACACTTTCAACAGAAATGAGTGCTAAAGCCTTACCTTTATGGGCTTGAATAAAAAGTTTTTACACTTGTTGACTATAACTTGTGAACAGCCCAGGGAAGCTGCAGGCAGCTGGTCATCCTGGCAGCACAAACAAAGCCTCATATTCCCATATATATATACAAGAATAAGACATTTTGCTTCCAGAACCTGAGATTCCCCATCTTTGTATTAGGTGTAGGGAAGAATTGTCCAGGCTATCATCATCAAGAACTGAGAATCAGTTCCTCTGTTTTTCCCCATGTAAGTGAAAAGCCATATGCTGCTAGCAGTCACAGTTCCTGCATTAATCATGTCACTTCAAGTTGCCATAGACACCAGAGTTAAGGACAGTAAAGACAATGTTCACATTACTCAGGGTCTTTGAGTCTTGTTCTTTACTGGTGCTCTGCCCACAACAGTGTGGCTTCCACCATTTGACACACAAAAACAAAGGCAATGGCTTGTGCTAAGTCAAGTCCTCAGATGAAGGTAGTCAGTAAGCAAAGTAAATCCATTGTTTCCATCACCTTCAGTGGTCTAGAATGTTTTTGAACTAGTGGGCTTTGCAATAAGCATTTCAATATTAACCGGAAAGTGTTGTTTTCAATGGAGATTCCATACTTCTGTATCCTGTACGCATCACATAGAATTTTAACCCCAAAGTTAGACATTTCCAGAACTTTAAAAACTACTGCAAATTAAGGGGTACTGCAACAAAAAACAGGCAGCCCATACAGATTACATTTTTATCCCACCTTTCCTATGAGGAGCTCAAGATATTATTCCTTGTAAACCCCATGTTGACATGTCTTTCCATATCTTTTTAGCTTATTGCTAATTCTAATTGGTGTTTTCTCATATTTTTAAACAGTTGCTTTTCGTTCATTCTTTTTGCTGATAATTTAATTGGTTTCGTTTTTTTGTAAACCACTTTGAGGTTTGGTGTTGTTGTTGTTGTTTTAACCACCAAGTGGTATGTATATTTAAACAAACAAATAGACTGTTTTCAGTGATATCTATTTATTTTAAAATAGTTCTGTGCTGCCTTCCAGTGATACACTACCAAGGGGGCTTACATATTTGTTTTAAAAATCAAAACTACAGTATCAACAACTAACAATAAAATGCTTTATAATAAAAAAGGAAACCTCAAAATTCATAACCACTGATCATCATATTAAATTGTTAATGCAAAAAAGGTCATTTCACAGAACCAGCAATTTATAGTGAACAGATGAAGAAAAAAATGTATTCTTCCCAAAAGAGTGTTGCTATAAACAGGATTTAATATATATATATATATATATATATATATATATATATATATATATATTCTAACATAAAAGTGTCAATGTCTAAGGACACAATCATAGATGCATTTCCTAGAGAGCTGGTCCCATGGCCATCCTAACCATAATTAAATCAGTAGGACAATAACCAACTTAGAGAACAAAACAAGCTCTGCACCTTAAGACTTCCCATATAATTTGGCAAGATTAAGACTGCATTCTTACACCCATCTTCATTACATGTCTCTCCCAAGCCTGTCAGTTCTAGCCAGCCTGGCCAGTAGTCAAGGATAATAGTCCAATAATATCTGGAAAGCCACAGGTTTTCTGTGTTCGATGCAGTTTGCTCCTAGATATGTTTATACAGGAGTGCAGACTTAATCTATTTGAGACATTCCTTTCAATGACAGGAATTAGCCAGCTGGAAGAGTACGTGATCTCAATTGCAATAGCCAAAGCCAACTTGGCTCCAGTTGTCTAAATCTCATTATCGGTTGCATGCTTTATAATATTTTCCACTGGAGAAAATAGCACTTCAATTTTGTAAACCTATTTCTGAAAAGTATAGGGAGGAACAGATGTATTGCACCTGTACTTAACAGTGTGCAACACAGGCATGCCTTGTGGGAGAGTCTGTTCAAATGCTGATAACGTGGGCTGCAATGAATCACTGTCCTTAGGATATGACTAACTTGTTTAAAAAGAAGTCAGAGGTCAGACTATCACACTATTTCTCCAATAGAGATAGAAACCACATCTGATTCTGTCTTCTTCCCTTGTTCCCAGTGCAAGACTTGAACTCTGAAGAGTCTCCTCTTCTCTTTTGTTTCTCTACCGTATCTTACTTATAGGTCGCCACTGAATTAGCCTTTGTTCTCCATGTCTTCCCTATGCATCCCACAACTTTCTGGATAGAACTTGAGACGGGTGGCACAATACCTTCAGGCTGGGGTCACATCAGGTATACAAGAACTACAGGACCCCATGATTTGCAATAAAAAATTAAAAATTGTGAGAGTCCTATTTCTCTAATAACCTTTTGCATACACCCCCCCCCTGGCCATTGTCCATGCTTGCTGTACCCGATGGGAGTCTCAATTCAACAACATCTGGAGGATCAAAGTTTCCCCATACTTGGTCTATGGTTTCAAAAGCTGGAGAGAGATTGAGAAGAAAGAGCAAGGTCACACTGTGTCCTGTTATTAATAAAGGTCATCCGTCAGGGTGATCAAGACCAATTCAGCCCCATGGCCAGTCCTGAACCCAGATTGGAATACATCTAGATAATTGTTAGCATTCACAAAGGCCTGCAGTTGTCTTGCCACACAACCCTTTCTGCCACCTTCCCTAAAAAGGGGCTATTTGCAACCACTTGGTCCAGACCAACAGGTCCAATGCCAGCTTCTTTAAGAGTGGTCATATCACCACCTCTTTCAAGGCAACAGGGGCCACTTCTTCACACAATGAAGTGTTAACTATGCTTCAGACCCAATCAGCTAAAACTCCTCTTAAGTCTAATGGGGTTAGAAGCAATAACCAAAGCAACTCAATAACCAAGCAGCCATAGAGTTGACCTCCTTGTGAGTAAACACCCATGCCTTCCATGTCAAACATCCACTGATGGGCAGATCTCCAGCCTGTCCCATAGCATAGAAGGCCTTGAATGGAGTCAATCCTCTTGAACAGATCCACTCAAAAGAGAGAACAGCAACATGCCATTCCATGCAGCCAGAAAGCAAACCGGGGAGGTTGTAGACCAGGCATCCCCAAACTTTGGCCCTCCAGATGTTTTGGACTACAATTCCCATCATCCCTGACCACTGGTCCTCTTAGCTAGGGATCATGGGAGTTGTAGGCCAAAACATCTGGAGGACCGCAGTTTGGGGATGCCTGTTGTAGACTCTCCTTCCTTTAGAGGTTGGGTGACCATCTATCATGGATGCCTTAGCTGAGATTCCTGCATTGCAGGGGTTGGACTAGAGGACTCTTGGGGTCTTTTCCAACTCTACAATTCTATGCTTCTATGAAGGGAAGGAAGCTCAGAACTGGGGCAGCCCTGCTGCTCTCTGACTAGCACAGACAGTTTCACATCCACTCCAAACATAGCTTAGTTTCTGGGCCTATTTTCCTTTGGGGAGGGGGGGAATCACATTCAACTTTCCCTTTTACAGTGTACGTGCAGATAAGCCCTTTTTTATATACTTGGGAAGCTTCAGAGAGTTTTAACTTTCAGTTAAAGAAGCTCACTATGATAACGTTTGAGAACTAGAGCCTGGTAGATTACAGCCAGGGCCTGGAAGCATTAAATCAGAACATTGGTGGTGGGAGGGTGCTGTTAAGACATTTGAGCCATGCCAATTGTAAGGTGGTAACTTCCTTCCCCCATCCAAGGGATTGAAGATATATGCATCAAACAGGAAAGCTTGTGGTTCTCATTCACGGTCCCCCCCACACACCCCACACCCCACCTAAAACAAAACAAAAGGCTTGCCAATGATCCTAGAGCCTCTGCTGAAATAGATGCTTTGAAAGTACAAAGTCCAAGCTTCCATCCCAACCATGTCCAATTAAAAGCTCTCAGGTAGTTGGATTTCGAAATACCTCTCTGGACAAGACCCAAGAGAACTCCTGCCAATCAAAAGCAGACAGTACCGGGTTGCATGGATCATTGGCCTGACTCAGGCAGCCCCTTAAATCCCCAAGAAAGCTTTTGTGTAAACGAGGACATCAGACACACTGATTTCATTTCTGTGACAGCAACTTTGCTCTGGTTTTTATTTCATCTCCCATTCAAAGTTGACGTGTCTCAGATCATCCCTGGTGCAGCTGTGTATTATTTCTGCTGCTTGACGATGCTGGAGCAGATCTTGCTTCCTAATAAGATTGCCTTTTCAATAAAATATGAGCTAAAGGATTGGAGAGATGGGTCTATGCCTTATGCATGTTTCCTGCAGAGGATTCCGTGGAGCAGCAGTCTTCCGGGTTTCCAGCCTGTTAAACCAAACATGCAGTTGGGAACCCATTTCCTTTTCTTTCTTATATTAATATTGTTAATAATGTTTTTATTAATTCTATACTGCCCACCTGACTGGGTTGCCCCAACCACTCTGGGTGGCTCCGAACAAAATATTAAAAACACAACAAAATATGAACCATTAAAGACTTTCCTGAACCGGGCTGCCTTCAGATGTCTTCTAAAAGTCAGGCAGTTGTTTCACATTGACCCCAGAAGCATTCCAAGCCGCCGCTGAATCAATTTCTGAGACTTCTTTCTCCTTCCCGCATACATTTTCTTCATATTATCAGTTTATCTTCTAGGCTCAGCTGGCTATTCTCTTCATCATACTGTACTTCCCTGCCAAGACCTCCTTTGACTAGTGGGAGGAGATCTTGAAAGCAACGTTTGAAATTATGAGAATCATATTAAGGGTTTTAAAAGCCATTTGGAAGGATCAATAACATCAGCATGGAAGCAACAAGGGGATGGATAGCCTTCTCTCGGGTGATGAATTTGCCCTAAGGTTTGGCCTCTTTTCTTCCCATTGATTCCTGCACCCTCCCCGTTTGTGAAGGCAGAAGAAGCCCTGGGCATAGTGTTCCCCAGGACGGAGCACTTAGCTATTAAAGGGTAACCCAGACCCTGTGTGAAGAATTTGCATGGCTCAAATTACTAACAGAACAATCTATCCAGAAATTGCTGATCTATCCAGGCTTGCACTGCTGCCTATATGCAGTGTGCATAAAAAATGAAAAGGTAAAGGACCCCTGACAGCTAAGTCCAATCACAGACGACTCTGGGATTGCAGTGCTCATCTCGCTTTACAGGCCGAGGGAGCCGGTGTTTGTCCACAGACAGTTTTTTCTGGGTCATGTGGCCAGCATGACTAAGCCGCTTCTGGCGCAATGGAACACTGAAACCAGAGCAGCACACGGAAATGCTGTTTACCTTCCCACTGGAGCGGTACCTATTTATCTACTTGCACCGTTTTTCTTTTCTTTTTGGCGTGCTTTCGAACTGCTAGGTTGGCGGGAGCTGGGACAGAGCAATGGGAGCTCACCCCGTTGCGGGGATTCGAACCGCCAACCTTCTGATCGGCAAGCCCAAGAGGCTCGGTGGTTTAGACCACAGCGCCACCCACGTCCCTTTCAGTGTGCATAGACACGCCTTTAAAAGTGTATATCCATGCAGGGTGAGGCCATTATACAGAGTGGTGGACTGGTTGTTGTTCCTGAAATGTACTCTCAACAGGAACAGCTAAGTATCTATTAGCTGTTGTTCTTTCCACATTAGAACTGAGTGCGTACTCTGAAAGCACATTGTGTTCCAAGCGCTCTGGTGACTCCACAGCATACAATGACTAAACAGAGCGAGAGAAGTAAACACTACACCCCCACATAGAAAGCAGCTTCTATTAGAAGCCTAGAGTCTGCAAGGAATCATATTGTCTATACTGCAGAAGCATCAACTGATGTCAGAGTCCATGGCTCATAGGCAGTGTCTAATGAAGGTAGGTCAAAGTCAGATCAGACAAGAACAGGATCTCAGAGAACTTCAAGTGGGAGTCCTGCTGGCTGAAGCATTCCCCTCCTAAGTCAAAGACAGGGAGATATTGTATCTGCAGGAAGCTGGAGCCAATTGAAGCCTTAATGTCAGTCAACAAGGCATGGAGTGTGGGGTCCTTTGCCACACTCTGCAAGGTCCTTGGGTTGTGGTGGGTCAGGACAGCTGCCTGGAGAGACAAATAAGGGGTATCTGGTGCCACCATAAAAATAAGTGTTGTTTATGGAGCAGATAAGAAGGGGTGTACAATAAGGACTTTTAATCTAATTCTCATACATGCACACACACTGCTTTGGAGATACTATTTGTTGTTGTTGTTCAAAACCTTTCATTTTAAAGAGAAGGCAATCACTAGGGCCATTCAGATTCAGTTTAGGTTGATGGAGAAGAACATTACCTAATACTAGGCACTAATACATTTCCTACTGCATCTATAGACTTCTAAAAGCGATGTATATCTTTCAATATAGCCATTTGCTCAGGGATCTATACTCTTAGCCACAGTTTAATCTCCAAGTTGTGCATTTATTTTTCCTGTATTGCTCTCATCGATCTTCCTACCAGCTGCAGCACACATTCACAGGCGAAGGCAAGATAAATGAAGGATCAGAGGAGTTCCTGGAAATATTGGAACGTTGAAATTTTTCGGGTTTTGGTTTTCTTTTGTCTTCCATCTAAAACACAGCTGATGTCCACTCTGCTGCAAATATATATGTTAAAGAAATCAACAAGAAATATGGAAAATATTTTGCACCCCTGTGGCCTTTAGAATGGAGACTGTGGTCAAAGCAACAGCAAGACAGAGAAATCCTTTCTTCTCACTTTGCTCTAACTACAGAAATAGCAATTTCCTTTCTAAGATAATAAGTTCCAAAGCCTTGCTGTACGCATTGTAGACCACTCTTCTGGCTGACTTCTGCTTTCCACAAAAAAGCAGCAACTGAACTTGCCATTTTTCTATTTACAGAAAGGATGGTGAGAAGTTGTGAGAGTTCATGGCTCCCAATTCACAGTGACTACTGTGACTAGAAAGGTCACATTAGGACATAGCTGCCAAGTACCCCGTTTTCCCTGGGAAACCCCCGTTTTTACTTACCTTTTCCCGGTGGTCCCCCGTATTACTTCGTCTCCCATTTTTCTCCGTTATTTTCTCCTGCCGGTGGCCATTTTTTCCCCCGATTTGCCCTTCTATGGGCACCAAAAGTGGCCGCTGCCGGCTTCAAAAGTCGCATCTACGCATGTCCGGAAGTGCATAGACGTGACTTCCAGTGTAGTCATCGGCCATTTTTGGTGCCCATAGATGGGCGGAGCGACACCGGAAGTTGCGTTGACGCACTTCCTGACATGCGTACAAGCGACTTTCGAAGCCGGCGGCGGCCATTTTGGTGCCCATAGAAGGGCAAAGCGACACCGGAAGTTACGTCGACGCAACTTCCGGTGTCACATGGCTGCCGGTCCCGGATTCTGCAGTCCGGGACTTGGAAGGTAAGCATTAGGACTTGGCCCCAGGATATCACCTGCAATTACTCTCTCTGAGCCCCATTGTAAGTAACCCATATCCATGGGATATGGTACTAGGTGCTGCAAAATCTCTCTGCAACTCTCTGATTCACCCAAATGCTTAGATATTTAAAACTTCCTTAAATGCAGTGTGGGAGTCACATGATGTGTGAATTGTGATGATTTCACAGCAGAGCAACAACTCTGATGCTTGATGACAATTGCTTTCTGAATCTTTGAGTCAGCAGTAGGGACAAGGAATTTGACAGGCTGAGACATTTGTGAAGAGTACTGGATTTAAAGCCTGCCTGAACATTCAATGTGAATCCTGAAGTTCAAATCCAGGTTTTCTTTTTGTACTCAAAATACAAAGCCCGGATCTGAAGAATGGCATAGATTTTTGAGAACTCTGAAGTTTGGGCTCAGCCCAGTTTCATTCCAGTTATTTAAAAGTACCAGGAATGCAGTTGAAAAATATATGCTTGGTTGTGGGGGAATGAAGGAGCATAGTCCCTTAAGAGCAGAAGCAAAGAGAATTCACCAAGGAACAAGTGGGAAATGCTGTTAGAAGTGTAGTACCTAACAAGAAAACTGCAGAATAGCTTGCTCTAAGAGGGGGAAAGCTGTATTTTTTGGTAGATTGGGCAATGAGAGAGAGAAAGAGAGAGAATGCAGTTCCCACCATCCTATCCCATTTCCCCAACCAGCTGAGGTGAGGCTGATGGGAGTGATAGTTCAGAATGTCTGTTGGCAAAGTCTGGGGTCCCTTTACCTTTAAACAAATGAGCAGCAGCAAAGAATAGAATCTAGGGCGAGCCTCTGCATATGGAGACTATTTTGGTTTTCGGTACCTTCTTTGAAACAAAATATACAGGCTGTAATTTAACACACAGTTGAGAAATAATAATAATAATAATAATAATAATAATAATAATAATAATTTATTATTTATTATTTATTATTTATACCCCGCCCATCTGGCTGGGTCTCCCCAGCCACTCTGGGTGGCTTCCAACAGAAATATTAAAATACACTAATTTCTTAAAGGTTAAAAGCTTCCCTAAACAGGGCTGCCTTCAGATATCCTCTAAAAGTCTGGTAGTTATTTTTCTTTTTGACATCTGGGGAAAAGGCGTTCCACAGGGCGGGTGCCACTACGGAGAAGGCCCTCTGCCTGGTTCCCTGTAACTTGGCTTCTCGCAGCGAGGGATCCGCCAGAAGGGCTTCAGCACTGGACCTCAGAGAAAGGATAAAACTGGCTTCTCTCAGTCCAGGTGCCATTTTAGCCCCCATTCTAACAATATCTCTGATAGTAAAGGTAAAGGTACCCCTGACCATTAGGTCCAGTCGCGGATGACTCTGGGGTTGTGGCGCTCATCTCACTCTATAGGCCGAGGGAGCTGGCGTTTGTCCGCAGACAGCTTCCGGGTCATGTGGCCAGCATGACTAAGCCGCTTCTGGCGAAACCAGAGCAGTGCACAGAAATGCCGTTTACCTTCCCGCCAAAGCGGTACCTATTTATCTACTTGCACTTTGACGTGCTTTCGAACTGCTAGGTTGGCAGGAGCTGGGATCGAGTAATGGGAGCTCACCCCGTCGCGGGGATTCGAACTGCCAACCTTCTGATCGGCAAGCCCTAGGCTCTGTGGTTTAGACCACAGTGTCATCTGCGTCCCGCATCTCTGATAGTACAAGTCTTTATTGTCTCCTAAACAAATGAGCAGCAGTATTTAGTTCCTATGCAGAAAACAATATATTCTACCAAGCACTATTGCAGAGGAAGTGAAACCTGTCTCCTTGCTTCTGATCTTGACAATGGCAGGGTTTGCTGCCCCCCCTCCCCCGGCCCAGGATTTGACATTGAGTTGGGAGGGTTTATGTGTGCAAAAAGTGCACGCACAGAAACTCACTCCCAATGGTCCTTGAAACTTTGCAGTGCTCAATCCTTGCATGCATTCTCATCATAATAATGACAAGCATTTTGCTAGCAAATTAGCAATGCAGAGTTTAGTCTGTTCTTTCAGGACCCTACGATGCTATATCAGGACTGGTGTTTCAAAGGATGTAGAGAAGAGATAAGGGGGACCCCAAGGAACTCGCTGCTTCCCTTTTACGCACCAACACATTTTTTCAGAAGAGCAAGCAATCACTGGTGGCTTCCATGGGGAAAAGGCCGTGTGTGCAGCCAAAAGGCAAAATCATAGAAAAGAATGATGGTGCTGAAACCGTTGTGTCGAAAGCCATACGGCTTGTGATGAATAGGCATTGGGGGTGTGGAATGGGAAAGCAGTCTAGGATCAGCAGGGCGAATGCTTCTGTATAGCAGGCATAAAGGAGAAAGGAGAATGACCGTTCCCCACATAAAAGGGGAGGCGCATTTTGCGCGGTTGCACGCAGCCCCCTGGGATCCCTGGGGCAGCCCTGGAAGTTTGGAGGCCGGCGCTACCTTCCCAGGCTGGATACTGGTGGACTCTGCCTATGCAGTTACCTGTCCAATCCAGCTCAGGGAGGCGTTGCCGGGGGGATAGGCCAGGTAGGAGGAGGTAACCTTACCTGCACCTGAAGCAGAGTCATTCCTGAGAAGCAGTCAACGGCTCTAGAGCTTTCCAACCCTCCACTCCCAAAAAATTAATGATTGCATTACAGGTTATTTTCTTCCACAGGCGTACACGCATGCAGGCGCTGCTACGACAAGGCTGCTGTTGAAGGGCCGGAGAGGAATTTCCCTGCATTCGCAGGTTTTGCCTTTCCCCTAGCAATTTGTCACAACGTTGGCAGATGCAGGCCTTGGGCGGAATCCTTTAGTCATCTACATAAATGGGGGGGCGGGGTGGTGACCCCCCGCCTCCATTGTGGGGTTCCTATAAATGGGGCTAAGGGGGAGACATTGACCATATGCAATAGACTGTCATTGCCCTCCCCCTCCAGCGGCTGCGATCAAGGGGGGGTGGGCTATCTGCTTGAACATATGTTCTCCAGAGCTAGCCCAACCCCCACACATGCTGGATAACCCTGAAATTACCCAGATCCCCGGCTGGGGACTGGGAAGGCTATACGCCCAATGCCTGAGCCAAGGTCTCCCTACATCTGAATTCTTAATAAAGTTATGGCCAATTTTAATCCCATAGAACGTGGCCTTGTGTCATCGTTCCGCTCGGGGGCTGCCTGGGGCTTTGGGGGACTCCGCCTGACCGTGCAATGGAAAGTAGGAGAAAATAAAGTAAACCAGGAGCAGTGCTGGTAAAGGCTAGTACACTTAATGAATTCTCTGCAGATACATTTCCAGCAGCCTGTCCCAATGACTAGTCAGAAAAATTATTGAAATGTATAAACCTGAAAATCATTTTTAAAAGCTTTAAAAAGGTTGCACCAGCCTACACAGCACCAAGAGATGTGTGTGACATTGCACGATGTGTACATGACATCACATGTGTGCAATGCGTGCCGCCCCGCCCCCCGCCCCCCAAATCTTGGGGGCAACCCAGCACCGATGGGAGGGAATATACAAGCTCAAGGCTTGTTCTTTGCCTTATTAGCAATGATTTAGTAGACTGGGATCATGATGTCTGAACCAGGCCAAGGAATCCTTTGAATCTGAAAGGGATCCTGAACTTGCCCATGGGATTAGTGAAGGAAACAACTACTGGTTGGGAAGGTAGCAAAAGGAGAGGAGGCAGGAGAAGGCTGCGGGTAGAAATGGCTAAAAGCTTTTGGAAGAGAACAACTCTTTCTGTGTTTGAAAACATAAGCAAAACATTGAATTTCCCACCCTAATAACGGAATGTTTGCTCACCAAACTAAGCACACTCTATTCACACCTTTGCACTAGCCAACCTGAAGCTGGCTTTATGTTTTGTTTTGTTTTTAAAGGGTTTATAAATCTATTGGAAGTTCTTCTTAGGAACAGCAGAGGTGTTTCAAATGTGATGGTGCTGGAATTCATCTACACAAAGCAGCGGGAGTGGCCTTGAATCCTTGCTCAACCTTGAAATAAATAAGCAAGGTGGGAAACATCTTTTGTTGGAACTGATTATGAAACACAGAAGTGTTTGCTTACACCAGAGATGGGGAACCAAATGCTGTTAGATGCCAGCTGTCGTCAACCCCAGTCAACATGCCCAATGTTCAAGGATGGTGGGGAGATGTAGGCCTGTTCATGGCCATGGGTGTAGCCAAACAGGGGGCAGGGGGGACAGCTGCCTCCCCCGTCAAGTAAATAAATAAAAACCAAATCAAGTAAATAGAAATACTTAATCAAAAGTAGAAATAATCAGAATATCTGAAATTGAAATGCTCGACCACAACAAAAGCTCTGCTTATCTGTTTTGCTCAGCTATGCACCACTTGTACCATAGAGCGGTCATTCAGCACCTTGCGGAGAGTAAAGACCTGGCTCAGGTTGATGACAGGAGGGCGTCTCGATGGCCTATGCTTATTGAGTGTGCAGAGAAAAACTGCATTGGGGAGGGGGGGGAATTGGAGAAGGAAGTGCTGAAAAGGTTTCCAGCAAATCCAAGAAAACTTGTTTTAGTTTTTAAAAAATAAGATGAAAGAAGGCGTGTTGTTTGTAATTTTCCAAAATATACTCATTAACCATGTGAAAGGTACTCCCCGATGTTAATTTTTTACTTAACTGCCTCGTTTTCAAATGACTGAAGATTTTGACAGCTTTTTCTGAGCACTTTAGGTTGAAAGTGGCATTTCATTCCAACTCTGCTAGGCAGTCAGAGGATGATGACAGGTGGGTGTCCTGCCCCCACCCCCAATATAAATCCTGGCTATGCCCATGGCCATGGCACTGAAAATGCATTGGCCCTCCTTGCTGATGACAGTTATCAGGAGAGAGATTTCGGCAAGTACAACCCTGCTCATTCTCCTCGATCTCTTGGTGGCTCTCGATACTGTTGACCACAGTATCCTTCTGAGGCATCTGTCAAGGACTGGGCACAGGAGGAATGGTGGAGACCGAGGGCCTTCTGGCGGTTCCCTCGCTGCGAGAAGCCAAGTTGCAGGGAACTAGGCAGAGGGCCTTCTCGGTGGTGGCACCTGCCCTGTGGAACGCCCTCCCAACAGATGTCAAAGAGGAAAACAACTACCAGACTTTTAGAAGACATCTGAAGGCAGCCCTGTTCAGGGAGGCTTTTAATGTTTAATAGATTACTGTGTTTTATTTTTCTGTTGGAAGCCACCCAGAGTGGCTGGGTTTCCCCAGCCAGATGGGCGGGGTATAAATAATAAATCCCCAGCCTGACCCTTCCAGAGAAGAAGAAGAAGAAGAAGGCAGTTCAGAATTACAGCAGGGGTTTGAGGGAGGTTGCAGCTCAGAAGCAGATGAGGGGGAAGTTGAGAAACAATGGGAGAAGAGGAACAGGCAGAGCCGGAGCAGCTGGCTGACACGTTATCACTAGAAAGCGTTCCAGACCCACCATCTCCCAGAAGCCGGTGGGCCTTAAAAGTAGGAGAGCAAAGGGCTTAAATGCAGATGGCCCTAAGCAGCAACTGTAGTGGTGGTGCTGCTGTTGATGAATGAGGAAGTGGTAGAGAAGGGGGTGGTGGAGATTTACTCAGGATGCTATTATTCCAAGAGGCTACATTCCCAAGCCCCTATCTGTAAATATTGAATAGAAGCAGATGTGAAGGACTTTTCCTTGTCTTATCCATTCCTTGCAACCTGCCGGGGGGGGGGTGGTTCCTCTGCCAATTGACAGAATCACAGGAAGGTAGGGGTTGGGGGGGGCACTGTACTTTAGTGTTTCTGCTCCTACTTCCAGGGCCATTTCCAGAAAGTAGTCACGGGAGGCTAGTGTTCTGCGCCATGGGAGTTGTCCTGCGATATCCTACAGGACATCACCACCAAGGTTCAGGCCTGGAATGTGTTTTTAATATGCATAATATCAGTGCCTCTGAACATGTGCAGAATACCTTCACTTCATCCCTGAGCAACTGCAGGCTGTGCCCAAACATTGAGAAGTAAGAAGGGAGGGATTCCAAGATGGTGTCAGCTAAATGGGGGAAATTATACAGGCAAATACATATTTGAAGCCTTTTCAAGCTTATAGCCTGTGGCAGTACTATTGTAGCATCACTAAACCGTATTCTGGTACTCTGTACCTGGCTGTGCCCATTTACATTCATCACGACATGCAGCATATACAGATACCTTAAGGAGGCATGAAATATGTCCCTCTAGTAGAGGGTGTCCAGAGCAAGGTGAGGAAATGAGATGCCAGAATTAAAAGGAGGGAAAGAGAGACACATTAGCAAGATCTGTGTAACTTGGAGCAATGAAACTAACCTTCTGTGTGGCACTCAAGGGCTAATATCTGACCATTCTGAAGAAGGATTTTTCATTCTGGGAATTTTTAAGAAATCCAAACGGTTCTTCTCTTTTTCAAATCAAGGAGCTGCCTTTAGGTAGGATTTGGCATTACGAAATTTCTTTCTCTGATAACAATGATGTTTGAATATTTAAATTGAAGGAGTGGGAACAGGGAAATGGTTCCTCCACCCCACCAGTGTTCGGGGATCGCACAAGTCTTCAGGAGAAGATGAACTTTCAAGGGAAAGTTTATGGCTTATATTTCTTTTCACGGCGCCCAACATTATCCAATGCCCACAGAATCTGCCAAGTGTTGTTGCATAATAGATCTGTTCCTGTTGAAACTCCCAGCTGGAGAAATAATTAAGCACACTTTGCATTCATGTATTAAAACCTTGAAATAAGTAATTTACTTTGGGAATATGTAGTCTTGCTCCTAAAGACAGACAGAAAGCAAATTCCCTTGCTGTAGAGGGGCATACTGAAATGTGTGTGTGTGTGCGCGCGTGCATGTGTGTGCGTGTGTAAAGGTAAAGGGACCCCGTTAGGTCCGGTCACGGACGGACTCTGGGGTTGCGGCGCTCATCTCGCTTTACTGGCCGAGGGAGCCAGCGTAGAGCTTCCAGGTCATGTAGCCAGCATGACTAAGCCGCTTCTGGCGAAACCAGAGCAGCACACAGAAACGCCGTTTACCTTCCCGCCGGAGCGGTACCTATTTATCTACTTGCACTTTGACGTGCTTTCGAACTGCTAGGTTGGCAGGAGCTGGGACCGAGCAATGGGAGCTCACCCCGTCGCGGGGATTCGAACTGCCAACCTTCTGATCGGCAAGCCCTAGGCTCAGTGGTTTAACCCACAGCGCCACCCGCTGTGTGTGTACTTTTCCCCAATGCATACATTTTCAATCGTTAGGAAAGGTCTCAACTCTTCGGATTTTTATTACTTTTTTTTATTTATTTCAATCTGTGAAATAACTGTAAGTAAAAAGGCAATGCTCTTTGCAAGGAGATCACCCAGAAACTAATAAGATAGAGAGATGATGATGAAGGACTATGCATGCCATTTCATGCCTAGGAGAAAAACAACACCCAGGCCTCTGGGTATGCAGGATTATAGATCTATCTCTATTTCTCAGGTGTCTATGGAGTCTCTTCTAATCGGTCTTGTGACACGCTGTGCATTTTCAACGATGCCTGCGTGACTCCATTACACCCTCCGAGAAGCCTGTTCTGCTTGCAAAGCAGCAAGAGGGAAAATAAATGAGGCAGTGATGTCAAATTCTGGGAAGAATTAACCTTTTCCTGATTGGGTTCCATTGGCCCAAGCCTAAAGGTGCGAATTAGGGCTGTTTCACAGAGACAAAAGGAGGCTTTTTATCACTCTTTTTATCACTTTTTATCACTGTACGTTTCCGAGCACAATACAGTGTGTTGGTGCTGACCTTTAAGGCCCTAAATGGCCTTGGTCCACTATACCCGAAGGAGCATCTCCACCCCCATCGTTCAGCCTGGACACTGAGATCCAGCGGCGAGGGCCTTCTGGTGGTTCCCTCACTGCGTGAAGCAAAGCTACAGGGAACCAGGCAGAGGGCCTTCTCGGTAGTGGCACCCGCCCTGTGGAACGCCCTCCCATCAGAGGTCAGAGAGATAAACAACTACCTGACATTTAGAAAATACCAAAAGGCAGCCCTGTTTAGGGAAGTTTTTAGTCTGTGGTATTTTAATGTATTTTGATGTGTGTTGGAAGCCGCCCAGAGTGGCGGGGGAGACCCAGCCAGATGGGCGGGGTATAAATAAATTATTATTATTATTATTATTATTATTATTATTATTATTATTATTATTATTCATCTCGGGGGTGGGGGTGCATGTGGCTGAGGATCTCCAAGCACTGCTGCACAGCTGCTAAGAAGCAAGGGTAGTAAGTTGAAGGCCAAGAAAAGAGAGGTCAGCTGAGGGCGAACAGAAGGTAGACTTCCTCATCCTGCTGCAGCCTCGCATCAGCAGGTATGCTTCCAGCAAGGATTCCTGGACACTCCTTTGCAAAGAGAAGAGGTATTATTGGGGATTAGGGTACTGTGGGAAATGCATATTCCAGTGTTTCTCAACCAGTGTGCCTCCAGATTTTTGGGACTACAACTCCCATCATTCCTGACCACTGGTCTTGCTAGCTAGGGATGATGGGAGTTGTAGTCCCAAAACATCTGGAGGCACACTGGTTGAGAAACACTGGCATATTCAGTATAAAATTAGAAAAGGGTATTGATGTAATTGGTTCAGTACAAAGCACTTCAAAACAGAGCCCTCCCAGATGCACGAGGACAGTATTTCCCAAACTTGGGTCCCCAGCTGTTTTCGGACTACAGTTCCCATCATCCCTGACCACTGGTCTTGCTAGCTAGGGATGATGGGAGTTGTAGTCCAAAAACAGCTGGAGACCCAAGTTTGGGAAACACTGCACCAAAGGAGTTCCCTGTCGGAAACTCCCCAGTACAGCCAATCCCTTTGGGGCTCACTGTCAGAACGAATCAGCTTTAAGCTTCCGAGGGTTCCTTTGTAACTACATTTGGGCCTGCCCCACATATGGTGTCAGGTGTTGGGCAAGTGGGTGTGGTTTGTGAGCAATACCCTCGTTTATCAAATTGGGACCCTTGGCGGAGCCAAGCGTGGGCACCCTCAGAGGCAAAAGCAGGGAAAACATGGACTTTACTTTTCCACATCAGGCTGTTTCTTCACACTCACACATCCCTCTCTATTCTCCATCCAGGCAAGGAAAAAGCATCATCGGAGTTTAAAGACCTATTACTATATCTGCATCAGGATCATTGTCTCCAGTGCCCTACAGCCACCCAATCAGCATGAAAGGGGAGCCCTTTTTTTGCCATTGAGAACTTTTTCAGCCTTTGTGCCTATTGGAGTCAATCCTAAGGAAAGGAGGTAAGCCAGCCACTGAGGATTGACTCCTAGAGTCCCTCTGCAGAAGGCTCACAGGAAGAGCACCCAAGATGAGTTTTCTGTACGCTTTAGAGCTAAGTGTTTAGGAACGCAGAAGATACACCCAGCTTTAGTTTCGAGAGAGTGGTGTGCACGTTCTGTTCTGAACCATGTGAATTTCAAGGAAAAGAGGACTTAAGTCACTGTGAAAGAACATAGTGGCACACTCCAAAGCATTCGGCCATGTAGATAGTAGATCTAGCTGTGAGGCAAAACATGGATCCCTAAGCATTATTGCTATATAAGATCATTGTATAATCTTAGAAGGTTGTATAATCTCAGAAGGGTGTGTGGTTGTGAGGGAGTGGGATGTGGATATCATGAATGGCCCCTGCACTTCTGAGTTGGCCACTACACCGATCCCTGCCAATCAGGAACTATGGGGCAAATGTCATTTGCAGGTTGAGATGTTCCCCTGTCTCCAGCACCTCCTACCTCTGTTGAGAGTGAGGGCACTGGGGGGCATAGCTGCCAAGTCTCCCGTATTCCCCGGGAAACCCCCGTTTTTCCAGCTGTTCCCAGCCGAAAAAAATGGATTTTTTTTGTTTTTTCCCGGTTTATTCTGGCGTGGCGGCCATTTTGGAACAGGGAGGAGCATGCTCAGAAGCGACTTTTGATGCTGCTTTGCCCAGTTCCAAAATGGCTGCAGCGTGACTTCTGGTGTGGTGGCCATTTTGGAACAGGGCAGAGCAGCATCAAAAGTCGCTTCTGAGCATGCTCCGCCCACTTCCAAAATGGCGGCAGCGCTACTTGCGGTCTGCTACTTCCGGTCCAGTCCCTTATTTCTCAGGCCGGAACTTGGCAGCTATGCTGGGGGGGGGGGCTTTGCTTGCCCTTGGCAGCACAGACAAATCAGATTGACTATGTGGAGCTGTGATGTCAGCCTTCTATTCCCCCCCCCCCCCGGCAGGAATATCATTGCTCCTTATCACCACCTTGGGGTGGAATGACAAAAGAGGGTGCATAATGGGGAAGCGTACAGAAAATTAACCCCTCCAATTTGGATTCCCTTCTAGTTATATTTCCGGTGAATCATGAAATCATGAACTGTGCTTCCCAGATATTTTTTTCTTTTTAGAAAAAAAAGAGAGAGAAGGGAAGAATATCATTTTAACAGTGTGCATAAATCATAGTGTGTTAGAGTCCTTCTAAGTGAGCCAGTGCTTTAAAAACAATTTATCAGTGGAAATGTGCCTCTGGCTATCTCCTTTCATCAAACCTGAGGATAATCTATAAGGATAACTCATAGGATTTCATGGCAACTGCATCTGCCCAGCACTTCATGCAAAGAGTGAAGAATGAAGACAGGGCTGCTGAATGAGGAAGAAAAGATGAGGACTCTGGAGCCTTAATGAAAGAAACGTGTTATCTTTAGGAATGTGTGTGTAGATCCCGTAAGAGCAACCTTTTTATTTATTTTTTGGATTTTCTTCTTCATCCTCTTTCTCTTCACTATCTCTGTTCTTTCTGCTTTTTGTTGCTATAGGTCACTTGAAATTGAATGCAATAACTAGTAGAATCCCAAAAGTTATAGAGGCATACCTGCCAAGTCTCCCACAGAAAAATATGGGATTAGCAGCAGCAGCGGCACCAGAAGTTGCACTGGAAGTTGTCCGGCGGCCATCTTGGGGGTGGCCGCATAGCGGCGGCTATCTTAGGGGTGGCCATGCAGCCACCTCCAAGATGGCCGCCGCCATGTGGCCACCCCTAAGATGGCCGCCGGGCATGCGTAGAAGCTATTTCCGGTGCCAGCGGCGGCCATTTTCTGGTGCCCATAGATGGGCAAACCGGCACCAGAAAAATGGCTGCTGGCAGGAGCGGATTTAAGGGAGATTTACGAGAGACAAGCTCAAACGGGAGACCGCCGGGAAATGGTAAGGAAAAACGGGGGTTTCCCGGGGAATACAGGGTACTTGGCAGCTATGGATAGAGGAGCTCAGTGGTTAGCATACAGGGCAGGGGTGGGGAAGCTGTGGTCCTCCAGATGTGGACTATAACTCCCATCAGCCCCAATGAGGATGACCAATGTACAGAGATGATGGGAATTGTAGTCCAGCAACGTCTGGAAGGCCAAAAGTTCCCCACCCCTTTGGTAGGGGCTCTGTGCCGTCTATGACTGCCCACTCCTTCTTGACTTGTGGAATGTCAGACACATGGCCAGCAGAGAGGAATCTGCAGAGGGGAAGGAAGAGGCAGAGGAAAATAGAAACTTGATTCTTTCACACAACGAAAGTGAGAGAAGCCCTCACTCTGGAATGCTGCCTTTAAGTTTTTACAGCAGCACAGAGATGAAGGAGCAAATGCAGGTGGTAGGAGGGAGTTGGATTCAACTCCTGGGGAGGAGGAATTCGCTGCACCTGAGTCTCTAAGAAGTAGGAGGTGGAGCAAGTGATTACAACAAAGGAAGACCAGCAGGAAGCAGGGGCGGGCCTGGGGTATATCTGGCCCTGGAAAGGGCAGGAAGCCAGTCGAGTCAACTGACTCTGAATGAGTTGTGGGAAGCTGTGATTGATGGAAGCCTGTTATTGCTAATAAACCTCAACTAGTTAAACTGCCAGCATGCCGTGTGTGGTGTGAGAGAAGTGCTAAACCTGACATGGAAACAGAATGATGCAAAATAAGCAAATATATTCATATTTACCTGATATGGCTGGCAACACATTGCGGGAACGGTCTTTCCTGGATGTGAATTTGGTTCACCTTAGGTCAGAATGTTACCTTCTCTTCCTTAACGCACGCCCACCCACCCAAGCACACACAAACACGTTTGTTCTTCAGGCCCTCTCGGCCACGAAGACCAGAGGGAGAATGCTGTATATTTATCATGCCCCCAAGCTTATTTTGTTGATCAAAGGACTCGCTTCCAAGAAGAAGGCACTGAAACAGATAATTATTGAAAGATTTACAAGCAGAGCAGCTTGCAGTATTTTATAAAATGAAGTTAGCATATAAATAGAAGCCATGCACACTGTCGGCTTCCTGAACACATTGGTACAGTATTTTAGTGCTGAGATGAAATGGCAGCTCTTCTGGAAAAGGAGTGTCTGTCATTTCTGTGATTTGTCTGCAGGGGATCAAGCAAGTGTAAAAGCAGTGTTTTTTTCTGGAGGGACACAGGGGTACACATATCCCTAAACATTTTGTGAATCTAAGTTTGGCCTCATTGAGGGGCAGTATTTCAATATGAGTAGGAAAATGAGAGTACCCCTAAAGATTTTCTTTACAGGGGGGAAACACTGGGTAAATTTGTTTTCAACGGGGATGCTACCTTGCAGATAGTCCTACATATCACCTTCTTTACATTGAAAAACTATATGCATCTACTCAGAAGTAGGTTCCATTGAGTAGTAAGTCCACTGGGACTTACTCCCAAGTAAGTGAGCATAAAACTGCAGCCTTAAAAGGACGTTTCCAAGTGCTTTGCAGCTTGAAAGAAGATGGCTTGTAGAGTGATCTGCAATGCTTTCCTTTCTCCTGGAAAAGGGACCGCAAACTGACTAGAGATTGAGAGGGGCCTCACTGTCCGTCATCTCTTTTCAAGTGACAAAACATTGGGCTCTACCACTTTTTTAAAAGGTGACCCATGGCTAGGGATGGGAGAAACTATCAATCTCAGTTTTTCTCACTTCCTCACTTTCCTCTCTTAAGGTCAGTTCTCCGTATTTCTATATCCATTTACATATTATTATTTTTAAAAAGTCTTCATGAAAATTCAGCAGCATTTTAGTGTGAATTTCTCCTAATATGTGTATGCAATTTTATTCAATGCACACATTTTTACAAAGCAATTTCTCCTTAAGCAATGCATTTGTGCATGCTCCCCCCCAATGAATATAAGCATTTTTATGCCTAGTTTACCCTGGCATATGCATTTTTGTACTCATTACTTGTAAAAATTGCACCAGAGGCCAGAGAACTGTGTTGCAAAATTTGAAGAAATGTGAATTTTGAAGGAGAGTTGTGCTTCAGTTTGCATCTTGTTTTGGGAAGTGTGAATTGCGTAGGTTCATCTGTAAATGCAAACTGAATCCATTTTCCATGTGCTTTCCCCTCTAGTCACCTCCCTTGTCATTTGATCGTTCCTCACAAAACCAAGGAGGCAACTGAACTTTGTGTGGTGGGAGAGGGCATTTTTGAAGCAATTGTGGATAGTTTTTCTCTTCCAAAGATCAACCAGGGCTATAATAGAACTGCCAGTAGGAAGATTCCCAAGAGGAATTTATTTGAATCCATAAACCTTCAGGGGTGCTCACCTGTAACTGGTTTCCCACTCCTGTGGAGGGTTATCAGATGTCAACACCCCAAACCTCAGCAGGTAATGATATGCCCAGGACATTACAGATCATCACCATTCTGACCTGAACAGAACACCAAATCAAGTATAAGCTCAGCTATATACCGGACAGATATATAATGTAAAACATTCTTGTGGTTGCCATGGGAGTTGTGAACTTCTGAGCCCTTCCAACAAGGAGGCCTTAGCTTTGATATTAAGGGACCCCTGACCATTAGGTCCAGTCGTGACCGACTCTGGGGTTGCGCGCTCATCTCGCATTATTGGCCAAGGGAGCCGGCGTATAGCTTCCAGGTCATGTGGCCAGCATGACAAAGCTGCTTCTGGAGAACCAGAGCAGCACATGGAAACGCCGTTTACCTTCCCGCTGTAGCGGTTCCTATTTATCTACTTGCACTTTGACATGCTTTCGAACTGCTAGGTTGGCAGGAGCTGGGACCAAGCAACAGGAGCTCACCCCGTTACAGGGATTCGAACCGCCGACCTTCTGATCAGCAAGCCCTAGGCTCAGTGGTTTAACCACAGCGCCACCTGGGTCCCTCTAGCTTTGATATTACAGCTCCCCAATATTACATGTGGGCTTTTCAACAGCATCTCCAACACCCACTTCCATCTTCTCAAGAATGAAGGCCGCCAGGCAGCACCTTGTCTCAATAACCCAACAATATTGCAGGGACTCATTTCTAAAGAACTGCTTGAAAGGGCTCTTGCTCAATGAGCTGGAATATCTATGAATCAAAGCAATATCCTCTCGCCATCCATCCATCAAGCTGATGCTGATGCTTCACCAGGAAACCTGGTAAGCAAATTTGGGGAAGGCTTATCCCTCTTTCTTCCAATTCAACATCCTCACCCATGATTAAATCCTGGAAGGCACTGATTTTGCAATTCACTTGTCCTGACATTCAACTGGGCAAAGGCTCAGGTGAGATAACACAAAGATGTCTTCTCCTCACCTGGCCCACTCAACCTTCACCGCCTATATCTGCACAGGACTCTACCAAAGGCTACACAAATGTGTGCAAAACTCTGAACTTTGTCTGAATCAGAACAAAACCAGGACCATACCTGTCAAATTGGAACAAAATTCCCTTTGTAATGGCTTCATGGTCACTATAAGAGAGGCAACATTCACGAAGGAGTTAAAAGTTCTATCCAAAACCATCCTTGGAAAATGCAGACAGTTGTGATCCATCACTTAGCTGCAGGTTTATGTGACATTTACAGCAAACGTGTATATTTGGAGAAAGTTGACAGTGACATCTTTATGTTTCGGTTATCAAAGCTTCCATCTTACAAGCCCCTTTGGTCCCAAGCTCTGTTAACAATGTTCCAGGGTTACGGCCATTCGTACCTTCCACTTTCTAAGTGGTACAATGATGAGAGAAGAGTAAGGTTTTATGTTCCCTTCTAGGCATTTCAACACCATACCCACTAAATGACGTATAGAAAAGATTTCAAAAAGTAATAATAGAGCCTTGCTTTCAGTCTGAGGGCTTTCTCCTTACTTTTCAGTCACACTAACTCTCTCATTTTCCTTTTCTCCGCACAGGTGGGGGGGATCGAACATAGTGCATCTATGTTTCCGCAGGTGCTACTGACACTTTGATACATGGGAAATATTTTAAATAGCAGCAATTTTCCGCAACAAAACAGCTCTTTGTACTTTCAGAACAGTTTGCAAACACCAAGGGACTTAGCCTTGCATCCGTTTGAGAAATTTCTCCCATCTATTTTATTTCCTCACTTTGGTGAAAAGGAATGTAAGGAAAAAAGTACGAGACTTAACCTGTTTTCTCTGAAGAAGCAATATGTCCATCAAGGACAAGAGGGCTAGGTTTTTTTAATGTAATGAGTATAAAATAATGCATTTGAATAATACATGAAATGAGAAACAAACAGCATCACAAATGTCCTCATTTATTTATTTATTTTCCTTTGGCATTGCCCTATTCCAGTATTGAAGAAATGGTCATTGCTGTTCCAAAAATTTCACAGTTGTGGTTTCCTTACCACTGACATTTGGAAAAGGTTAGTCTGTTTATTAATTCACTGTGCTCTACTCTGTGTGACCCAACTTGCTACTTGTTTTAAAACATAAATTCGATTTAAGGGTCTATCGATAACGGGGCGCGCCAATATTGCAATGAACTCAAAACTAAATAGACAAAGTCTGCAAGTCTTATGCTATAGCTCTGACTGTAGACTTATTTATTTAAATTTTTTGTGCACTGCCTTTCATTTCAGAGAAACACTGTGAGGTTTGCAGGACAATAAAAACACAACATACAACAAAACACAACAATAAAAACAGTAATAATCGGGGGGGGAACAACAGTTACAATTATAGTAGCCAAAAATGTCAGGGGACAAGTATTAATACAAATACAAAAATATGAAATACACTGGAAAGCCATGGTAAATTTAGGGAGCTGTCACGACTCCCACTCAGACCACAACAACTCAGGCTCTTACTCGAAAGGACGATATATTTACTGAACTCTACTCTAGTAGAGGTACAGGCTTAGCAACAGGTAGAGAGTCACAGCAGCCTTTATACTCAGGGTAGGTGACAGGAAAGGTGAGGCTACTCAGGTTAGAGGAGTCCAAGATCAGGGCAAGGAATTCAGAACTACATGGAAGCAATGGAGTCGTCCCAATGGGTTGGCATGCCCACCCACCAATCCTGTTGTGGATTTTGCTGCTCTGACAACATGAGGATTGGCAACTGGAGAAATTTATTCTGAGTAGAAAAGATTAAATGCCCAATGCATCACTTGCAAGTTTTTTTAGACATAATTTGTGTATGCAAGGAAATGTGAATATCCAGAAACTCAGAGTTACGCCCAGTGAACACTGGCAGGAATTGAAATGAAATTGTTGACATTCGGGGCATACATCTGGCATGAAAGGCTTATACCGGTGAATGTTGATGTTTGTTTCTGTCAACTTTGACACTGGAATGAGCATATTTGTCAAATTCCAGGCATTTGCCAAAAGATACACACACCTTTTGCAAGTTTTCTACAGTCTGCAAATTGTTCTGTCGTTGCTGCTGCTGCTGCTGCTGCTGCCATTGTGTTTATTTCTCACATCTATACCCCATCTGTAGGGACCCAGATTTCCTGCTTACCTGGCTGAGGGGAGCACAGGTGGCACTGGAACATGATGAAGTGACCACTCCTACTTGGGTATGCCGCAACACTACCACAGAGACGTCATATCCACACCAAACATTTGTGCAGTTCGTTAAGAGCACTGAGATTTGTTAGCATGCATGTTTCTCTCAAATAAATTTATTATTATTACCATTATTAGTACCCCTCCCATCTGGGTTTTCCCAGCCACTCTGGGCGGCTTCCAACAAAGATTAAAAATGTACATTAAAACACCAGTCATTAAAAACTTCCCTAAACAGGGCTGCCTTCAGATGTCTTCTAAACGTCAGATAGTTGTTTATCTCTTTGACATCTGATGGGAGGGCATTCCACAGGGTGGGCGCCACTACCGAGAAGGCCCTCTGCCTGGTTCCCTGCAACTTGGCTTCTCGCAGTGAGGGAACCGCCAGAAGGCCCTCAGCACTGGATCTCAGTGTCCAGGTTGAACGAAGGGGGTGGAGACGCTCCTTCAGGTATACTAGGCCAGGGCCATTCAGGGCTTTAAAGGTCAGCACCAACACTTTAAATTGTGCTCGGAAATGTACTGGGAGCCAATGTAGGTCTTTCAAGACTGGAATTATATGGTCTCGGGGGCCGCTTCCAGTCACCAGTCTGGCTGCTGCATTCTGAATTAGTTGTACAGTGGTACCTCGCTAGACTAATGCCTCACAAGACGAATTTTTCACAAGACGAATGCGTTTTGCGATTTCAATGGAGACTCGCAAGACGAAGTTTCCTATGGCGCGCTTTGCAAGATGAATTTGTTTCATCCCATAGGGTGCCTCGCAAGACGATTATTTTTTATTGGTCTTCCGAGACACCCTATGGGAAACCGCACTTCAATGCAGTCCTATGGGAGCTGCTTCGCAAAACGAATTTTTCGCTATACGAAGCGACTCGCGGGACAAATTAAATTCATCTTGCGAGTCACCACTGTAGTTTCTGGGTCACCTTTAAAGGTAGCCCCATGTAGAGCATGTTGCAGTAGTCCAAGCGGGAGTTAACTAGAGCATGCACCACTCTGGCGAGACAAGTCTATGGGCAGGTAGGGTCTCAGCCTGCGTACCAGGTGGAGCTGATAAACAGCTGCCCTGGACGCAGAATGGACCTGTGCCTCCATGGACAGCTGTGAGTCCAAAATGACTCCCAGGCTGCGCACCTGGTCCTTCAGGGGCACAGTTACCCCATTCAGGACCAGGGAGTCCCCCACACCTGCCCACCCCCTGTCCCCCAAGAACAGTACTTCTGTTTTTGTAGTTTTGTTTAACCTTTTCCTGTTACCTTGTCATTGAATACAGCAGAGGGGTGTCGCTCATTAGGAGAGAACATACTTTGCATAAAAAATGGCCGAGGTTCAATCCTTGGTATATTGAGATTGGGCTGGGACTGTCTCCTACCTGAAACCCAGGAGAGCCCCTATCACTCAGCATAGATAATACTGAGTTAGATGGACCAAGAAGCCATTGAAAGAAGCAATTGAAGGGACAGGATAAAAGTAAAGGAATTAGCACAACTGCTCTTCCAAAGATCTCACTGTAGCATGAGGGGTGTAACCCTATTTTATCCTCATACTGGCCCCATGATGATAGGCTTGTAAGTGGCAGCCCCAAGGTCATCTCAGTGAGTTTCATGGATGAGTAATGACTTGAATTCTGACCTCAGCTGAACCCAAGTGCCAGTGTTGCTTATGAAGTAGAATTAAGTAATAATATTTGAATATTTTACCATTTCATTTCTCACCTAGAGAGAATCTAAGGCTCTGCCCTAATTTCTTTCAAATTCTGTTAAGAAATTAGGACAGAGCCTTAGACTCCCTCTAGGTGAGAAATGAAATGGTAAAATATTCAAATATTATTACTTAATCCTACTTCATAAGCAACACACACTTGATATCTTCACACTGTTTTTTTAGTCTTTAGACATACAGGAACAAACTAGAGTGACAATAACGCTTTGTGATAATAGCTTGCACGAACAAACACTGACAGGCAACCAACTACTAAGAAAATTAATCATCATCTTTGTTCTCTTATTTCTGGGCGATGTTGTTGCTTTAAAAAAAAAAAGCACTACCCAAAAGATATCAGTATACATTTCTAATATATTTACCAGGAAGAAAAAAATGCAAATACTAGCAAGATTTTGATGTCACAATCAATAAAGAAAAATAATTACCTTGACATCCATTGTATTGACGGATCCTTAGAAGCTCTCTACGGTGATTATGTTAAATTTTTATCAATTCCCTTTGTGGAAGGATAGAACTATTTATACAAACATTGACTTAATTCTCAGAAAACTTAACAATTTATGCCTGTAATGGTATATAAAATTACAGAGCCAGAGATGAAACAGCAATGGTTGTAATTACTAGTACTTACAGAGTGCTTCTTATCTTCAGACAGCAGTACTTAGCACATCCGATACCACATCTGATATGAGCTCCATTCTACTGGTCAAGTACCTTGCTTGGAATCTAACAACAGGCACACCATTGGACCCAGATGTTAGCTATAGGTTCACTTTCCCCTACCTGGTATGCTCCAGAAAACTCCCAGCAGTATGGCCAATGGGCAGGGTTAGTGGGAGTTGTATTCCAAAATATCTGGAGGGCTCCAGGTTAGAGAAGGCTGCCATAAATAGTCACAGATAACTTTGCTAACATAAATGAATGCCCAAATTGGCAGCCTTGTACAGGTGAGGGAAGACTCACAGGATCTCTCTTGTTTCCACTAGAATCCTGAGGCCCACCAACAAAGGTCAGATTCAAAATGGTGCCAATGATTTCCTCCTCTCTAGGAGCCATACACTGGGATGAGCTGCTTAACAAATACTAATCCACATCTTGACTATAGATCAGAGAGTCCAACTGTTTCCCAGGGTTTCCCAAACTTGGGTCTCCAGCTGCTTTTGGACTACAACACTCACCATCCCTAGCTAGCAGGACCAGTGGTCAAGGATGATGGGAATGGTAGTCTAAAAACAGCCGGAGACCCCAGTTTGGGAAACACTGGTCTAGACCAAAAATTGCTACTGGTAAACAATTGGGAGTTGGGAAAACTTGCTGGTGAACTACTGCTTGTGATGGTGGGACCTTTTTCAGCCCAAGGGATGTTTTCCCTTTTGGTGGAAACTTCTGGGGCAGGGGAGTCACAGAGGCAAAAATGGAAGAGGGAGCAATCATATAACTTTTATCTTTGTATAATAGACTAGATTTTGCACACTCACAGACCACTCTCAACCGTCCACCCAGACAAAGAAGAGGCATTACCAGAGTTCAAAGCATACCTGCCAAGTTGCTGTCAGAGAAATAAGGGACCGGGCCGGAAATAGCAGACCGGAAGTAGCGCTGCCGCCATTTTGGAACTGGGCGGAGCATGCTCAGAAGTGACTTTTGATGCTGCTTTGCCCAGTTCCAAAATGGCCGCCACGCCAGAAGTCGCACTGCAGCCATTTTGGAACTGGGCAGAGCAGCATCAAAAGTCGCTTCTGAGCATGCTCCGCCCAGTTCCAAAATGGCCGTCGCGCCAGAATAAACTGGGAAAAACAAAAAAAATCCGTTTTTTCCCCAGCTAGTAACAGGAAGGCTTGGCAGCTATGGTTCAAAGGCACACTATTTCTAGGCAAAAATACCCAAGGAAAGGAAGAAGCAGGACCTGTGAAGGCTGTAGCCTGTGAAAAAGGGGTGTGACATGGAGATAGCCTTGAAGGCTTGGCAGAAAGGCTTGCAGAGCTGCATTTAGTTTCTGCGCCTGAGTTTCCTCACTCTCACCCAGAGATCCAACTGAAGTTACATCTGCCTTCTTTTCTACCTGTGCCCGGCCTTGAACATCATCACAACAGCTCTTTACTCTAAGACAGTGATGGCCAAACCTGGCCCTCCAGTTGTTTTGGGACTACAACTTCCATCAACCCTAGCTACCAGGACCAATGGTCAGGGATGATGGGAACTGTAGTCCCAAAACAGGGCCAAGTTTGGCCATCATTGCTCTAAGATAACGAGTTGCACTCAACATAGAGCTAAATATAACTTTGCACGAGCAGAACGACTTCTGTTCACATCAGGACCTTCAACCCCTTTGCTCCCACTGCATGCCCTCTAAATCTGCTCTGGGTTCCCTTCCCCCACAAAACTCCAGAATAGATATGGGACTGGTGGGGTGTGCAGGGGGGAGAGGAAGGCGGAATTTATCTGCAAAAGCAGATAAATTTATTTAGTTGAACATCACCCAATGTGAAGAGGCTGGCAAGGAAAGGGCAATACTGGACATGGGAAGGAACTGCAACTTCTCTGAGAATTTCCTATGCTTAGGAGAAAACTTAATATGTAACAAGCCTTAAGTCTGATAGCCAGCATTTCCAGTTTTAAAAGAATACCTGGATAGTAGTGATAGGCAAGACTCATCTATAATCTTTTTCTTTTAATTTTTCTTTATACTTTTCAAATGTATACATTTCACTGATTTTACAATCATTTTGACATTTCAAAACTTGACTTCCTTCTCCCACTTTCTGCAATTCCTTAAATTTATTTTTTATTTCTTCTGCATATCCAAATTAACTTAATTTGTTCACTTATTCATCTTCTTTAAATATATACTCTTATGAAAGTGCAGGTTATTACAATAATCCTGCCAATGTTTTCATCTCTTTAGACTCGTCTACAATAGTAGTAGTAGTAGTAATAATAATAATAATAATAATAATAATAAATTATTTATACCCCGCCCATCTGGCTGGGTTTCCCCAGCCACTCTGGGTGGCTTCCAACAGAAACATTAAAATACACTAATTTATTAAACATTAAAAGCCTCCCTAAACAGGGCTGACTTCAGATGTCTTCTAAAAATCTGGTAGCTGTTTTCCTTTTTGACATCTGATGGGAGGGCGTTCCACAGGGCAGGCGCCACCACCGAGAAGGCCCTCTGCCTGGTTCCCTGCAACTTGGCTTCTCGCAATGAGGGAACCGCCAGAAGGCCCTCGGAGCTGGATCTCAGTGTCCGGGCAGAACGATGGGGGTGGGTCTACAATCTTGGTGAGCTGGAATATCCATCGCCCCTACAAATCAGGATAGATTAGTTAGCAAATGTATACTTCTTGATTCCCCCCCCCCCCCACTGTCAGTCAGTCTCCTTCCCAATTTGTTCTCTATTTTCCTTTTATTCTCTTGTTGTTATATTGTGTTACACATCACCTTGTAAGCGTTTTTTTTTTTTTTTTGCAGGACCATGATTTAAAAGCAATTTTGGACAGCAAACATTTGATGCAGCTGTAAGAGCAAAATAATAAGGAATTCTACCTCCCACATAGTAAATCACTTCCAAGTTGTTTTATCTTCAGACAAACTGAGGAAGATTATGCATGCCCCAAGCATCTCAACTTAGAATGATTGGAAATCTCTCTGTTTAGAAAAGGAATGAAAGTGAGCTATGTAGTTGCTCATTACCGGATCTTGAGACGGCAAGTTTTAATGATCAATTTGGAAATGTGTGAATAAAAGTGACTTCATTTTGAGTTTAAGTTTGATTAACGTTAATTGTATTGTATCAGATGCCCTCCGCTGCTAGCATTATGTGAAAGTGTATGTAAGGTAAAATCAACCCCAGGCCCGTGGAGCAGAATTGCTTATACCAACACTGAATTTGACTCAGATTAGCTCAAGGGCAATCTTGGATACTTGTTGAAGTCAGTGGGATTCTGCTGGTCTAAGCCAGAGTGGAATTTAATCCTTACGTTTTGATTAAGTGGAATGATGACGAATGCTTTCTACGGACAATTTTGTGTACTTTTCTAAGAAGTGAAACCATCTTTCCCTAGGCCCATCGTAATATGTCTCGTTAAAAGGACTAAATTGCAGGGAATTACGTGTGCGAGTCACAGGTTCTTTTGTCCTCTGGGCCGCTGAGATCCAGTGTGGAGCCAGGGGGAGAAAGTGTTTCCGTTCCTTAAAGTAACTGGAGGTCACGCCAGGTGGGCAAGAAGTTGGGGAAAGGACATCACTCCTCCCCTATCAGAACCATTAGTGCCTTCTCCCCAGCTGACATTTGGAGTGAGGAAGCAGTTGCCACAATATGTGAAATCAGGTCTCAAAGAAGCACATTGCTAGTAGCAGATGGATGGAGGATATTCTTGAATCAATAGGCATAGAATTGTAAGCCTCAATGAATTCAGTGTACTAAATACTAAATAAATGTACATGAATTGTACATAGGATTGCATATTTGAACCATGAAGATGGGGCGTATTTAAATCTTTCCCTTCCATCCTGGTTGCTCTAAGTTGATGTTCTGCTAATGGGGGTGGGGGAGACGTGGAAGCTATGATGATGATGATAATAATAATAATAATAATAATAATAGTAATAGTAATAATAATATTTATACCCCGCCCATCTGGCTGGGTTTCCCCAGCCACTCTGGGCGGCTTCCAACAAAATATTAAAAATACAGTAAAACATCAAACATTAAAAGCTTCCCCACACAGGGCTGCCTTCAGATGTCTTCTAAAAGTCAGATAGTTTCCTTGACATCTGATGGAGGGCGTTCCACAGGGCGGGCACCACTACCAGGAAGGCCCTGGGTCTTATATATGGCTGTTTCCTTGCTCTTCTTCATTTCAGGGTGCCCTCAGGTCTTTGTAAACTTGACAATGGCTGAAGAAAGCTGGTTCCTTCTGCTGAAAAACTGGGCGATGTTAGATACTTTTCCTGGGATGCGTGGATCTCCGCACAAAGTATTAGTACATCACCTCTCCAAGCTAAAAATATAATGACCTCTATGCAACTTGAGGGATATTTAAACAACAATGTGTTAGACAAAAGTATGTGTTGAAGCCCTTGGCTAAAATGGACAGAAGGTGTCAGCATTTCCTTTTGTTGCAAAACCGAAGGGGCAAAAAATCAGGCTGGCTTGGAAAGAGGTTGGAAACAGGCTAAGGAACCCATTGCAGCTGGCACACAGGTAGGAGCTGTAAACAAGACACTCCATGCCACTGAAGCCACCTGACAAGGTCAAATCCAGGAGTACCCCCAGACCACATGACTGATCTTTGAGGGAGTGGAATCTCATCTACAACAAGCATTAATTCCTGGACTTGGGAACTGATCGTTCACAGCACCTCTGTCTTAGATACTGAACATGGCACGGCACAACCATATTTCGGACTTCTCGCCTGCAGACAAACCAACCCAACCAGTGTTTTCTTCTCAGAGCCTCCAGTGCATCCTTGTGGACCACATTTTTCCCCTTTCAGACCTTATTTGACCATTTATAGGCCTGAAGCAGTTGACTGTAGAGGGGTGTTTTGTCTTGAACAGGATCTAAACTCCACAGTCCACCATTGCAGAGAGGATGGTTCTTTGGCAGGTTGCCCGCAAGATTACTCAGACAGTCCAAATCACCCAAGTCTTGGATGATGGGAATGGAGGGTCTCCTAAAAGATGGAGATGAAGCTCCTCTCATGGCCTCCTTGTTGTGTCTGCCATCCTTAAGGCCGTCAAAGATGTAGCCTGGTTGCCCGTGATAGTCTGGACGAAGGCCTTCAGTTTGACGCCGGCACTCAACCCACCCCCTCCAAATATTATGGTTCAGAGATTGGGGAGAGTAAGTATTTCAGACCAGTGGAGGAATCATGTTAATACCTACTTTATATACAAATTCTTAACAGAAAATATTGTGGCTATGCAAGCGTAATCGGGTAAAATATTGTCTGGGGCTTAAGAGTATAATAAACATGTTTATCAACATGGTATAGGTGAAAAGAAGAATTAGCAGCAGGTGTTTCTCCAGCTGCCCCAGTTGTTGTCAGGGATGGGAAGGAGCCCAAAGGGTTGGGGATATGTGGGCAGAGGAGGCAAGTGGAGAGGGGGAAGGATCCAGCGATTTGTGGGCTTCCATGTCACCTGCGTTGGTGTAAGAGGGGATCAGGAAGAGGAAACTAGGCAGCCAAAGGCAGGGGAGAAGGGGGCAGGATAAGAGCTGCAGAAGGCCATGGAATTTGGAGAGCCTGCGGCACTCCCAAAGAGAGTCAATCAGTAGACAAGGGTGTGATCTGATGCTGATGTTTTATAGTCTTCATATAAAATGTGAAGGTAGGAAGATGTTGCTACAATTTTTACTGAGATCCTCCTGCACAGGCAGCTGATCTATGGTAAATCATGCAGAAGCCATAGAGGCTTTTGGGAGCCAGTGCAGTTAACAGCCATTTTTTTAGCATGCTTTTTTTGAACACAGCAGTTTGCAATTGTGCACATCACACAATATAATCATCTCAGGAGGCATCTGGTCTCTGTGCTGTTTGTACAGACAGGTGCACATGTTTTCAAACAAGTGTGCAATGGCGTTCTATATTCCTCTCCCCACAATTAGTGTTTCCATGTCCTTTAAAAAACAAAAAAAATCACAGTCATCCAAAAGAGAGGGGCTGGAAACTGGTGTGTTGCTAAACAGAGCATATATGTGTCTGTTATCGGTATAGATAGACAGCTACATTACTGTGCTGCTTCCTATTTTCCCTATTTCATTCACTGGCAAGTTAAACATGGTGAGGGGATGTGGCAAAGACCTGCAACATCAGTAGGTCTGCATGAAGATGAATTTTAACAGGGCTTAGAGAGCTGGGTATGTTTAGCCTGGAGAAGAGAAGGTTAAGGGGTGATATGATAGCCATGTTCAAATATATAAAAGGATGTCATATAGAGGAGGGAGAAAGGTTGTTTTCTGCTGCTCCAGAGAAGTGGACACGGAGCAATGGATTCAAGCTACAAGAAAGAAGTTTCCACCTAAACATTAGGAAGAACTTCCTGACAGTAAGACACTGTTCAGCAGTGGAATTTGCTACCAAGGAGTCTGGTGGAGTCTCCTTCTTTGGAGGTCTTTAAGCATATGACAGCCATATGTCAAGAATGCTTTGATGGTGTTTCCTGCTTGGCAGGGGGGTGGACTGGATGGCCCTTGTGGTCTCTTCCAACTCTATGATTCTATGAATAGGAAATGACCTGAGTACATATGTACTGGTGCCATGCTGTTTTATTGTAATTACTTGTATGGTTTTAATAGATTTCTTATGTCTGTGTGTATGTGTGTGTGTGTGTGTGTGTGTGTGTGTGTGTGTGTGTATAGATATATATATATAGATATAGTTTTAATTTTATCAATGGTTAATTGGGGGTGATGTTTTTTTATTTTTATTTGTAAGGTAAAGGTAAAGGACCCCTGGATGGTTACGTCCACTCAAAGGCAACTATGGGATTGTGGCGCTCATCTCGCTTTCAGGCCGAGGGAGCTGGCATTTGTCCACAGACAGCTTTCCAAGTCATGTGGCCAGCAGGACTAAACCGATTCTGGTGCAACAGGACACCATGACAGAAGCCAGAGCCCATGGAAACGCTGTTTACCTTCCCGTGGCAGCAGTACCTATTAATATACTTGCACTGGTATGCTTTTGAACTGCTAGGTTGGCCGGAGCTGGGACAGAGCAATGGGAGCTCACTCCATTGCGGGGATTCGAACCACCAACCTTCTGATCAGCAAGCCCAAGAGGCTCAGTGGCTTAGACCACAGCACCACTCATACAGACATTCCTTTAACTTTTATTTGTAAGCCCCTTGAGTACCTGTCAGGGGAAAAGGTGCAGAACAACAACAACAACAACAACAACAACAACAACAACAACAACAACAACAACAACAACAACTGAACCCAGCAACCACATGAGAAGTGCACTCTTGGCACAAATCGGATTAAAACCATTCCTGGATGACATCCTGTGCACAGCACCCCCAAATGGCACCATCCTGCACCCAGCACTGAATGCACATCCTCACATACTGTGTACAAGGCCACTATCTTTAACTAGGAGACCTCTGTCACAGAAGTTCCCCGGTTGCTGAAAATGAATGAAAGTCATTTCGGAAACCTCACAGGGAAAGTTATTTCTGAAAGGGCAGGGGATAACCCCTCGCTAGTGGAACACACTGATTTCACACACAGAAACCCCAGACTCAATTACTGGTGCATCTGGTTTAAAGATAAGGACATTCCAGGCACTTTCCAAAACTCAACCCTTATCCCTGGTGTAACAAAGAAATCCAAAATACAATTGTTAAAACAGAATACGTCTTGCAATTTCCCTTCTTTAAATAGCACACTGGCCCTGCAACTGGCAAAGGTGAGTTTAAAGACAAAAGCCTGTCTGGATTCAGGGTATTAGTCATAGAATCATAGTTTTAGGGGTTCAACCTGCGGACATAGACAGAATTGTGGGGAGGGGGCATGACACCCTCCTGACGCCATCCTCTCTGTTTGGCTCTGTCTAGCAGATCGGGAATGAAATGTGTCAACAACAGTTGTTTTAAATTACTTTCTTTCAAACTCAGAAAAATCTTTCAAAATCTTCAGTCGTTTGAAAACTCGGAAGTTAAATAAAAAATTAACATTGGGCGGGGAATACCTTTCATGCGATAAATGAGTCATCCTCCAAGTTACCTCAACGAGCATTTCAATTTCAAATATTCTGATTATTTCTACTTTAAGCATTCTTATTTATTTACTTAATTTAGGGGGGCAGCTGTCCCCCACACCACGCCCATGGTCCAACCCCCTGCCATTCAGTAATCTCAAGCTGAACTCCCCCATCCAATTGGACCCTGTTTAGCTTAGCTTTGCAAATGTGCTAGCAGTTTTAATTGCCTTTGGCACCTACACATCCATCGGGCGAAACATGGCTTCATTTCACCTGGGTCAAAGACCCAGATTGGCACACAGATTTGTTGGGAGCCAGCCTCAATGGCACCCCTCTGGAGGCTTCACCCAGGGCAAGAAAAACCTGGCTAGCCCCCCCCCCCCTTGTAGCTATGGGTGCCAACAGCACCTGTAAATATACCCAGGGGCAAGTCCCATTGAGGGACTCCTTCCCAAGTAAACATGCTCAGGATTGCGCTGTAAGGCTGCAGTCTTATGCAGACTCACCTAGTGTTTTACCTGATGATGCAACTCAGTGAAGCTCGCTCCTGAGCGGCTACGTGCCAAGCATCCGTGGACATAACTGTTACCTGGAACTGGGCGTTCCGTTCCGTTCCTCCCCCCCCCCCTTAAGCATTTGAATTAAACGCAGGCAACCTTTGCGCGCTGGTGGTCTTCCACACACCCAACCCTACTTTTCGATGTAGCCAGGAGCACTTCCGCTACTTCCGGTTACCTACCCAGGAGAGGGAGAGCATCGCCTGGATGCGCCCTTTTAAACCGCCTGGGGCCGTCTGTGCGCTTTGAAAGTTATCCTGCTTTTCTGGTCCCCTCCAGCTTCCTCCTGGGGCTCTGACGCCCCTCCGCCGCTCCCCGCTTTAATGTAGTGTGTAAAAACAAAAAAACTAAAACCTGCAATGGCCCAAAGAACTGAGAAAGAAAGCGTGCCCCGAGAACAACGCCTGGAAGCTTTGCGCACGGAACGAGCAGCCTCCTTCCTTTGCAGATAGGGATTGCTTGCCCCTCCGCTGCGTTTCCCCCTGCTCGCCCTCAATCCCAGGTCCCCAGACAGAGCCGAGATTGCAGCTTGGGCTGCAGTCAAGAGCCAGGGCTACCCGGGATGGCCGCTGCCGCCGCCGCTTGGTTTTTGAGCCACACGCGCCGCCTCCCGTAGCGGAGCGCTCGCGTCCCCGCGCGCCTCTGCCTTGCGCCTCGGTCCCTGCCTTGGCTGCGCATTGAGCTGGCGGAGCGTCGGAGGCTGGCTCGGGCGCTTTGGAGCCCGGAGCGCGCGATTCCCTGGACTCGGAGGGGAAAGGCAGCGAGAATCCCCATGAGAAAATCGCCGTGAAAGTGTGGTTTCATTTTAGTTTTGTACCCAAAGCGAAGGGGCTGTCTGGCAGCCGCTGGATCTTCGCTTTTTTTCCCGTATGTGTGGAGGGGGCACTGCAGGAAAACTGAAAGAGGAATGATGCCCGCGTCCCATGTGAGGTGAAGGGGAAACGGGAGCTTTGGGGAGGGGTAAGTATGCAACCGCGCGCCGCGGAGATGTTAAATGAATGGCGGCGTAACGCGACACAGGTCTCCTCAGGAGTAAGCCCCGTTGAGTTCAGTGGGACTTACTCCGAGGTAAGTGCGTTTACTGCAAGCTTGTACTCCCTTACCTTGGAGTGTTGAGTCCCACAATGAACTCGATGGGGCGTACTCCCGAGTAAGACACGCATTAGGATTGCACTGTGTTACCGCGGGGGTCCGCTCAGGCAACTGCTACTTTTGCGAACTCTCTTAGCAGTTTCTCTTCTGTTTTCGCGGAATGGGTAATCGTTTTATTATCTATCTATCTATCTATCTATCTATCTATCTATCTATCTATCTATCTGTCTGTCTGTCTGTCTGTCTGTCTGTCTGTCTGTCTGTCTGTCTGTCTGTCTGTCTGTCTGTCTGTCTGTCTATCTGCATGCAGATTTCGGAAGGGGAGAGAGAGAGAAAGGGCGTTGCATATTTTCTGGGTTATCGAGGTTCGCTCTTGTAAACAGGGGGCTTGGGTCCGGGTGGAGGGAAACCAGTGTGCACTTAAGCCAGTTAAAGAAGCGGGGAGCCTCTCTTGTGTGTACAATTTATGTTTAAATTAAATATAAGAAAAACAGCCATTCCTCTCCGCACTCGCCCCCTCTCCCCCGCTTTAATTTTTGGGCGCTTTGCTGATTTCATTAGCCCCAATAAACTAATCAAGTGGTTAAAAGTGCCAAGTAAAGACTGGGAATGAGTGTGTGTGTGTGTGTGTGTGTGTGTGTGTGTGTGTGGAGGGGGGGAGAGAAGAGAAGAGAGGCTTGGCTCCGCAGTTATTTATTTATTTATTTGCTTCCACTATGAATTCTCCCCAATAGCTTTGCAAGAAAGGAAGGGGGAGAAATGGAGAGAAAGGAGGGAGAAATATCTGTAGGCGAGGGAAGAACGACCCCTGCAGTTGCATTGCGGAAAATCTCGGTTGCTTTGCTGGAGAATTAACGGGAGCCTGAGCTGTGGGTTTTGGGGTTTTTTGTTTTTGTTTGCAAGGAAACCTGCTCTTGGTATTTTGTCCTCCCTCCCTCCCTCTCTTCCTCGCCCTCTCTCCTTGGTTTAGATGTAGGTGAAATAACCATGCAAAAAGCTTAAAATCCGTTGCAATGTGTATATTAATCTCCATGTGATCATTTTGTACCGTAGTGAGAGAGCTGGAGAGGAAGGCGCCGGGATGGTGTGATTGCCGTGGCGATGCCCCAGTGAGGCGTGCAGAGTTCGGGGACAACTTGGCAGTTCGGGTCCCCTGGAATTGAGAGAGACTTTCCGGAGCGGGGAGCAGCGGTCGGGCTTCTTTTTTCGTCTATGTCTTGTTGGGAGATCTGGTGGATTTTTCTCGCTCTCCTGGAGGAAGAAGAAGAAGCAGCAGCAGCTGGTGCCGGAGGTTGGGTCCTTGGTCTTTGCTGGAGGGCGAAGGAAGAGAAGGGATCTCGCTTGAGCTGTGTGGAGGGAGAGCTCGGACATGTGTCAGCACATCTGGGGAATACAGGCTGCGAGTCCGAAAGGGGGTTTTCTGGGTCCGTTCAAACTGCGATATTGATCCTTGTTTTTCTTCGCCGAGGGATGCACTTGGCATGAGAATCGGAGGATGGAAATTGTTTGGGAGGTGCTCTTTCTTCTGCAAGCCAATTTCATCATCTGCATTTCAGGTACGCAGCAAAAACGGAACAAGCGGGTGGCGAAAGGTGCCGCTTCTTTCCCTCTCCCCTCCCAATTACGTGCAAAGCAGTATACCTTTTGAAATTGCCTTGATTTTAAAAGTGTGTGAAATCGCACCCCCCCCCTCCTAAGAGCTTCTGTCCCTGTTGTTTTATTTGGGAAACTCTGCAATGGTCTCTGTGCATGGGTTGTAATAAAGAATTGCAGTGGTGTTCCCACCCCCCCCCCCAACCCCGTTTATCTACTAGGCTTGTGTGTTGGCTGAAATAAATGCTTTGATCTGTTTCATTAATCTTGAATGTGTTGTGGCTTTTGAAAGTTGCTCAACTTCTTGTTGTGGGAGGGCAGCTCTGTTTTCTGGGACATTTCAGGGTTTCCATAGCATTGGTTTCTGATTGGAGATGCTGTATACCTCTCTCTCGTCTTCCTCCCTCCACAGCCCAAATGATTTCTCAAGGGGTGGGGGTATCGGTTCCTGACACCTCGCCTCCTTTTGGCTGGGCATCTAATGTGGTGCTCCTTGGCTTCTGCCATTCGTCCCTCCTCTGTTTGTTGTTTTGTTTTTGCAGGTAATTCCAGTTGTCAAAAAGATCCTGCCCCAATTAATGACCAGGCACAGCCTGGCGCCTGGCGTTTAGGATTACAGCAATTTATTCTTGGTAGAAGACATGCTCTTTCTACTTCAGAAGCCTTGGCCGCCTCGTTTAATTTGCCACGTCACTCGCGCTGGAATAATTAACGCCGCAGCCAGAGAGCAATAGGGGAGGAGGATAGGACCCTCGGATCTGGTGTTTGGGACAATTCAAACCCCCCCCCCCCCTGCTCCCCTGCGGGGCATCTTGGCTGCTGATTCCCTTCCCTGAAGGCAGATGCCCTCTGGCTTGTAAGCAGAGGTGAAGCTGTCACTGGAGCAAGCACGAAAGGCCCTGGGGGAGGCCCACTTCTGCCAAGCCAGTGAAAACATAGCCCTCCCCCCCCCCTGTCTCAAGCTTGTTGGCTTGAACCAGATCTCTGCTTCTCCTTGCTGTTTGGCAGGGCTAGGACTTGGCAGCCCCCATTTTTTTGAAGTTTGCCACCCGCTGTGCTCTGGAAACTGCGAGCCTTTCAACTTCCATCTTATTTGGTTTTCCTCCCCTCCTCCTCCACCACCACCCCCCTTTTTATAATCTGATTGGCTATGCTTGGCTCTTGCCTTGCCCTGGCAGCCCTCCTCGCGAGTGGTGTCATCTGAGGCTATCTCACACACTGATCCACTGCCACGGCGGCCAACCCTGCAGGGTTGCCAGTTTCTCGGTTTGGAATGCTTGTGTCGGAGCCTCTCAAAATTCTCAGTTCTAATAACTTTTGCACGCTGGGAGGAGGTAGGAGGATAAATCCCCAGCCTTTGCTTGCTCTTGCTTTCCCCTCCTCTTTATTTTGCAGAAGCATCCAAAGGCCTCGCAACAGCAGCTGCTCCGTGCTCCTTGGCAATTTCTCAGCTCACGTACCAGTGCTGCCCCCTTTTTCCTCCAGCCTCCTTTGGAGAGGTGCAGGGCTTTTCCTTCTCGGTTGCTTTTCTGTCCAAGACCCTCAGCCTTTTCCATTTTGCTTCCGCAGCAGCAGGCAGTTTGCGACAACAGGTCGGAAACCCTCTCCACCATCTTCAGCTGTTGCTCTACTAAACCAAGGTGCTGCTGCAAGGGGAAAGGGGGGGGGGCGCACACACTGCAACACCACCCCCTACTGGCTGAGCCAATAACTGCTATAGGGAGGAAAGGCTCTGCAACCATCCACACTCTCACTATTTTTTTCAAAAGCTACCTGATGTAATAGTTGGTGCAAAAACGAACGCTGCAGTGAGCAAGCTTGATTTTTCTCCTGCTTTCCCACGTGAGAGGGCAAGGAGCTGCATATCCCCTGGGAGCCCCTGGCCTCGTCTAATCCAGAGCATTCGCCTAGGTCTAGGCCAATGCTGCGGTCTCACGCCACCTGTGCCCAAGTCTTCCATCTAGAGGGCTTAAGTAAGCAGCATCGAAGCCAACATAAATCTTATCCTGAAGGTTTCGGCCCCAGGGATTTGGTGGCGGTGACTAGGGTGGGGTGGGGTGAGCAACTGATTCCTCCTATGCTTCTTTTTCAAATAGGGGCTTGCATTAAAAAAAATAACATAAAAAGAATAAGAAGTCTGGATAGGCCTGGTGGAAATGAACCCCCCCCCTAAAAAAAAAAAGCCAGTGTGGCAAAGAAGGAAAGAAAAAGTAAAACAAAAAAACAAAAAAACACCATACTAGGAGCTTTCTTTGGAAGTCCAAATAACAAACTGATATTATGTACATGGGATGCTCTGGCTTGTTTTGTCATATGGTCCAGGGTATGAGAGCATCCTTTGATAGCCGTCTTTTCTACGTGACTCAAAGTGTGTGTTTGTAGCTTTATTACTGACATGACTGGGTAACGGAAGAAGTGTTAGAGCATAGAATGAATCCTGCTATGATTTTTTTCAACCATTGACAACTTAATGAATGAAATCTTTTGCTTCAGAATCCCTGTGTGTGTGTGTGTGTGTGTGTGTGTGTGTGTAGGGATTCTGAAGGAAAAGATTTCATTCATTAAGTTGCCAATGGTGAAATACCAGGTGTTCAGTATAGGTAACTGGAAGGAAATGTATATATATATATATATATATATATATATATATGTGAGGGACAGGGGATATCGCGAAGTCCCTCCCCTCCTGAGTTCAAGCCCGTCCCCGAGCAAAGGGGAAAGCAGGGAGAGTTCCGATTCCAGTGGGGAAGCAGGAAGTCGTGTCCGAGGCTCAGGCAAGGTAGAGGAGCCAGGGTCCCAGGTGGGACAGGAAGGGGCAAGCAAGGGGGGAAGACCCATCCCTCCAACTCCAGAATTACGCAGGAAGAGGAGGGGCAAGAGGATGGGTCTGCCAAAGCTTTTGTGTTGGAGAAAGACGCGCCAAAAGCCATTAGGAGGTTCTGAAACCGACTGACAACATCGCTCCGTGTAAATAGCAATGACTTGAGCACTGTAAATACGCAGCACCAATAAAAGAATAAAATGCAGAGCTGCGTAGCGTCGTTACTCTGAAGTAGTCCACTCCGGCCACTGTGACAGCAACCTCCTAATCATTTTTGGGCTACTTCGGAGTTGCCGGGATGAGCGTGTCCGAGGCGGAGAAGTGGCGGCAGATCGCTGAGCAAGCCCAGCTAGAACTGCAACAGCTGTCGCTGCAGGCGCAGGGAGAATTGAAGGCAGCTAAAGAGGAGACTAAGAAGGTCCAGGACGACCGGCTACAACTTGCGGAACAGGTGAGAGAGCTCCAGGAAAAAGAGCAGCATTTAAGGGCGGTGGCGGTAGACCTCCAAAACAAGCTGGATGCAGAGAAAAACAAGGCGGGAGGGGCTCCCCAAGTCCAAGTGCTGCCAGGAAGGAGAGCAGGGACCCTTGTAAGCAAGTTCAATGGAGACCCGAAGGAGTTTCAGGGCTTTGAGACTGAGATCGTGTATGCTCTTGAGCTGCACCAGAATGAGTTCCCCGATGATGAGCACAGAGTAGCGTTTATTGTGGAACATCTCACCGGAGCAGCCAGGGAGTGGCTAAGACCATTAATCGCAACCAAGAATCCTTGCATGAAAAATGTCCAACAATTTCTAGAAGGTTTGAGGACGATGTATTCGTCCGATAGTCATTTGGACCAGACTAAGGAGGAACTGCATAATTTACGCCAAGGAAATATGACAGTTCGCGCATATTGGGCGAAATTCACCATGCTGGTGCACAGACTGGGGTGGGTTTTGGATTCGCCTCCCATGCAAGCTGCGTTTTACTTGGGTTTGAGCGAGGAGGTGAAGGATGAACTCTCGAGAGGTCCAAAGCCCAGTACTATGGATCAGCTGAGCAAAGCAGCTCTGGCGGTGGGGGTGAGGCAGGAATCCCGGTGGAACGACAAGCAAGCGACGCGCGCAAAGCGGGCTTGGTTCCCACGGTCGCAGGAGAAGCCACTCCCTCAACAACCCTTTCAGGCCACGCCTGGAGCCAGCCAGGACCAGGAGCCCATGCAGATTGATAGCGCGCGCGCGCGGGCTTTTCAAACCCCAGCGGCGCCAAGACGCAAGGAGGGAAGGGGCGGGAATTGCTTTCTCTGCAACTCACCCCAGCATCTCGTCAGAGACTGCCCACATCGCAGGGAGTGGCAAGGAAAGGCGGGAACGGTGGTGCCCTCCCCCACTGACGCAGCACCACAGCAGGGAAACGGGAAAGCCTGGCTGCAGGAGACAAGGGGCAGCAGCCAGGCACAGTCAGCAGACAACAGCCCCAGCCCGCCCACCCGCACAGAGAGGTGCAGAGCCAGCCCACCCCTCCCAGAGCAGGAGTGGTTCTAGAAGTGACGCTAACGCTCCCAAATGGCTATCCCCTGACGGTCCTCGCCTTAATTGACAGTGGGGCGTCCGCCAACTTCTTCTCGAGAAGCTTTGCAGAAGAGCACCAAATCCAGCTTTTGCAGTTGGATTTTCCTCTGCACGTAGCAACCATTGACGGCAGGGAGCTGCTGGGAGGGGCCATCACACATCAAACCCCCCCCATGAGAATGACGGTGGGAAGGCACTCAGAGACACTGGCGTTCAACGTCACCACCATCTCAGACCCCCCCATCGTCTTGGGCATGAGCTGGCTGGCGCGCCACGACCCCTCCATCAGTTGGCACCAGAGGTGCATCACGTTTGGGTCAGACTTTTGTCTGGAACATTGCATGCAGCACCAACCAGGGGAGGGGCCTCCGATAGCCACGGTGGCCACCATGCATATCAAAGGGGGTGAGGCAATACCCAAGCAGTACTGGGACCTGCAGGAGGTCTTCAGCGAAGCGGAGTCCGACCACCTACCCCCGCACAGGCCTTTTGACTGCCAGATCAACCTGGTGCCAGGGGCGACGATACCCCCAGCCAAGCTGTACGCCATGTCAGACCAGGAGCTGGAGGATCTGCGCGCTTTCATCGACAAGAACCTCAAGCGGGGGTTCATAAGGGAAAGCAAGGCAGCAGGGGGCAGCCCGGTCTTCTGGGTGGACAAGAAAGACACGCAACAGCGCCGTCTTGTGGTGGACTTTAGACGGCTGAATTCGGTGACAGAGCCCGTGGCTTTCCCCATGCCCAGAGTGGATGATCTCCTGACAGCGGCACGCAGGGGCAAGATTTTCACCAAGCTGGACCTAAGGGGGGCGTACAACTTGATCAGGATCCGGGAAGGAGATGAATGGAAAACCACGATGTTCACGCCTCTGGGCTCTTTTGAATATCTGGTGATGCCCTTCGGTTTGCAAGGGGGCTCAGCATGCTTCCAGGCCTTCATGCACCACGTCCTGGGGTCCCTCCTCTTCAGGAAATGCTTGGTCTTCCTAGATGACATCCTTATCTACTCGAATGACCCAGTGCAGCATGTGGAAGATGTCAGAGAGGTGTTGCAACGCCTGAAGGAGAACCACCTGTATGTGAAGCTGGAGAAGTGCAAGTTTCACACCAAAGAGGTGGACTTCCTGGGCTACAAGCTGTCAGACAAGGGGCTGGCGATGGACAAGGACAAGGTGCAGGCCATCCTGGACTGGCACAGCCCCAGGACGCGCAAAGATGCCCAACGCCTACTAGGCTTCGCTAACTTCTACAGGAAGTTCATCAAGAACTTCTCTCGCGTTACGGCTCCCATCACGGACTGCCTGAGAGGCAAGCAGAAGTTCAAGTGGACACCAGAGGCGCAAGCAGCGTTCGAAAGCCTCAAGAGAGTGTTCGCCTCAGACCAAAACCTGTTCCATGTGGTGCAGGACGCGCCCCTACGCATTGAGACAGATGCTTCTGAAAAAGCTGTGGGCGCAATTTTGTTGCAACTGGACGCCAACAGGGAGTGGAGACCCTGTGCCTTCTTCTCCAGGAAGCTGACACAGCCTGAACGCAACTACACAGTGTTTGATAGGGAACTTCTTGCGATCTACGCTGCGTTCCAGCACTGGCGACACTTCCTGGTGGGCGCGAAGCACCCCATCCAGGTGTGCACAGACCACAAGAACCTGGAGTTCTGGAGAACTGCCAGGGTGCTCAACCAGCGGCAGATACGGTGGGCAGAGTTCTTCTCGAACTTCAACTTCTCCATCCACTACATCCCGGGGGAGCAGAATGTCAGGGCGGATGCCCTCTCCCGCAAGCCAGAGTACATGGAGGAGGAGGCGCCACCAGCCCCAAGGCACATTTTCCCCCCGTCGGCATGGTCCTGCGGAGCAGCTGTGGTGAGCGAGGCAGAACTCACAGCACTGACGGCAGCGGATGAATTTGCCAACCGCATCTTCAGAGAACTGAGAGGGGGGAGGGAGCAGGCAAAAGACTTTGCAGAACGCAGAGGGCTGCTTTTCTACAAGGGTGCGCTGTACCTACCCACCACCCAGCTTCGACGTACGGTCCTCAAGCAGATGCACGACAACCCTACAGCGGGGCATTTTGGAAGGGACAAAACCGCTCACCTAGTCATGAGACACTTCTGGTGGCCAGGGGTGCGGGAAGATGTTCGAGACTATGTAAGGGGCTGTACCACCTGCCAGCGGGCGAAGGTGGTCAGAGCAGCGCCACCAGGGTTGCTGGAGCCCTTAGCCACACCACACAGGCCGTGGGAAGTGGTGTCCATGGACTTCATCACAGATCTGCCTTCGTCCAGGGGTAAGACTGCAGTGTTGGTGGTGGTGGACCTTATGTCCAAAATGTGTCACTTTATACCGTGTGCCAGGGCAGTCTCGGCAGAAGAGACAGCCAAACTGTTTGTTGATCACATTTTCAGACTGCATGGATTACCTTTAAGGGTTATTTCGGATCGTGGCCGCCAATTTGTTTCCAGGTTCTGGCGGCGGCTCATGAACCTCCTGCAGGTGGAGGTCAGCTTGTCGACGGCTAGACACCCGCAGACCAACGGACAAGCGGAGAGGGTCAACGCCATTCTGCAGCAGTACCTGAGATGCTACGTCAGCCAGCGGCAAACGGACTGGGTGGATCGCTTGCCACTAGCAGAATTTGCCTACAACAATGCAGTGCACGTCTCCACAGGGGTGTCGCCCTTTAAGGCCAATTACGGGCGCGACCTCAGATCTTTCCCAGAGAGGGAGAGGGAGGAGGAGGAGGAGGAGGGCCCACAGGCTGAGGATTGGGCAGAGGAACTGGAGACGGTGCACCAGCAGCTCAGAGAACACTTGGAGAGGGCCAAGGAAGCGTACAAAAAGGGGGCAGATCGCCACAGGCGACAAGGGGAGGTCATCAGGGTGGGGGACAAGGTGTGGTTGTCCTCGGAGGGCCTTCCCACCAGAGGGAGGTGCAAAAAGCTGGCACCCAAAAGGCTGGGCCCCTTCACGGTCACGCAACAGGTAAACCCGGTGGCATACAGGCTGGCACTGCCAGAGGACATGAGGGTGCATCCAGTGTTTCATAGATCGCTGCTGTCGCCGTACAGGGAAAGCAGCAGGCTCCGAGACAGCGAACAAACCCCCGAGGGAGGGGGGGAGAGGGAAGGCAGGGAGCAACTCAATGAGGCCACGGCCATCCTGGATTCAAGGTGGGGGGTGGGGGGACTGGAGTACCTCATGGCATGGGAGGATGCTCCACCGTCCCAGAATGAATGGGTCCCAGCCACTCAGATACAGGAGGAATTCTTGGTGGAAGAATTTCACGCCCTCTTTCCCCACAGACCCAAGCCCTGGCACATGGAAAGGGAGGGGGAGGAGGAGGAGGCACGGGAGAGCAGCTCACCATGGCGCTGGGAAGCGGAGTTTGAGGAACCAGAGGATGAGGTATGGGTGTCACCGAGATCCACCCAGTCAGAGGAAGGAGCAGATTGGCAGAACGTTTTTACCCCCACCAGCTCTGACGCCACGGACTTTTTGGGATTCCCGTCCGCCCAGGCGGAAGGGGGGGGCTCGCAGGACTGGGGGGAGGTATTCACACCAACGGGCTCGGAGAGCACTGAGTTCTTAGGCTTCCAGTCGTCACCGACACATGGGGGGGGCCTGGGGAGGGGTGAAGGAGAGCTTGGGAGGGGGGTGGATGTGAGGGACAGGGGATATCGCGAAGTCCCTCCCCTCCTGAGTTCAAGCCCGTCCCCGAGCAAAGGGGAAAGCAGGGAGAGTTCCGATTCCAGTGGGGAAGCAGGAAGTCGTGTCCGAGGCTCAGGCAAGGTAGAGGAGCCAGGGTCCCAGGTGGGACAGGAAGGGGCAAGCAAGGGGGGAAGACCCATCCCTCCAACTCCAGAATTACGCAGGAAGAGGAGGGGCAAGAGGATGGGTCTGCCAAAGCTTTTGTGTTGGAGAAAGACGCGCCAAAAGCCATTAGGAGGTTCTGAAACCGACTGACAACATCGCTCCGTGTAAATAGCAATGACTTGAGCACTGTAAATACGCAGCACCAATAAAAGAATAAAATGCAGAGCTGCGTAGCGTCGTTACTCTGAAGTAGTCCACTCCGGCCACTGTGACAATATATATATATATATAGGTTTAAATATTATCTGTAGCAATGTCTAAAATGAGGGGAAATGTACATTTGCCAGCTGAAACATTGAAATCAATTCCCTCCCTCCTTTGGTAGGTTAGAAAGGTGGGGACGGCTGCTTGTTTTGGCTGTTTGCTTGTTCTGTTGGTGGATAGGATTCAGCCTTAGTGACAGGATTTGTGCTTTTATCTTCATAGGCATGTAGGCATGTTTCCATGCAAGGGGAAGAGCCTGTTGGAATGATATTGTGGCAAATCAGCTAAACATAGCAGTCAGGGCTTTTTGACCATGTCTGTCATACAAAAAATATGCTTTGAGAGCCTAGGAATAGGCTTGGAGAACCTTTGAATACAATGTAATAGCCATTTAATCATGGCCATTACACTGCAAGTAATCTGGGTAAACATTCTTTTCCCTTTACATAATTGAAATTTGCATTGTAACAGTTTTCTGCTAACAGCCTTCCTGGCTCCCCCGGGTTTGAATGGAACAAATTGGGGGGGGGGGCAGCGGCTCTGCAATAGATATTAGTGGTACCTGAAGCTTTGTGGCAGACCAGTTAAATTCAGAAGGTGTGTTAAGGGAGCTCCATATGGGGGAACAAAAATATGTTCATTATCATTTTGCCAATCCCTGGCTGCTTAACATTCCTCACACAGGTAATTCAGTTAACGCCAGGGTTTTAGTTACTGAAGTGTTGGCTCGGTTTAGATTAGATAGAAGTGGTTTCGATAGAGAGAAGTGGATAAATTGTGGTGTTCTTCATCTCTGCATTATATTGGAAGCTTGGCGGTGTTTATTTTTTTGCTCATGAAATAACGTGTACTTTTCAGCTATGTGGAAACTGGATGTTTTCTATTTCTGTTAACGAGGCAGGAGGGGTGGTGGTGGTTGGTTTTTTGCATCTTGTAGCTGTCATTTTCTAAGACCTGAGTGATTATCAGAATAGGCAATTAAAAAAACACATAATCTGAAATGTGGCATCTGAATGCTGTGGAAAACCCGATCCTCCCAGGAAGTTGGATGCTGTCATGGTCTCCAGCCCCCCTAATGATGCTACAGTAAAGCATTATTAATTGAGTGTTGTGCCAAGGAAACGATGTCAAAACAAGGATGCTAAAAATGAGATCCCACCCGGCTGCGGCTCCCAAGGACCTTCAGATAATCGTGACACTGAGTAAAAGGCATATGGATTACGTGTTCTGTGCTCCTTTGGCCCAAATCCCTTTTTCCGTGTAATGCCACGACAAATTAATTAGCAGCAACATTTGCAGCTGTAGGTGGGATGCTCCCGATCACATAATGGCTGACACATTTCTCTGCGCTGTCGTTTATTTTGCACAAGCCTTGGGTGATGTTTGCATAACGTTAGAAAGGAGTCAGCCAGGTGCGATGGAAAACAACAGAGTCTCTGCTTTAAACATTGGCGATAGGCACTACGAACATACCAGAGCAGCAGACATTCTGGTGAGATATTTTGTTTTGGACAATGGTGGCTCAGTAATAGCAGTTCCTGGCTACAGTACCTAATATTAGCCACATAGCTTGCTGTTACAGTTAGGTGCACTGTTATGTGCTCAATCTGGATGTTCACCATTAAGTGTAAAAATAATAATAATAATAATAATAATAATAATAATAATAATAATATTTATACCCTGCCCATCTGGCTGGGTTTCCCCAGCCACTCTGGGCGGCTTCCAACAGAAAAATAAAATAAAATAATCTATTAAACATTAAAAGCATTAAAATCAGTTGGTCTTCTTAAGGATCATTAGCAGTGCACTAAATTGTTGATGAGGTGAATTGATAAATTCATGAGATGGAAGCATACAAGAATGAAATACATCTGTGTAGTGCTCCAGAACATTAAGGTGTTACTTTGGCATGGTCATGTTTGTGTCTCTGCACATCTAAAAAACTTCTGTCTGACCTGTAAGCCATTCTTTGGGGCCCTTGGTCACAAAGCCATGCCTTGCTAGAGTGCTTCCTTCAAGCCTGTTGTGAATAAAGGAGAGAGTGGCTCTGGCCACGGGCAGAGTATTTTATCACCGCTGAATAGCCACAGTGATGTCACTCATATCTGATATTCACAAATGGAAGCTTCCAGGTCAGAAGACTATAGGGTAGGCACCTCAATTTTAGAAATGAATGGACGCTTCATGATTGACTTATCACATTCATTAATCACCTTTCTACCAAAGTGGAATTCAAAGTGATGTGCAGTTGAATACAGGGTGGGAAATCAAGGATTGAACTTGTCACCATGGCTTGCTTCCATCGTTGTTCGTTTCAGTTTATCCTTGTTGGTTAGTTTAAAATTTTCAGGCTTCCTCAACCTCCAGATATTTTTGGCCTACAACTCCCATGATCCCTAGCTAGCAGGACCAGTGGTCAGGGATGGTGGGAATTGTAGTCTCAAAACATCTGGAAGGCTGAGTTTGAGGAAGCCTGGTTTAAATTCAGAAGCAGATGCTTCTAGTCTTCTTCTCCTAATTATACTAGGGAAGGGAATCCATGCCTGAAACCCGTCCAGGCTCATTCATGCTGCACTAAACTGTGATTTGGTGTTGGGTCTCTAGCTGTTGTTGGACTACAACTCCCATCATCCCCAGCTAACTGCTTTTCAATATGTGCAGTGTGTGGCCAACCCATGCTTATTTCTTCCATGCGCAGACTACAAGCCACACATATGGGACTTTCCTCTTCACACACTTGGCAAAGTTTTCACACGTTACACATTCCAACAATCCTTGGATTCCCCTTGGATGGGGAATAGGGCTTTTATAGTGGCAATCAAGAAAGCATCTATGATTGCAGAATCTCTTCTACCAGGCTTTTTGATGGTGGAGGAGTTCAATATATCTAGGTCACTGGGATTTACAGAGATGGGATGGGTGAAATATTTATGAATCTTACATTTTTAATGTTTTATTGATGTGCCATATTGTTTTGTTTCTCTGTGTTACATAACCTACCCTGGGATCACTGGTTAGAGGAAGGGCAGGATAAAAAGGAGATTGATAATTGCGATGATGATAGCAAAAATACAACAACAAAAATGAATAGGTTTCGTTTGACTACCTCTTCACTTCATTTTTAAAGTGTAATAATTTTCACTTCATCTTTGTGCAATAAGAATAATAAAAAGCAGCAAATCAAGTGTTCTTCATAACGATAACATCTCAGAAAGTGCATTGTGCTCCAACTCTTTTTTAAAAAATTATTTGGTTTTTCACATTAAAATTTTACAATCACATATCCAACAGCCAACGTAAAAACAAGATTTCAAGGAATCTTCTTAGACTTCCTTCCTCCCTTTGTGGGTCCTATTGTTAATCATTTCCTCCTCCATCTTTTATGATAATCCAAATATTTTACATCTCCCATTGTGTCCAAAATTCACCATTAAACTACAAGTGATATTCCAATCCTACTAACAGTTTTACAAAGGTTTATAAGATACGATAAGTTATATATTTTTCCCCATTCCTTATTAAAATTTCGGTCTTCCTGATTTCTGATTCTTCCGCTCATTATGGCCATTTCGGCTTAATCCATCAATTTGATGTGTCTAGTATTCTAACTCTAAACTAGGCATCCCCAACCTTGGGCCCTCCAGATGTTTTGGACTACAATTCCCATCACCCCTGACCACTGGTCCTGTTAGCTAGGGATGATGGCACTTGTAGTCCCAGGTTGGGGACGCCTGCTCTAAACCCATTCCGGGAGGCGGGGGGGGGAGGAGTGTCACTTTAATTATTGCATCTTCCATTGCTTTCAGTAGAGCAGATAGAGAGGGGCATTCTACCAAAACCAGATAACAATCTACGACTGTTTTGTATGGGGCTTGCATTCCTGGCCCAAACATGTTTAAGCCTGCTTCATCCCTGCCCTGCCCCTGCCCCGGCCCCGCCTCCTTTCCCAGCCAATTCTGCGGGCAACATAATGCGTATCACATAGTCGCAGGTCAATTGGACATGCCTAAAATGCTTGTTGCCTGTACTGAAGGGCTCCATCTCACCAGTTGTCTAGGGGTGTTAAAGTTCTAAGCAAGTAGGAGGTGGAGGGCCCTGTTTGTCAAGTCACTCTTATGACCTCACCACATTGCGCCATAAAGTCTAAAAGGGTGTTGCGGGTGTGTTTGCCTCAACATACTCGCAGTTCTTCCCATGACTGGGAACTGGGACACGGGTGGCGCTGTGGTCTAAACCACTGAGCCTCTTGGGCTTGCCAATCAGAAGGTTGAATCCCTGTGACGGAGCTCCCGTTGCTCGGTCCCAGCTCCTGCCAACCTAGCATATTGAAAACACACCAGTGAAAGTAGATAAATAGATACCGCTGCGGCAGGAAGGTAAACGGCAGGAAGGTAAATGGCATTTCCGTGTGCTCTGGTTTCCGTCACAGTGTCCTGTTGCGGCAGAAGTGGTTTAGTCATGCTGGCCACATGACCCGGAAAGCTGTCTGTGGGCAAACACTGGCTCCCTTGGCCTGAAAGCGAGATGAGCGCCACACCCCATAGTCACCTTTGACTGGACTTAACTGTCCAGGGGTCCTTTACTCAGTGCTTTTTTCTGGGGGGGGATGCAGGGGTACGCATACCCCTAAACATATTGTGAATCTAAGTTTGGCCTCATTGAGGTATTTCAATATGAGTAGGGAAATGAGAGTACCCCTAAGCATTAGGTAGGTAGGTAGAGAGATGATAGATGATAGAAGATAGATAGATAGATAGATAGATAGATAGATAGATAGATAGATAGATAGATAGATAGATAGATAGATGATAGATAGATAAAACAACACTGCCTTTGCCATCTTCGTTTTTCTTGCAGTTCTTCCCATGATTGGGAACCTGTGTGGCTAAGATTCTGAGTTGTGGGGAAGCTTGAAGGTGCATTCAGGCAAACATACACAGCAAGGCTAGGGGCAAGTGGGGCTGAAGAGGACTGCTGCACTTTAGGGTTCTAAGTATCTAAAGTGGGTTGTAACCTGACAAAATCCTGCTTCCTATAAGTATGCTTGGGAGTCTCTCAGAGCTGCGCCGCCCACATCACCTGGGCATCCATGTATCACATTGTCTGGACAGCATCTGCGGAACGAGCCCTTTAATTGCTGAAATCTCCATATTTTTTAGCTGTTGGGGATATGTCACAGAAGGATAGTTTAATTATGGTGTGCATTCTCCATTGGAATTATTTTTATCAGATGGCTAAACCAGAGGCTAAAGTCTATCTCAGCTGGTGTCTCCCAAGACGACAATATCTTTCTCTTGTTAACTATTTTTGAGTTACATCTTATAATCATACTCTTAATTAAATTACCACTTCAGACCTTAAAGACAAATTTATTTTAAGAACAATATCTTACAAGAGCCTTAGTCGGGTTTGACGACGACATGGTGGCAGAGTTCCCTTAGTCAGCTAATGAGAAGAATACATGTATTTTCAGTAAAATAAAATGAAAATGATTTATTCTTAGTTTTGCCCCAGATTAGGGATGGCTAACCCATGGTCCTCTGGATATTGTTGGACTGCAACTCCCATCATCCCTTAGCAGTGTTTATGTTGGCTGGGACTTATGGGAGTTGGAGTCCAACAACCTCGGGGAGGGCGGCAGGTTCTCAATATTCCACAGTACAGCTCAGAGCCATTAGGGTCTTCAGGAATTACTAGCTAGTTCTGTCTGTCTGAGCTAGCTAGTTCTGTCTGTCTGACTAGTCATTTAGTCGTATCTGACTCTTCGTGACCCCATGGACCAGAGCACGCCAGGCCCTCCTGTCTTCCACTGCCTCCCGCAGTTTGCTCAGACTCATGTTTGTAGCTTCGAGAACACTGTACAACCATCTAGTCCTCTGTCGTCCCCTTCTCCTTGTGCCCTCCATCTTTCCCAACATCAGGGTCTTTTCCAGAGAGTCTTCTCTTCTCATGAGGTGGCCAAAGTATTGGAGCCTCAACTTCAGGATCTGTCCTTCCAGTGAGCACTCAGGGCTGATTTCCTTAAGAGTGGATAGGTTTGATCTTCTTGCAGTCCATGGGACTCTCAAGAGTCTCCTCCAGCACCAAAATTCAAAAGCATCAATTCTTCGGTGATAAGCCTTCTTTATGGTCCAGCTCTCACTTCCATACATCACTACTGTGAAAACCATAGCTTTAACTATACAGACCTTTGTCGGCAAGGTGCTGTCTCTGCTTTTTAAGATGCTGTCTAAGTTTGTCACTGCTTTTCTCCCAAGAAACAGGTGGCTTTTAATTTCGTGACTGCTGTCACAATCTGCAGTCATCATGGAACCCAAGAAAGTAAAATCTCTCATTGCCTCCATTTCTTCCCCTTCTATTTGCCAGGAGGTGATGGGACCAGTGGCCATGATCTTGGGTTTTTTGACGTTGAGCTTCAGACCATATTTTGCGCTCTCCTCTTTCACCTTCATTAAAAGGTTCTTTAATTCCTCCTCACTTTCTGCCATCAAGGTTGTGTCATCAGCATATCTGAGGATGTTGATATTTCTTCCGGCAATCTTAATTCTGCCTTGGGATTCATCCAGTTCAGCCTTTTGCATGATGAATTCTGCATATAAGTTAAATAAGCAGGGAGACAATATACAACCTTGTCATACTCCTTTCCCAATTTTGAACCAATCAGTTGTTCCATATCCAGTTCTAACTGTAGCTTTTTTCTGATGAAAATAGGGACACCCTAAGAAAAAGCGGGACGTTCTAGGATCAAATCCGAAACTGGGACAGCTTCTGTAAATCCAGGACTGTCCATGGAAAACAGGGACACTTGGAGAGTCTGAAAACGTGTCATACTGATGGTTACATTTTCATACCTTTGGGTGAAGAGCAGTTCTTGATAGCCTCTGACTTGGGCCTTGATCTGTCTTTTGTGTGGCTCAGAAGGAGATAGTGGGCCTCAGAGTTTTAAGTGCTTCTCAGAGAGGAAAAAAATAAATCTGTGGTGTATCCTTCTGTTGATAGGGATCAGCAGGATCATTAGAGGCTAAATTCTCTGCTCTGGCTATTGCACACTAAGTCGCCTTGGTGCTTTTGCTCAGTAATCAGAGCTGTACTCTGCTAGGCCCAGGGGATCACATGCTAATAGTTTTATTAGAAATGACCTTAACAGCTACTGTGATGTTCGAGCCAGTAATTTTACATTTTGGACAATGGTAATTAATGCTGCTATTGGGTAAAGGCCGGTCAGATTTGATGGGGGTGGAGAATGCCAGTCCTTTCCCCAAAAGCACTCTGCACCTTCTTCAATAGCCTCCCCTTTAATTTGTCCCACACTTCATCCCATGGAGCCCATAAAAACCACTCTAGAGCCAAGCCAGCCTCATTTGCTTAGTAAAAAAAAAAATCAGAACATAAAAATAGCACTTTGGGCAAGGAAACTTTATTCTGAGATGCACACACTCCAACATTTCTCTGATGAAAATAGGGACACCCTAAGGAAAAGTGGGACATCCCAGGATCAAATCAGAAACCAGAACGGCTTCTTTAAATCTGGGACCGTCCCTGGAAAATAGGGACACTTGGATTGTCTGTGATATGTGGCTATATTTATGATATATGCATAGAACGCACAAATCTCAGGCACGCATTCAAGGAAACCTTTGCAGGTGATGGCCATTTGCCAACTCCCTAATGTTAGGTTTGATATTTGCAGACAGCTTGGGCCATGAGACTCAAGCTCATGCATCCCCAAACCTCGGCCCTCCAGATGTTTTGGACTACAATTCCCATCATCCCTGACCACTGGTCCTGTTAGCTAGGGATCATGGGAGTTGTAGGCCAAAACATCTGGAGGGCCGCAGTTTGGGGATGCCTGCTCAAGCCAAGATCATCACAACATACAGTACCTAGTCTCATTGTAAACAGGTAGAGTGTTAGTTTGCGATGCTTCCCTCCCCACCCCCAAGTGAGGAGGAGGAGAAGGAGGCATTTCTATTTGTTCCCTCTTTGTTGTGTTGTGTTACCGTAATTTTCACTCCATAAGATGCACTTTTTCCTTCCTAAAAATGAAAGGAAAATGTCTGTGTGTCTTATAGAGCGAAGGCACTGGACGGCAGCGGGATCTCTCAAGGGGAGGGATGCCTCTGCCGCCTGAGCCATGGCTCTCAGCGGTGGCAGAGGGACAAGCAACCTGAAATCGGGCTGCTCCCCCCTCCGCTGCCAACGGTGGCGAAGGGCCGGGGGAGGGGAGAGCAGCCCGAAAACAGACTACTCCCCCCTCCACCTCCACCACCGACAGCAGCATTGATTCAGAATTTTTTTTCTTGTTTTCCTCCTCTAAAAACTAAGTGCATCTTATGGTCAGGTGCGTCTTGTGGAGCGAAAAATACATTACTTCTTTCAAAGGCCTGGGGCAGAAATCTAGTAATTTAATTGCTGGGGTAGACAGAGGGATGTACGACAACTCTTCCCTTCAAGCTATCACAAGCCATCGCAGAAGAGGAGAAGGGGCTTCCTGAAATTCAGACCCCCCCCCAAAAAAAGTTCTGAATCCCCTCCTGATTTTTATATATTCCCTGGTGTGTGTGTATGGCAGCGCATGGCTCTGGTTAAGGATCATTAAGCTAGACTGTGATGGAAAGTTGGGAGACTGAGATGGAACATAAAACTATGACTGAAAAGTATTGAGAGGTCTGGTTCATGGATTAGAACAGAGTCCATTGTGTCAGCCGTACATTCATCTGAATGGAACTCCTTGTTTTGTTTCTGCGCCACTGTGCCTCCTTGCAGAACCTTCTCAATGTCAAAAGCACAGTAGTCATAAATTGTCGGTTGCAGCTTTTGTTAAAAACACACACAAACACAGACCGGGGGGGGGGGGAACACCCACATTAAGGTGCGACAATGAAAGTGAGAACTAGTAGAAAACTGTAGGATAGAAATGCATTTATTATTATTAATGGTACATTGGTACCTCGGGTTACAAACTTAATTCATTCCGGAGGTCTGTTCTTAACCCGAAACTGTTCTTAACCTGAGGCGTGCTTTCGTTAATGGGGCCTCCCGCTGCCGCCACCGCGCTGCCGGTGTGTGATTTCTATTCACATCCTGGGGCAAAGTTCTCAACCCAAGGTACTACTTCCAGGTTAGCAGAGTTTGTAACCCGAAATTTTTGTAACCTGAAGCGTTTGTAACCCGAGGTACCACTGTATTGTGAGAGAGAGAGCATTCATAATATGGCCACAATTTCTTGCAGTCTATGAAGCCAGGGCCGGCCCTACGGCCAGGCTGGGTGGCGCAGAGCGCCAGGGCGCCGGGCTATCAGGGGGCGCCACGCTGCGCCCACCCACCCACCAGCCATGCGGAGAAACGGGGCAGGGGGCGCAGGAGGGATCGTCACACCACGGCGCCAGGGCACCCGATATGCTTAAGACGCCCCCGTATGAAATGTAAGACACTGTGATACGAGGATCGTAAGAGAAGTGAAAAGCATTGTTTCTGCTAGTTAATCATTACATTCAGCTGAGCAAAACTGGATCCTATAAAGGTTGAAGATGGGGGTATTTTAATTTTTTTAAGTTGTGTGTGTGTGTGTGTGTGTGTGTGTGTGTGTGTGTGTTATTTATTATTTATGTGGACAATGTGCTTGGATCGGTTAGGGCAACCACTTGCTCTCCAGGCCCTTGTGGTCTTGGCTAATAAAAACTAGCAGGGAGGAGACAGCTGGCTGGTCCAAGGAGGCAATGAATGCTTCCCTGGGAGAAGGAGTGAACCCTGCCTACTTGTAGGAGGCAGTGGTAAAACCACTCCTCGGGAAACCTTCCCTGGGTTCAGAAAATCTAAGTACGCAATTACCAGCCAGTTGCCAATCTCCCCTTCCTGGGCAAGGTTCTTGAGCAGGTGGTCGCAGACCAGATCCAGGTGCTGTTGGAAGAAATGGATCTTCTAGATCCTTTTCCATCGAGGTTTAGACCCAGCAGAAACTGCTTTGGTCACCCCGGAAAGATGACCAGGGGAATGTGTCCTTGTTAATTTTCCTCAGCCTCTCAGCCACTTTCAATACCATTAAACATGGTATCATTTTGGAGCGACTGTCTGAGCTACGGGTAGGCGGCATTGCTTTATGATGGCTTCAGTCAGGGCTATTTAAAATAATAATAATGCCTGTGTGACAAAAGCTGGTAATCATTTGCTAGCATCCCCTTTTAAAAATCAGTCCCAAGTACTCCCAGAAAAGATATTCACAATAAGTTCTACAACTTATATTCTTTTTAACATATTCATTTGGGACAAAGAGAATTTTCACTCACCCAGACGTCAATACTTAACAGAAGGTGTGTGAATCACAACTTAGTCACTGCCTTGTACAGAAAACAATTACCCACCTTTGTGTTTTTTTGTCTAGTGTAAGTAACTATTTATATGTTGCTGTACTCACAGTATGGTACCAGAAAAGAAGAATAAATTGGATTCACTTTCCCCAAATGAAACTTCTGCAACGTGTCAATTATAATGGAAGTATCAGCTGAAACTAGCATAAAGTGCTTTGGCTGTAATGGAAGATTTGCAGCAGCATGGAAATGGGGCTCCCTTCTAAAATAACAGGCAGGAAGAGTTGGGGGAATTACTGGATTCCTATGAAATAGCATTACTGAATAAAGAAACTGTGACCTCAGCTAGTTTTGAGGTATCTTTGAACCCCAGCGCAGGAGCTTTTGTGGTCATGTGCTCACAATGATTTTTTTTCCCCCAATCGCATTGGTCATGGCAGGATTAAAATAGGAGATGCAGAGATTAATGGCCTGTTGTGACTAATCCGCTAAGTCTTCTTTCCCAGTCCTCCTTTAGATTGACAGAGCCTTGAGATGGCTAAGAAACACCAGGCAAGTTGATGTCACAATTCCATAATTCAACAGATTTGCTGATTCCGCTTGCTTAAGCGCTTTGTAGCATATAATAGTCCGGTGTTAGAAATGGCACCCGCAATGTAGAAAGTAAACATGGATTGTGGGAAGTCTAAAACCCTGACACAGGGTTTTTCTATAGTTCCAGCCTAGATTGATGGGAGGGAGGCTTGGTTCGGCAACAGAACAGTTCTCATAAGAGCAGCATTTCTTATTAATTGCTGGCATCCATCTATCTCAGGAGACAATGGAAGAGTCCAGCTGTTGGAAGGTTGCAGCGCCTGCTGTGGCTGTAGAGACTGATGCAGGAGAGACATGTTTTGTTGCAACTGGAGCAGAGGAATGGCATGGAATTGGAAAGGATTGGAACATCTGTGTATCTCTTGTTGGAAACAGAATGTATGGTCTGTTGCTGTGTCAGGAAAAAAATAACAAAGAGGTTACATGCATTGAATAATACAAATGATGCAGACCAGGGATGTCCAACTTCCAAGAGACTGCGATCTACTCCCACTATTAAAAAAACTGGCAGTGATCTACCCATTGGATTGACCAAAGTTATTGAGCTTTTTTTTGGGAGGGAGGAAGACCCAAAGTTGTTCAGCTTGAGGGGACAATAGATGAGGATCATGCGATCGATCAGGATTGACCAGGGGCACCCCACGATCGACTGGTAGGTCATGATCGACCTGTTGGACAGCCCTGATGTAGACAATTTTGTTGAATCATGGCACGCTTTTATACACTGTTTCTTTCCTTTGAAAATGTTTAGGGGTACTCTCATTTTAACTCAAGAAAAACCACCATTTTATAGTTCAAATTGGGGGGAAATAAATACAGTAAATGGACAAAAGTACAAACATTCACAAAATGTTTAAGGGTATGCATACCCCTGAGTCCCGCCAGAAAAAAGCACTGTTTTTATAAAATATTTTACTGATAGACCTGAAGAATGGCAACCACCAAAATCACAGATTGGACTTTGGCAAACTTAACTAGATTGATCCATCCTGGAAGGGAGAGTGGGAGAGCTGGGATTTTGTTTTTGTATTCCCATCCCCTCTTTTTGTAATTGTTATATATTGGAAATTAATAAAACCATACCTGCCAAGTTCCTGCCTGAAAAATAAGGGATCGGACCGGAAGCAGCAGGCCGGAAGTAGCGTTGCCGCCATTTTGGATCTGGGCGGAGCATGCTCAGAAGTGACTTTTGATGCTGCTCTGCCCAGTTCCAAAATGGTCATCGCACCAGAATAAACCGGGGGGGGGGGAATCCATTTTTTTGGCTGGGAACAGCTGGAAAAACGGGGGTTCCCTGGGGAATACGGAAGACTTGGCAGCTATGAATAAAACTAGAGCGAGAGCAAGAGAGAGTTTTATTAATTTCCAATAGTCCGTCACAGCAATGCAAAAGCAACTTACAATAAAACAAAGCTGGTGGACTTGAGTCTTAGAGCCTTGTTTTTGCTTTCAACCATTTGGCAATCTGGAAGTCATTGCCTGTGTGATTTATTTTTTAAAAAATGGCGAATGGAAGATTTGAAAGCATGCCCAAATCTGGCATGGAATTTAAGTGTGATTTCTGCAAACCGGCTTTCATGAATGTTTGTGCTTCTGCCTAGACTAGAACATGGTGGCATCTAAAAGACAGTAATGTTTCAATCTGTTCCAGTGACATACACTGCCTGAGCTCGCATGCCTTTCATGTCTGCGTCTTGGAAGCAGTGGCGTCGCAACGGGGGGGCGTGGGGGGCAGTACGCCCTGGGCTCCATGTCTGCGGGGGTGACAAGAAGTCACCCTGCGGGGGCTCGCGGTGGCGCAAGCAGCCATCGTGCTGCCGCAACCGCCGCTTTTGGAGGACCCTCCGTTTGTGGCATTAGCCGCGAGCAGAGGATCCCGGCGCCAGAAGCAATCTGCTAAGTACAGCGCATGTGCAGCATCGCACGCATGCGCTGTACGTGGCACCCACCTTCGCTCCTGCTTGGAAGGGTAAACTGGGCGGCTCCATTTTTCACTCATTCTTTCAACAAGAGTGCCTCTGAGGGGGAAAAAATCCAAATAGCCCTCCTTGTGAGACATCTGGGATTGACTGTTGCCTAATAAATTTAAACTTGGATACCCTGCTCATGCTGTGGCGTCCAATTGCAGACTCATCAAGGGATTTAATGGTGCATTCCAGCAATACGTGGGTTTCCAGCAATATCCCTTTGAGGTAAAGTCAGAATTGAGAGCAAAGCTTTGGCAGCTTTTCTGAGCGAGGGCAAGAAAAAGGAGAGTTATTAAGAGCACTCAGTCCATTGACCACTGTGGCATAAATATGCAAGAGGTTTTCCTGTCAGTTTTCTTTTTCTCTTGCCAGTTACTCAGAAATAGTACATTTGGGCTGGGGTGAAATTGATGTTGCTGTATGGTCCTGGAGTCATTTTTGAAGACGGATAAAGGAAACTTCAGCTGGTCGAGGAAACCAGAAATGTGATTATAACTGTAATTGACCAAGTGGGGAGCACTGTACCATGGAACAGCCGGAAGGGATTTTATTTTAATACCATTCCTCTTTGACAATTCACCAGTCGGTGTTCATGTTCTTCAGTGGCCGTGCGTTGCTGTAAACTTCCATTGGTTTAATCGACTGACAAAGAAACCTTTGTTGAATAATGGGAGGAGGTGTGTGCCGAGTTCCTCCTGAGGAGTTCCTTCCTCCTGTGGAAGTCGCCTGGATCAAGAGATCTGGAAAGAAACCCGGTAAGAGTTAAAATGAGAAAGGGCCATAGGTTGATGGTACAGCATGCAAAATCCTGAACAAGCTGGAATGATGGCCTACGTTTTATCAGCTTTCTGGGTTCCTAGGATACTGAGTGAGTTTCACTAGCAGCTGCCACCTGCACTCTGCATTTAGAAACTCTGCCAGTCCAGTGTTAGAAACTCAGATATATAAACTAGGTAACCAATGGCTCCTTAAAACAAGGTTACCCTTATTGGGACCCAGGTGGCGCTGTGGTTAAAACCACTGAGCCTAGGGCTTGCTGATCAGAAGGTCGGCGGTTCGAATCCCTGTGACGGGGTGAGCTCCCGTTGTTTGGTCCCAGCTCCTGCCAACCTAGCAGTTTGAAAGCATGTCAAAATGCAAGTAGATAAATAGGAACCGCTACAGCGGGAAGGTAAACGGCGTTTCCATGTGCTGCTCTGGTTTGCCAGAAGCGGCTTTGTCATGCTGGCCACGACCTGGAAGCTATACGCTGGCTCCCTCGGCCAATAATGCGAGATGAGCGCGCAACCCCAGAGTCGGTCACGACTGGACCTAATGGTCAGGGGTCCCTTTACCTTACCCTTATTGCAGTTCCCTCATTGCGAGAAGTTTTTTTAATGTTTAATGTTGTATTGTGCTTTTAATATTCGATTGGGAGCTGTCCAGAGTGGCTGGGGAAACCCAGCCAGATGGACGGGGTATAAATAATAAATAGTTGTTGTTGTTGTTGTTGTTGTTGTTAGTCACCAAAATGGAATGTCTAGTTGCCATTTGGGGGCAAGACGGCTCTAAAGTCTTATTTTTCAAATGATGACACAGACCATTCATAACATAAGAATGTTCTTCACAACTGTGAGCAGGGCAGTGGGGTGGGGTAAATGAAGACAAGCTACAACAATTAACTATAACGTTGTTCACCGCTCCTGCTCAGGCTGCGCAGAAAAGGCATTTTGGTTGTGCAGATAAAATATAACTGATTCTACAGGATTTTGGTATTAGTGCAGGCACCCCCAAACTTCGGCCCTCCAGATGTTTTGGACTACAATTCCAATCATCCCTGACCACTGGTCCTGTTAGCTAGGGATCATGGGAGTTGTAGGCCTAAACATCTGGAGGGTCACAGTTTGGGGGTGCCTGTATTAGTGTGTGAAAACAGTCAAGATCCAAGGATTCCCAGGTATGCACCTCCAGATGGAGATATCAGGTGCCACCCAGGCATCTTCACTTGGTCATAAGTGGCCTATACAGGGGAACCTCGGTTTATGAACACTCCGGTTTACGAATTTTCGGTTTACGAACTCCGCGGACCCATCTGGAACGGATTAATTCACTTTCCATTACTTTCAATGGGAACGTTCGCTTCAGTTTATGAACGCTTCAGTTTATGAACAGACTTCCGGAACCAATTACACCCATGCTTTGGGTTAAGTACGCTTCAGGTTGAGTACTCCGTGGACCCATCTGGAACAGATTGATCCACTTTCCATTATTTTCAATGGGAAAGTTCGCTTCAGTTTATGAACGCTTCAGTTTATGAACAGACTTCCAGAACCAATTATGTTCATAAACTGAGGTACCACTGTAGTCAGGTGCAAAATGTGCCTGGTGCCTGGGTAATTTCAAACACTGTCTGCAACTCTTGAATCCAGCAGGGGTATGTGTGTGTGTGTGTGTGTGTGTGTGTGTGTGTGTGTCCTGCTGGAACATTGCATCGTGAGACACCCCCACTTCCACAGCACCCAGTTAAAACTGCTCCTTCTGTGAACAGCTTTAGCCCTTATTTGTCAGGTGTGATACCCATTGCATTATGGGAATGGAAACCTTTTGAGGCAGACATTTGGAACTCCTAGGTACCATGATGGAAGTGCCTGAGTTTTTATTCTGGGTTAGTGATTGCAGGATTGCTGCCAATGCTGATGGGAGCCTGAATTTATTTAGCATCATTAGCTCATAATGTAAATTTATTAAATTTATGAATACACACACACAACCCCCTCCCCGATATTTGTACACTCTCTTCCAACACAAACTTTCTCAAGTAGTTTAGCACAAACATTTTGTTAACCTTAATAAATCTTCATCCCTCCAAAAGGTTCCTTTGGGGTCAGGATACCTCCTGACCGGGGTCTAATTCATACATGGTGTTATCTTTTGCTGCGATGCTCATTGGCTGATTCACACATGTGAATTGACTCCGAGACTGCCCATTTCAAGGTGCTGCCCCAATTAGATTCACTGATTTTTTTTCTGGAGAGTTCAACTAATTTGCTTTCTGTAGAAATGTGAGGTGCTACCTTGCAAGGCTAGGCAACAGATTGGTAAACGCTTTCAGCTGTGCCTCTGCTTGTCTACAAATCACTGTTATTAAATAGTTGCAGCAGTTTGACTTCTGGCCTTAGAGTTGAGAAAGCTTTGATATCTCTGAAAATTTTAAGACTGCACAATCCCTTAGGCTCCTTTTCACCTCAATCTGTACTGTACATTCTGATGTCTTCAAACACTTCCTCCAGATGGATTGTTTTTTAAAAGGCCCATGCAGATCAGGTGTGTTGTGTTCAGCTATTCTTAAGTGCATTAATAACAGGTGGTGTGCTATGCTCATTATAGAGTCCTGTGCTCTTGGAAGACTGCAGAAATGTTAGGGAAACAAGACTTGGTAAACTACCCCCTGTAACAAGTGTCTTCAGCTCCTAGTGTTACACTTATGCACTTGTCTATTTTTCTCTCAGGTAGGTTTCAAATATAAAACATAGCTCTTTTATTTCTGGAGCAGCCAGCCCACTGCTAAGTTTGCTAACAACCTTGCTAACAATCAGCTAATGTTTTTGCTAGAACTGTTTTTGAAATGTGTGGTTCTGAAGGCGGGCTGCCGGAAAAGTTGCAAAAATTGAAGAGATAGTCCGGAGCTCAGTGGGTTAGAGTGTGGAGCTGATATATGCAGAAGATATGAATAATAAAATTAAGGAACCGCAGAAAGAGGGGGGAGGAAGTCAAGTTTTGAAATGTCAAAAGGATTGTAAAATTAGTGAAATGGATAACCATGAAAAGTAAAAAAAGAAAGTGTGGTGCTGATGATGAGGTTGCAGGTTTGAGCAGGGTTGTCCTACATCTGGGTTTTCATAGACATAGACAAAGGTGAAATCACCATGCAGGCAGATTTCTAATATTTTTCAAAAGGTCTGGGTTTTTGTCTTTGTACTGTTTTCAGCAGCCGTCAGGCTTGTTGCAGCCTTTGTCCGGAGACACAGCGTCTCCACCATCTGCATATCATTAGTTCTGGACTGTTTTCACACACTAATATCCCACCCTGTAGAATTCTATCAGTTATATTTTATCTGCACTGTCAGAATGAATTTCCGAGACCAAAATGCTTTTTCTGTGCAGCCTCGCAGGAGCAGTCGCCATTAAGAAAAGGTGGTCAGAATAGGCCAATTATGTATGTGGACTTTCCCTGGATCAAGTGACTTTTCTCCTTTAAGTTCTCAAAGCTCTTAACCGAGCACACCAGGTTGTCATCTGAACTAGCCAAGATGTTTAACTGAGAATCAATCGCAGTCCTTCATTTGAAAAATAAGACTTTGAGAGCCGTCTTTCCCCCAAAGGGCAACTCGGCATTCCATTTTGGTGACTGCAACTTTGGTTTAAGTAGCCATTTGGCGCCTTAATCAGCTTCTACCACCGATTGGGGTGGGGAGGGGTGATGCAGCGGCAAAGTCAGTGTGGTGCAAAGGCACCAGCGGAACCAATTCAGTGCGCTTGTACAGCTAAAAGAACCATTAAGCAAAAACTAGAGGTGATGGACCTCCAGCAAAATGTCATAATGGGAAGTGGCACCTGTTCACCGTCGAACCTCGGCATAGTGCCCTCCCCGCAGATTCCATCTTATTTGACATCACTATTAGTCATGGCCCATAGATTTGTCTTTATTAAGGCAAGATTTAATGTCTTTCCTTCCAATGTTGTGAATAATAGGCTCTCGAAAGGCCAGAGTTCAGTTCTGTGTGCATGTGACAACAGATCCATAGAATCCCTTCATCATATGTTATTCTGTTGCCCCTTGCACATGGTCCCTCGGACCAGATTTTTATCCCCCTTAATATCAGAAACTTTGGATAAGACTTCGAAATCCCAGCTAATATATCTGCTACAGGATAATGATCCGAGTAGATCACTCTTTGTAGCTAGATACCTGATTGCAGTTCTATCCTATAAGAGGAAAAATGGGTTCCTTTATGATTAATGATATTTCGTCCAAGTGTTTGATTTATAGTGGTGACCAGATGAACTAAGTGATATGTTGTTCTTACCTTGTAATTGTAATTTATAATATTTATAGGGGTAGGATTTACATGAATGGAATTAATTCAATTTATTTTATTTTATTTTGTTCTATTTTATTCTGCTGTATGATGTACATTATTTTGTTTTGACATCTCAATATGGGCCTATGGCCACAGTAAAGTATTTGATTTTGATCCAGTGCGCTTGCCAGTGCATTTGCACCGCAACAACCATGTCGTTGCCTTGCCCCCTCCTCATCCTATTATGCAGCAGGGATGCAGCTGATCAGAGGCCAGGTGAATGCCGCCCCCAGTTTCCCTGCTGTATCTTGTTCTGGGAGAGAGCTGTTCTGCTTGCGCAACGTGGCTTTTCCTTTGTCTCTTCTCCCTGTGTACTCCAAAATCTGATCGAGTGCCCTTTGGAATTGAAGGGGAGAGGAGAAGGAAGTTCTCTTATGCAAGGGCAAGTCTGCAGCATGACTGGAAGAGCACCACTCAGGGGTGGATGAAGGGGTGCAAGGGGGCGGTCTGGCCCGGGTGTCATCACTGAGGGGGAGGACAATCAGCGTGCCCATCCGCCTGTGACTCCCAAGCCTACCCCAAGCTGTTGGGGGAAGGGGCAGAGCTGTGCAGCCTTGCCGGCAGCCTTCCCCCTTCATATTGACAGCTCGGGGGAGGCTTGGAAGTCGCGGTGTGCAGTTCCCCCCCCCCCACTCCTGGGCTGCTTCCGGGGGGGAAGCCTCCCCCGGGCTGTCAAAAGGAAGAGGGAAGGGAGGGAGGCTGCTGGCAAAGCGGCGCGGCTCCCTCCCCACCCAGTAAGCAGCCTGCTATGGGCAGCTCACTCCACCCTCCATGGGGGTGGCTCGGCCCCTGGGCTGCTTGCCCTGCCCCCATGGTCCCTCCCCTGGGTGCACAGCATGCCAGAGCAGCTAGCTCCACCTCTGGCACCGCTGGCTACAGCCTGCAGACATTGCATATTGCATTTCCAAATCAAGGGCCGCTTCATTTAAAACTTCTCTCACAATGTCCCCCTGCCTCCCCCCCCCAAGTTGTAATAAACCTCCACTCAAAACAGGAGAGGCTAAAGAAAATAGCTGAAAGTGATATCATTACTCTAAAGTTTCCTGCAGGCTGAGAAGGCAAGGGAACAAGGTGCCCTCATGATTAAAGCCCTTGCATTTTCAGAGAGATAATAATTTAGTACAACCAGATGACTCAAATCAAACAAGTTATATCTCAAATCTTCTCTTACCTGACTCTTGTATCTTGCTTTTCCATCTTCAGGGTTTGTTTGTTTTTAAACAGTAAAATCTATCTTCTTCTGCTGCCACTTATCTTCTCTTCCTATATATTGATTTCAAAAGTGATGTGCTTTTTTTCTTTGTCTCTCTTTCTCTAAAAAAAATTGGTGACATTTTCTGTTTGCTTCCCAAGGTAGTGTTTTGGGTTTTTTTTTTAATCCATGCATTATGGGGAGTTTTGATGAAGGGGTGATTTAAAAGAACACAAATGGAAAAGAGTGCATCACCTAGGCTAGGATTAAAAGTGTGTTTGTAGAATCAAAGACTTCAGAGTCAGGTGTATGTAGAAGAGAGCAGCCAATTTCTCTAACTTCTGCATCAAGTCCTTGCAGCAAGTGCTAAGGACCTTCTCAGCAGTGGCACCCACACTGTGGAACGCCCTCCCATCAGATGTCAAGGAGATAAGTAACTATACAACCTTTAGAAGACACCTGAAGGTAGCCCTGCATAGGGAAATTTTTTAATGCTTAATGCTTCGTTATATTTTTATATACTTTGGAAGCGTCCCAGAGTGACCCAGTCAGATGGGCAGGGTACAACTACTACTACTACTACTACTACTACTACTACTAATAATAATAATAATATAAGGAGCACATTGAATAGTTTTACAATGAATTCCTAAGTGTCTATGGAGAAGAAAGTCTGAATGTTTTCACAGGGGCTTACTCTTGGGTAAGTGTGAAGAGGACCACGATTTTACAATTTCCCCCCTTCTTATTTCCTCCTGTTGCTTGGGTTCAGTTTAAGGGGATTGAGCTAGACATAAATATGTCAGCTGAATTTATGCTGACATCAGGGAGTATTAATTTATTTAGCAGCATGACTAATCTGAACATGATGTTAAAGGGATATACTGTACAATGTCCTTGTTGCTACTCTGCAAAATGGCAAATCGCCCACTACAGACCTTAAGGAACTATAATGTTCTATAATCTATAATGTGAGGCAGATCAGTTTGTACGCAGGTTCTGCGTAGCTTTGCTGACTTGTGGTTAATAACTTTGTCTGTGTTTGTTCATTCTGGAACTTCAGTGTTTTAGAATAACGTTGCCTTGCAGATCACTCTGTTGACATTTCGACCCGTGGCAAAGGGGTTTGCTCACCTGGCAATTTCCACTTTTCACTGGAAAAAATTTGTCATATTAAATTTCTGCAAAATCACAGAAGTAGAGGAATTTGGGTGGGGGGCAATCCTGTTACCCTTCTTGGGGGTGGGTTCCATGTGCCTGACAATAAACTTGAAGGTAAGGTGGTTGCAGATGTAGGAACTGAGCTGGAATATATTTCCAATATGGTTCTCTTGCACCATCACATCACCTGCTTGGGAGTTAAAAGAGTAAAATATGTAGAGATGAAAGCAAGGTTAGTAAATTGGTAGATTTGGTGTGTTCTTAGTACAACAGGATTTTAGGCTGTATTTGTTATGCGATCAGCATGGTGAATTGCAAACATAATTCAGACATTGAAAAAGGCACAAAAGAGAAGCCCAAGATTTAAAGTTGAGAGTTTTCAATGAGATAAGCAAACAAGAAAAAGTGTGCAATTGCATCCCGTTGACTGCTAGGGCTGGGCAACACCTGGTTTTCGACATTGCGATATATCACCTGGTTTTCGACATTGCGATATATCACCAGCTAAACTGTGATATACTAAATCATGATATACTGATATATCGCAATGTCTGAAATAAGGATGGAGGTATGTAGAGGCTTTGGCTGGCTTCATGGTTTTTCCCACATTGTGATTTTTTTCATAGCACACGCGCACGCACACATGCACATATCATATTTGCAATATATTGCTAGGTCAAAAATTATGAAACTGATATCACAATATATGGACTTCGAACCAGTTTTCAACGATATATTGATATATCGCCAAGCCCTGTTGCCCACATATGGTCTTGGGTATAAGGGTTGCCTTAGTTAGTAGCTCAGCAAACACAGTTGCCATCCATTGTAAGCGCAAAAGAGAAGAAAGGAAAACATGCTTCATTTTCAAGGCAAGCACCACAAACTTGTGATGCCAGTGACTTAACCTGTGACTTTCTGCATTGAATTAGCTGCAGCCCCTCAGAGCAGAGGGTTAACTTGCCTTGTTTCAGATAACAAGGGGCTCATAGGAGCCCGAACTTTTGAGTTAAGGCTGGCAAAAGAGGATTCCTGGCAACCCGGTCAAGTTGCATGAGTTTGTCAACGGTGTGGACTCTGTCACTGTTCCTATTTCTGCATGTGCTTAGGTTTAAGTGGCAGGTAAGTGAAATAATGTCTTTTCCCGTGAATTACTAGGTATTTTGAAGAATTTATCGCATTGCCCAGAGTTCAAGGATATTTAAGAGTTGAATCAAGCATAGATTAGTGATACTATGTACTAGCACTTGCTAAGGAAATTACATCTCACATGTTGAATATACAGTAAGTAACTTCTTTCTTTAGACTAGGACAGCTAGAGTAGCAATCGCATACAGCATTTGCTAAAATGCTCTTTTGAAACAAATGGAGCCATAAGCAGGTGCCATTATGTTTCATATCTCAATATTTCAGATTAGGGTTTGAAGAGCAGTTTAAGTCAACAGCGCGTTTCAGAGAGTTAACATACAGAAAGGCAGCAATAACTATTCCGGAAAATACACCCTCTCCAACGATTCTGAGAGTAGCTATTGTCTGTTTGCACTTAAGAGTGAGTAACAAGCAGTTTTGGCCAAAGTCAAGATCTCACATTTAAAGATGAATCATGGAGTTGTTTTAACATTTCCTGCATTGTAAAGTTTCATAAGATTAAGTTATTCCGGGGAGTGTTAACAGCACACCTATACATGAAAAGCATAATCTTACACGTGTGTTCATGAATGTACAGTGGTACCTTGGTTCTCAAACGCCTTGGTACTCAAACAACTTGGAACCCAAACACTGCAAACCCAGAAGTGAGTGTTCCGGTTTGCGAACTTTTTTCGGAGCCAAGCATGCTCCGTTTTGAGTGTTACGCTTCCGTTTTGAGTGTTACGCTGAGGTCTGTCTGTTTTTTATTTATTTTGCTTTTTTGTTTTTGCGGCTTTTCTTGTTTTGTTTTTGTGACTGTGTGGAACCCAGTTCAGCTACTGATTGATTGATTGCGTGACTGCAGTACACTGTTTATTGCTTTCATTTTATGGATAAATGGTCTTCTTAGATAGTAAAATTCATGTTAAATTGCTGTTTTAGGGGTTGTTTTAAAAATCTGTAAGGGATTTATCCTTTTTGCATTACTTTCTATGGGAAAGCGCACCTTGGTTTTGGAAATGACTTTCAGAATGGATTAAGTTTGAGAACCAAGGTACGTACTACTGTGTCACTTTGGGAATCTTTAATCTTGAGACAATAGAGCACCACAGTGGTTACTATGCTAAATTACTACCAATTTAGAAATGGTGATATTGTCTTCCATATTTAAAAAGCAATGACTTAACAAAGCGCTAAATGGGCTGTAACCTAATTACTTGAGTGGAGCGTCTCTTCATATATTTCCTGACCTGAGTATTAAGATCTGCTAGGGAGAGTCTCCTCTGTATTCCCTTTCTGGGAGCTAGTGATTATATTGGGATATGGCAGATGAAGAGTTTGGATTTGATATCCCGCTCTTTCACTACCCGAAGGAGTCTCAAAGCTGCTAACATTCTCCTTTCCTTTCCCCCCCCCACAACAAACACTCTGTGAGGTGGGTGGGGCTGAGAGACTTCAGAGAAGTGTGACTAGCCCAGGGGTTCCCAAACTAAGGCCCAGGGGCCAGATGCGGCCCAATCACTTTCTAAATCCGGCCCGCGGATGGTCCGGGAATCAGCATGTTTTTACAAGAGTAGAATGTATCCTTTTATTTAAAATGCACCTCTGGGTTATTTGTGGGACCTGCCTGGTGTTTTTACATGAGTAGAATGTGTCCTTTTATTTAAAATGCATCTCTGGGTTATTTGTGGGGCATAGGAATTTGCTCATATTTTTTTAAAAAATATAGTCCAGGCCCCCCACAAGGTTTGAGGGACAGTAGACCGGCCCCCTGCTGAAAAAGTTTGCTGACCCCTGGACTAGCCCAAGGTCACCCAGCAGCTGCATGTGGAGGAGCGGAGACGCGAATCCGGATCCCCAGATTAGGAGTCTACCGCTCTTAACCACTATACCACACTGGCTCTTTTTCCCTGCTGTACTGTGCCATATATGGAATGCCATCCTCTCAGAGACTGTGGTGGCAGCAATGGTGACTTCATTCTCGTGCCAAGCTTAGACTTTACTCAGGCCCCAGGTCAACTGGAATTTGTTGATTGCTGAGTAATTATGGTTTTATAAATTGCACTTTTCTTTTTATGAAATGTTACCTGGGATCAGGATGATGAGGACACTTTAGCAGGTTTCCTCATCTGTTTCAGTTCACTTGGCTTGAAAATTGCATGAGTCTCTTGGGTTCTGATTTGACCACCCTAGTGATGGACTAATAGAAATAATGAATGGAAAGAGTTAGTAGCTGCTTGGAGAAGCTTTGTATGCAGAAATTTGACACAAGTGAATGGTTCCTCATCATCCTGGAAAAAGTGACAAGTGGGGTGCCGCAGGATTCTGTCCTGAGCCCGTTGTTGTTCAACGTCTTTCTAAATGACTTGGATGAAGGAATTGAGGGGATGCTCTTCAAATTTGCAGATGGCACCAAACTGGGCCGGGTAGCTAATGCCTTAGAAGACAGAATCAGGATTCTAGATAACTTCAACAGATTGGAGAACCAGTTCAGAACTAACAAAATGAATTTCAATTGGGGTAAATGTAAGGTTCTTCGCTTAGGCAGGAAGAACCAGCTGCACAAAAATAAGATTGGAGACACCTGGCTTGCTAATAGTACATGTGAAAGGGATCTAGGGATCTTACTAGACAACAGGCTTAACAGGAGTTAACAGTGTGATGCAGCAGCAAAATATTGGTTTTATAGTTTTTGACCTGGCAATATATCACGAATCATGATGTGTGTTAGGACTGGGCAATTTATTTTCCAAAACCAGTTTCAAGTCCATATCATGGTATCAGTTTCATAGTTTGTGAATCATGGTGTGTGTGTGTATGTGTGTTATGCAAAAATCACAATGTGGGGAAAACCAAAAAGCCAGCCAATGCCTCTATATATCACAATGTTTAGCTGGTGATACATCACAAAGTTGAAAACCAGATATCACCCAGCCCTATTGTTTGCCTTTACACAGTTCAATCCTTGTTTCAGACATCGTGATATAGCTGTGTATCAATATATTTATCGGGTGATATATCGCCGTGTTGAAAACCAGATATCATCCAGCCCTAATCAACAGAAGTATAGTGTCCAGATCAAGGGAGATAATAGATCCACTCTATTCTGCCTTGGTCAAACCACACCAGGAGTCCTGTGTCCAGTTCTGGGTGCCACAGTTTAAGAAGGATATTGTGTGCAGAGCTGGGTGACCAAGAATATCAAGGGCCTGGAAACCAAGCCTTGTGGGGAACACTTGAAGCTTTTGGGTATGTTTAGCCATGTGAAGAGGAGACGGGGGAGAGATATGATAGCCGTCATCACATATTGAAAAAGCTGTCACATGGAAGATGGAGCAAGCTTGTTTTCTCCTGCTCTGGAGGGTAGGACTTGAAGCAGTGGCCTCAAGTTACAAGAAAGGAGATTCCGACTAAACATCAGGAATAGCTTTCTGACAGTAAGAGCTGTTCAACAGTGGAATGGACTCCCTTGGAAGGTGGCGGACTCACCTTCCTTGGAGGTTTTTAAGCAGAAATTGGGTGGTCATCTGTCATGTATGCTTTAGTTGAGATTCCTGCATCGAGGGACCTTGAGGTCCCTTCCAACTCTACAGTTCTATGATTCTAAGCTTTTAAATGATGCATGAGACCTAAATTGGAGCTCGGGCTTCGGTAGCGGGAGATAACTAGAGCATGCACCACTCTGGCGAGACGGTCTGCAGGCAGGTAGGGTCTCAGCCTGCGTACCAGATGGAGCTGATAGACAGCTGCCCTGGACAGAAGTATACTTGCCATCATAATTCTTTTCACATTGTTAGCTGGTCCCTCTCCTGCATGTAATGAGGCTCTGCTGATACAGCCATAATATAGCTTAAAGTGTAGAGTACAACTTCCCCTTTCTACAAGCGCCTTTTGCAGGAGCTCAGAGCGACCCCTTACTCACAAGTAGGCAGATCCGGGCATTCAGATTTTTGGATTAAGCATATAGGGATGGCAATCCCTTGAGCAATAACCAATTGCCTTTGAATCAGTTTTGCCGCCGTGAATTTCCCTTAATAACGGTATGGCTCCCAGAGCCAAGTCTCCCATCCTTTGCAAGGAGATTCTGATTGAAATAGCTTTCTTGCGAAGCTTATGAAACAAATATTTTAAGGTCTAAATTGCTTAGAAGTCTCTAACCACACAGTGGTAGTCCTCTGGGGAAATTCTTGCTGTTTTCCAAGATTATTCCATTAGTGTTTACACTATGCCTGCCTGCCAAAAAGTCAATCTGGCTTTCCCTTTCATAGTTCTGTCCGTTCTGAAGGTCTTCTGGCTGAGAAGTAAAATCCATTATATATCAAGGACATGATGAATTTGGAAATGGTGCAAGACAAACTTTTCCAGAGTCCAAGCTGGATTGCGTATACGCGCCCCCCCCCCCCCCGTCTTTCATCTTTCATTTTCATAATTTGTTCCTAAATTTGGATGGCTACTATTTGGCCTTTATGTGGGGCTGGGAGAAAGACTTTATCCACATTTAAAAAGAATAATGTTCTCAAGTGTGATTTTGCTATGTTCTTTGCTGAGCTTCGTTTGTTTATTCTAACTGTTTATTGCAATAAATATACAATCAAGGATGACTGTAAAATTTCACTTCCGCTGAAAGGGAAAATGTTGGAAGACAATGGAAATTTCAGTATTCTTCTCAGACGACAAAAAGAATTCAATCAAAACATTAAGACAAGCCATTGAAATGTGAAATCAACAGCACCACATTGAAAACAGTCAAAACAACAATTAAAACTATTAAGAGGTCAGAGAATCAGGGAAATGCTTTTCTAAACAAGTGTGCCTTCAAAGGCCAAGGGAATGTCGCTATTGACGGGGACCTCTATTATTTCAGCAGGAAGGGCATCCATTAATAATAATAATTAATAATAATAATTTTATTTATACCCCTCCCATTTGGGGTATGGGTGGCACCCAACAAAATATTATTAATAATAATAAGCAATAAATAAAGCAATAAAACATTAAACATTAAAAACTTCCCTAAACAGACATCAGATGTCTTCTTCAGATGTCCACAACACTAGGGCCACCCGTGAGAAAAACCAACCTCCATGTTATCAAAAGCTGATAATCAGGCAGTGGCAAAACTGGTCATGACTCCACATGTTAATCTAAATCAGAGTTTCCCAAACTTGGGTCTCTGAGCTGTTGTTGAACTACAACTCCTATCATTTGTAGCTAGCAATCCCCTTCAGATAACAGAGTGGCGAAATCATTAACTGCCTTAAATCTCACCTCCAACAGTGTCTTTTCCTAGATGGCATTGTGTGTGTGTGTGTCCATGTTCTATTTGAAATCAGAATCTGAAGGATACCCTTCCCCTGGTCACTTTCACAGATTTTCTCTGTGTTCTGTTTTGACCCTGAACACTGTAATAGGATCGATGATCAAAATTAGGTTTATGGAGCGAGTGGCCATTGCTGATGGCATAATTGCAATGACACCCAGGCAGAGATAATGAACTTATTCTTATTTGATATTTGGGAACATTTTCCGTGCTTCACTCATATCGTGGCTTAGAAGTTCTCAAGAGAGAAACAGATGGATCTCCATGAAAGCAGGCTGGAGGAGGCACAAAAAAAGAGAGCAGTATTTAATCAGCTTCTAGTGTTTGCCATCTTGACTTCAAAAAGAGATGTTTCTTAGTTTGTTTTCTCCCCTTCGGTTTTTAATGTGCTGTGGTTCCAAGACTTATCATGTTGATTACTTGAAGAAGCCTGTGTATTTCTTCTAAAGTGTATATATATATATTCAAGAAGTTAGCTCTAATTTGTTGGGAGAATTTTCTTGCTGCAACAGCAAGCCAGCACATGCTTTACATGGGAATAAGTCCCATTGAACCCAGGGATATTTTTCTTTATGGGATCAGGCTCTGCTGCATTCTGTGAGTTTTCAGATAATGGAATTGTTTTACCAGGGTAATCTAGAATGGCAAAGCAAGCACTTCAAATGTCCCATTGACTGCAATAAGAAGAGTGTTTAAGCAAATACTCAGCTCTCCCATTGAAATCGCTAGGACTTTTAAATCAGTCTAAATCCAAATTACTTGGAATTAATATTGATATCATGGATAAAGATGTAATTTTCAAAGGTTTACGAGGCTAAATGGAAAGATAAGGGCATTAGTATCCTGGTGTGAAATTAGTTAATTATGTAAAGAACTTATTAGTTAACTCTAGAAGCATTGCTATTCAAATTAGGGCAGGAGCTGAACTGGAAGTCAAAAATGAAAGTATCTTTTAAAACCGCTGTTACAAAAATGAATGCTCTTCCAAGACATCTATTAGTGTTCAATTAAGGAGCAGAGTCAGGTTTAGGTAAATGTTGGCGCTAAGTGGCAAAGAAGACCAACTTCTTACACATATTTCTTATACATGTGACAGGATTTCAGAGTCTTATTAGATAAAGTTGGTTACAGGTAGGTAGCCGTGTTGGTCTGGATCGAAGTAAAATAAAAAAATTCCTTCAGTAGCACCTTAAAGACCAACTAAGTTTTTATTTTGGTATGAGCTTTCGTGTGCATGCACACTTCTTCAGATACAGTGAAATGGAAGTTTCCAGGCACTTATGTAGAGAAGGGGTGGGGAGGGGTGGGGAAGGGGAGGGGGGATCACTCAGAAGGGTGGTGGAAATGGGTGATTGACTGACTGATAGCTGTTGATGACCGCAAACGACTGCAAATGGTTTTGCATGGAAAAGCAAGGGTTGAGATGGCTGAAGATCGCTTATCATGTATAATGAGATAAGAACCCGATATCTCTGTTCAAACCAGGTCCCTCCATGGTTTTGAGCTTGGTGATAAGTTGCAATTCAGCAACTTCTCTTTCCAGTCTATTTCTGAAATTCTTTTGTAGTAAGACAGCTACTTTGAGATCTTGTATAGAATGTCCTGGGAGATTGAAGTGTTCTCCTACTGGTTTTTCAGTCTTCTGGTTCCTGATGTCAGATTTATGTCCATTTATCCTTTGGCGTAGGGTTTGGCCTGTTTGTCCAATATAGAGAGCTGAATGAGATAAGATAAAGATAGAATCATAGAATCCTAGGGTTGGAGGGGGGACCTCAAACGTCATTTATTCCAACCTCTTGCAATACACCTAGGCAATCTGTATCTTTGACAGGTAGACATCTAGCCTCTGCTTTAAAACTTCTACCACCATCCAAGGAAGTCTGTTCAACTGAAATAGCTTGTACTGTGAAGAAGTTCTTCCTCTTAGTCGAAATCCCCTTTCTGGTAATTTTAACTAAGCGACAAATTTAATTTAACACCCAAAGTGGTCCTCTTTAATGACACTAAATTCTGTGTGCAAGGAAATAATGGAGATAAAGTTGGCAATTTGTTAACAGCTGCAGAAATGATTATAGCTGGAAAAGAATGAATGAGTCATCAACAGAGGATTGGCTCTAGAAAGTCTTGATATTGTAGTGCTTTGTCAAAAAATTACTGCTATTATACATGTGCATTTGGGGAGGAAAAAAGGCCATTGAAATGCTTCTGAGGGAAATTGCAATGATCTGTGGAATTCTAGAATTGGAAGTATAGAACTAATTATGTCTGTCCTCAAAACTTTGTTTTGATTTGAATATTTTATATTCATTTGAATATTTAGTATTCATGTGATTTTATGCAGAAATGATTGATGGAGGGTTTTTCGAAAGGACTTAACAGCCAATTCCTAACCATGTCTACTCAGAAATATGTTCCATTCAAGTCAATGGGGCTTCTAAATTCTTTTTCTTGAACATGAAACTCAAGTTTTCCCGACAGTTATATATATTTCCTAAATTTAGCGGCAGTCTGAATGCAACCCTGATAATCAGATCTGTTCTAGTTCTGTGTCCCTCCAGAGACTATGGTTTGACTAACTTACTTGACTCATCTGAATGTATTGCTTTGCATGCAGTCTTTTTCCCCCATTGTCTTTTCTTTTACTGTGCTGAACTGTATTCTTTGTGCAGCACGCAGGGGACATTCTATGGCAGCAAAAGTTTGGGTAGCAATAGCTTGGTTTTTCTTAATTTAATTTTAAATTTGGAAAATATATTGCACTCCTAATGATGTTGTGGTGATGATCAGAGCTGGGCGATATATTGGTAAATTGTCTGAAACCAGTATGGTGTGTAGATCACAATACCAGTTTCAGACATTTTGAGCTGGCAACTGGTGGCTGGGGAGCCTCAATGTATATTCCCGGATCAAATTGCCTGCAGATGGCAAAAGCGCTGGCAGGTAGGCACATAGAGTTTGGGAAGGTTCCACCTTCTAGTAGAGCTCCATCTGCCTGCCTGAGTGAGCCTTTGAGGAAGCCCCACCCCACCCCTCTGGCTTGTGTGAACCAGAGCGGTATGGGGGCTCACTCAGCTGGGGGACATGAGGCTTCATGCCCCCCAACTGAGCAGTTTAAGGAAGCCCCTGCCCCTCTAGTCCCAAGGTTTCAGTCACCAAAATGGAATGTCCAGTTGCCTTTGGGGGGCAAGATGGCTCTACAAAGTCTTATTTTTCAAATGATGTACTGACTCTGATTGATTCTCAGTTAAACATCTCGCTAGTTCAGATGACAACCTTGAGCTGTAGGTTAAGAGCTCAGAGAACCTAAACAAGAAAAGTCGCTTGATCCACATATATTGGACTATTCCGACCTCTCTTTTTTTAACTGTGACTGCTCTTTGCTCAGGCTTCACAGATAAAAGCCTTTAGGTCTCAGAAATTCATTCCAATTGTGCAGATAAGATATAATTGATAGAATTCTACAGAATGGGGTATTAGCGTGTGAAAACAGTCCAGATCCAATGATCCCCAAGCACACACCTCCAGATGGTGGAGATATCAGGCACCATCCTGGCGCCCGGGCATCTTCACTTGGTCACAAGTGGTTGAAATCTAGGTGCAAAAGGCACCCGGTGCCTGGCTAATTTGAACACTGATCCCAATATGCAGCAGTGATGCCCCATGTCACCATCTGCTACTGCCAAAATGCTTAAACTAAAAAGCTACTCTAAGCACGTGACTCCCTAGCAGTTCATATGCTATGCCTGCAAAGGCTTCCAGGTTCAATCCCCTATATCTCTAGATGGAGTTGGTAGAAAATCTGGGGAGCTGCTACTAGACATTGTACGAAGTACTGAGCCAGCTGGACCCTCAGTTTCTTGATAATCCGTTCAAAGACTTGGAAGAAACTTATCCTGTACCAAACAAGATGCCTTCTAATTATCTTCTTTGGTACATGATAAGTTTCTTCCAAGTCTTTTAATCGATTATCAAGAAACTGAGGTACAATTTGATAAGTGCTTCCTAAAAAGGAAAAGGAAAAGGACAGTTAAGTCCACTTAAGTCCAGTCGCAAACAACTCTGGGGTTGCGGTGCTCATCTCGCTTTACTGGCCGAGGGAGCTAGCGTTTGTCCACGGACAGTTTTTCTGGGTCATGTGGCCAGAATAACTAAACCAATTCTGGCGAAACCAGAGCAGTGCACAGAAACACGTTTACCTTCCCCCAGAGCTGTACCTATTTTTCTACTTGCACTTTGACGTGCTTTCGAACTGCTAGGTTGGCAGGAGCAGGGTCCGAGCAATGGGAGCTCACCCCGTCGGGGGGGATTTGAACCGCCGTCCTTCTGATCAGCAAGCCCTAGGCTCAGTGGTTTAGACCAGTGCTCCCCAACCTTTTTATCGCGCGGACCAGTCAACGTTTGATCATTTTACCGTGGCCCGCTAAGGGGGGGGGGCGCGTTGATTGTTTATATTTATTTAGATTGTTTTGATTTAATAAATTTAATTTAATTGTATTTAAATGTTCCTTGGGCGGCCCGGTACCAATTGATCCACGGACCGGTACCGGTCTGTGGCCCCGGGGTTGAAGACCACTGGTTTAGACCACAGTGCCGCCCGCTTCCCAAGTGCTTCCTAGTACAGTCCAAACCAGCTGTGTTTGAGGTGGGGAGGTGGGGCTCATCACCAGTGCAGGATTTACATATAAGCTAAACAAGCTATAGCTTAGGGCCCCACTCTCTTGGGGGCCCCCAAAAAAAATCAAAGGGGAAAAAACTGGGTGTACATTTCCAAAATATAAGATAAAAAACAAATAAAATAAAACCTACATACAGTGACAGTATTTTGTGTTGTGTAGGCTCCTATGATGTATATAATGGACCCCGTCTGCTAGCCTGCTCCCTAAAATACCACTGGTTTGCTCACTTGCTCATGCAGGGTTCCTACATTCTGCATGGACTGGTTGCATGGCAACATGTACAAATGGCTTTAGATACCTACTGTATTAGGTCCATAAATTACCATATAGCATATATCTTGTTGTTGTTGTTGTTTAGTCGTTTAGTCGTGTCCGACTCTTTGTGACCCCATGGACCATAGCACACCAGGCACTCCTGTCTTGCACTGCCTCCCGCAGTTTGGTCAAACTCATGTTCGTAGCTTCGGGAACACTGTCCAACCATCTCGTCCTCTGTCGTCCCCTTCTCCTTGTGCCCTCCATCTTTCCCAACATCAGGGTCTTTTCCAGGGAGTCTTCTCTTCTCATGAGGTGGCCAAAGTCCATATATATAGCATATATGCAACACAAAAAAACAGCGACAATTTGTTGTTGACAAAGGACAGCTGGACATAAAAAGGGCCCCATTACCTTCAGTAGCTTAGGGCCTCATCAAACCTAAATCCGGCTCTGCTCATCACACTTACAGTGGTGCCTCGACTTACGAATTTAATCCGTTCCGAAGGCACCTTCGTAGGTCAAAAAAATTGTAAGTCAAAAAGCACCATTGGAAACGCGATTTCCCATAGGAAAGCATTGTAAACTGAAAAATTCATAAGTCGAAGCAACCCCATCTAAAAATTCGTAAGTCGAAAAAACCCTATCTAAAACCGCTGCGGTTTCCATTCAGATGTTGAGAAATTCGTAAGCGTGCAGCCATTTGCCCCACTCATAGGTCAAAAAATTCGGTTGTCGAGTTGTTCGTAAGTCAAGGTGCCACTGTATTTTTGTAATGGAGGAGCACTTCTTCACATGTATGGGAAATGCGGAGCACTTCTTCACATGTATGGGAAACTGTTTGGAAAACGAGCCAGCTTAGAATGAATTTCCTTCCTCACTGCACTCTCTTTGCAAAACAGACAAAGGGAGCCTCTTAGTCAGGGACATTGTCAGTCAGGAATGGGATTGTTTTGTCATGGAAAATGCATTGTGTGGCAATGTCCCTCCCTCCCCAGAAATAATGCACAAGACACAGTGAAATAAGTTTAAGTGGGTGAAAAGGCCACAACTTTATTGGTTTCGGATGTTGAGCGGTATTGGCTTAGGCATTGGACCCTAACCGACTATATCCGACTGTAACCCGTGTGTTACAGTCTGGGAGAAATTAACCACCAGAAAGGAGCCCAGTGATGTAAATCTACTGGGACACCTCCTGTGGCCACCGTTGGGGGGGTGCCCTAAGGCCCTGACTTCCGTAGGCCCAGGACAAAGCTACCGCCCCCGGAACCCCTTTAACGGGATTAAATCTCCAATTTCGGGCAGAGGATGACGTAATCTGCCCCCCATTCTTTATTTATGCAAATTTCCAATGCCTAACCGCCAAAACCAAGTTGTGACGAAATGCTATGAGGTAGGCGAAAAAACCAGATTGGCTAATCCAAGTGGAAAAAGTCCTACCCGGCCCCGCGGCCAACCGAGGCGACCGACTAACTCCATAGCAGCGTCGGCCTAACCTGCCTAACTGCCTAACCAAGAGGGCGGGTGGGTGGGTGATCCGATCGCTTGTGGTTTCCTTCCTCACTGCGCTCTCTTCGCAAAGCAGACAAAGGGAGCCTCTTAGCCAGGGACATTGTCAGTCAGGAATGGGATTGTTTTGTCATGGAAAATGCATTCTCCTCAAATAACAGTATAGCATCACAGTGACAGAGGAACCTTACTGTCTCAGACAGCAAATACAGACGGGGCGGTGGGGGGTGGGTGAGGAGAAATGAGTATTTTCCAAGCTCAGTGGATAAACACCACTATGGACAGATGGGTGCGAGAAAGCCGCTTCCGCGCCTGCGACGGAAGCGGCGTTGTGGGCAGACCGACTGCACCACCGCGTAGGGGCTGCAAGTCAGCCCCTACGCGATGGTGGCTTCCCGCCTGCGTCATCCCCGACCAGCCAATGAGAATGGTCGGGGCGGAGCCGGCAGTTTTAAAGCTCCCCGCAGGCGGGAAGCCGACCTCTCTTCTGAGGGGCAGATTGCGTCAACGGCTGCCCAAATTGGGAGAAGTAATTCCGTTAAAGGATTCCGGGGGCGTCGCTTGGTCCTGAGCCTGGAGTTGCCTGGGCCGTAGGGCACGCCCCTTCGGTGGCCACAGGAGGAGCTCTAGTAGATCTACATCGCGGGGCTCCTTTCTGGTGGTTAACTTCTCAAGGACTCCAACACACGGGTTGGAGTCGGATATAGTCTGTTAGGTTCCAACGCCTAAGCCAATTCCGCTCAACATGCTTATCAATAAAGTTGTGGCCTTAACCACCCAATTAAATCTTAATCTCTGTATCATGAGTCTTGATTATGTGGGAAGGAGGGACATAGCCACACAAATAATCTCTAAGGAAGAGTTAACAAAATTGCCAGGCAGAAATTGAGGGAGAATACAAGGCAACAGAATGACCTCTTGGCTTGTCTCTCTATGACCTCTATCCAGGGTGGATAAAGATGGACTATTTTTATTTTATTTTAATGCATTTTGAACATCATGGTCTTTCTTTCTTTTTTCTTTCTTTCTTTCTTTCTTTCTTTATTTAAATCACCAACAACCAAACACAAACAGTGAAACCTCCCAGGTGGCTGATACATTGGGTGTACATAAACAATAAAAACATATTCAAATCAACCATATGTACAATTCTATATATATTAAGCTCCACACTCCACAAGGTTTATTTTACTTTTAACATTTGAATTACCCCAAATTGTTCAAACCTACCCAAATAATTCAGTATCTTTTCAAACCAATCCTCCTCCTTCTCATTGACCTTAAACCCTTTCATTTTACGCATCTTCACAGTTAAGTATTCTAAAATTATAATATTATTCCATCTTTCCCTCCGTTTGTTCACCCCTAGCTCTTCTGCATTTTTCCAATTACCTTGATTGAGCTCCTTCTCCGAGGAGTCCGCGCTGCACCTCCTTCTCGTTTCCCCAGCGCTGGGTTCCACTCAGTCGAGCTTCGCCACCAGCACACGCACAGCGCCCAAGCAGCTCTTGCTGGTCCCGCGGTGCGCACGCTGGTGGCGAAGCTTGACTGAGCGGAACCCAGTGCTGGGGAAACGAGAAGGAGGCGCAGCGCGGAGTCCTCGGAGGTGGCCTCCCACTGCTGCCGTGGTCCGCTTGGCACTCCCGGGCCCTTGGAGAGGCACTGGAGGGGGGCGCTGGAGGGACCTAGCGCCAGGGTGCTGGGTGGGCTTAAGACGGCCCTGCCCCAATCTACAAAGTTATGAAATGCTTTGGACTGTAATGGACTGTTTTCCAAACACCAAACTGGTATCTGAATCAAATCTTGCGGTTGGTGTACACCACCAAAATACATCCTGCTTCTACCAATATGTTCTTAAAGACCTGAACCAAATCTTTTTCTGGAAACAGCGTCAACAGAGCTAGTAATTCACACACACACCCCTTTTAAACTACGTTAGTTGAGGGACGTGCCAGATGGATGCTCTTGAAGGGGAGTTATAATGACCTGGTGTGGACCAGGAAATTTTCCTGATTTCAGGAAATCTGCTCACGGTATAATCTGCTACTCAGTACAATTGTGGATATTGCAGTCTGGTCTTAAGAAAAGAGATCTTAGCACCAAGCTATCTTTTCTGCTTCATTAAAGGTATGTCTGTGAGGCTTTGCCGTAAGAAACTGACTGGCATTAAGAAACTGTACAGCTGGAAGGAGAAATAGCTCCATCAGCTTTGCCACTTTTTTATGGCCTACTTTTCTGCTTTTATATTTGTGTCTGAACTCCGCCCCTAGCTTAGTCTATACTCTGAAAATAGGATGTTCTGAAATGGGATCTTTAACAAAGCTTCCACTAAGATGAGATATTATTTTATGAGGAACTTAAAACGTTTTTGGTTAGTATCAAATGCAATCAGGAGTCTCCATTTATTTCTGCAGTATTTGAGAATGTGTAGCTGTGCACTAGATGGTGGTTGCGATTTTAATAATAGGTAAAGGCCCGTCGAGTCTGAATGGAGTAAGGAGCTGCAGGGTGGGAGGAGAGCATTCATTGCTCTCTTTCTCTCTCCAGCCTTGCAAAAAGTCCACAATAGTTAACTAGCCCTCCATGGTTTATTGTGATCAGAACAAGTAGCTGTGAGCCTTCTGGCTGTGTTTTTGATTAATCTCAGTAATGTTCAAACTCTTAACAGTAGTTAATATTAACTATGGTTTGCTTGAAACAAACCAGCTTCATAGCCCATGGTCTGAACTCTACCACATTTTCTGGGGTTTGTCAAAGTGATTTGTTGCGTTTAATCAAAATTGGAAGGAGGAAGCTTCTTGTCTCCTTGTGTGGGCCCAAGTCTTGTGGATCATTCCTGTGACAATATCATTGTGGTTTTTATCATGACGCCTGATGTGTGGTCCTTTGCTTTTCTCTACAATATCTATTTTGGTGAATTGGTTTTTGCTTCAGGTAGCCATAACTATTGATGTTATATTATAGAAATGTTTAAGTGTGATACTACCCCCTTTTCCATCTGGTTTCCCTGGTTGCCATTTTAGGAGCTGGGCATTTTTGCACCATGTACACAGCGAGTTACAGCTTTCAACCATGCATACATATCATGATAGAGAGGATTGTATTTGGTTTGTGAAAATGTATGATCTACATACATTTTCTGTGTGGATAATGGTGGACAAATCCACAAGAAAGATTACCCTGTATGCTATTTCAAATGGGAAAGAAACACAACATGCAACATAGAATAGAAAACACAATGAACATGATTTAGTAATGCTGTATACTAGTAGCTACCACAAAAGCAGGTTCATTTGATCATTCATTATATCTTGTTACTTTCAGCAAGCCTCTGCTGAGGCTTGATTTGATCGCAGTAGCTAACACACAGGTAGCCACGATAGTATCCTTATCTGTTGAAGAATAACAAAAAAGAATTATTGATAATATAAAGGCTAGCTTTTCCAGAGTAGACTTTTAACAGCTTGGGCCTGATTTCAGAATATTTAGGGTCAGGGGTGTAGGAAGGGGTGTGCGGTTTGCCCTGGGTATCATCCTTGAGGGGGGTGACAAAATGGCACACTGGGGGGGTTGGCACTTACCTGGCCTGCAGCACACAAGAGCCACGCAACTCTCCTGGGAGTGACGCGGTGGCTCAGGGCCCCGCGTTGCCTGAAACGGCAGTGTGGGGCTTGCGTCCACCAGACGGACTCCATGGGCAACTTGCTGCACCGCACCGCCCCCCCTGAGCAGATCGCTGTGGTACCCCCATGTGGTGCCCTCGTGCGCAGATTGCCATGGCACCATCGTGCAGCGTCCCCTGTGGGCTGCTCGTCCCGGCACCCCCGTGGGCTGCTCACCCCGCCCCCACCATTCCGGGTGCTGGAGCAGCTAGCTATGCCCCTTGTTTAGTGTTGTATCTAACATTAGTCATATTAGAAGACTTATTTAAATTAAAGGACATGGCCAACTTAGCCAGTGGGTCTACTCTGAGTGGGAAGTAGTTGGATGCAACCCTTAGAATGCAGGGGAACAAACATCAGTGTGTGTGTGTGTGTGTGTGTGTGTGTTTCAAGTTTTTCCTCATCTACATTGATGCAACCCACAGTCAGTTTGAATAGCATCTTTCTAGCATCTTAGATGGAATTGTTTCGGGGACTTCAAAGAAAGGCATAGAATAGATAACAAAAGTAACCTTATAATGTATCTGTTCCTTTTAAACATGTCCATGGGAGGGGGGCATAACAAAGATTCAGAACTGCATGCTTGCTGTGCAACAATATCATTGAGTTTAGTGTTAGTTGAGTTAACATTGAGTTAGTTAATTAGTGTTCTTGCCTGATAGGTCTTTGGTTTTCGATTCAACTTGTGAAAAGCCACACAGTGAGATTAGAGTATCAACCTTCGAGACCCTGGATTTTCTTGGGAAGTCAGGGTTACTTATATTGATCACCGCAACAGAAGGATAGCAGTCAGTCTTGGTACCTGTACTCCTTTTTAAAGCCATTATTCAGTGGCCTGTTTCTGTACCTTCAAAGGCACAGAGGAGCTTTCCTAACTTCTGTTTGCAGGAGTAGATGAAAGACAAGAGATACAGAGTTCTTAAGCTTTTTTTGTATAGCCTCAAGCTTCTGTGCCATATTCCATACCCAGCATTTGGCTTCGTAGACTATGGGAAAGAACTTTTAATTCTCAAAGGTAGGCAGAGCTGGGAAACTTTGTAGAGAAATTGCACTGTAACTTGTGTTGCCCACTGCCTTTAACTCCTTGTGCTGCCTATGCTTGGCTAAAAGAGAACTAGAGGAGAGAACTCCCAGTTTCCAAATATTGGAAAGACTTATCCTGGTCCAGTTTTTGTTCCTCCAGTGCCCATTTAAGTAAGTTGCATTGCAGCCCTAACAATGCCTTCTTGAAAGTAAGCCCCACTCAGTTCAGTGGGGCTCACTCCCAGGTTAGTGGGGTTAGGATTGCAGACACTCTCACTTTTTAGAAGTACAGTGGTACCTTGGTTCTCAAACTTAATCCGTTCCGGAAGTCCGTTCCAAAACCAAAGCATTTCAAAACCAAGGCGCGCTTTCCCATAGAAAGTAATGCAAAACAGATTAATCTGTTCCAGACTTTTAAGAACAACCACTAAAACATGGATTTTACTATCCAACAAGACCATTGATCCATAAAATGGAAGCAACCATCAATGTACTGTACTATAAAATAAATAAGACAGTATTGTAGATGATTTAAATATATATATATATTACCTGCACTGATGATAGTCATTGTTTGGATTGGGGGGGGGGGCTTTTATCAATTTCCGCAGTCACACAATCAATCAATCAGTAGCTGAACTGGATTCCACACAGTCACAAAAACAAATTAACCAAAAAAGCCTCAAAAACAAAACCACAAAATAAATAGCAAAAACAAAAGCGCCAAACTTAATCCATTCTGGAAGTCCTTTTGACTTCCAAAATGTTCAAAAACCAAGGCGCAGCTTCTGATTGGTGCAGGCACCCTGGAAACAATAGCCGACAACCACGTCAGACATTCGGCTTCCGAAAAACATTTGAAAAATGTTTGAAAAATGGGACACTTACTTCCGGGTTTTTGGCATTTGAGAACCAAGGCATTTGAGAACCAAGGTACCAATGTATAACCTTGAATACCCTTCCCCAATTTTCTCCATGCACAGATCCTTGCACAGGTTCCTTCACATGGAGGAGGGCAGCGGTCACAGTCACTAGGTCCCACTGATGTCATCATGCCTCTCTGGCTTTATACCCAACCTCTGCATATCAGCATACTGTGGTACTGATGTGCATAGACATCCTTTCCAGAACTGCTAAATGTGGAAAGCTTGGGTCAGGACCATTGGGCATGGTCCTTCTTCCATTCATTAACACAGGGAGGGAATTTGTGAAAATAGATTTCTGTCTTTTTGCCTACTAACAACCTGGTGTTTTGAGATTTGCCTTGACTTAGCCTTCTCTAACTTAGTCTTCTCTTGACCCACTGCAATCTGGCTTCTGCCTCCAGGAGTCCCCTCACAAAATCACCAATTATTTATTTTCTGCCTAATCTAAAGGTCTTTATTCAGCCCTTGTTCTTCTTGATCCATCTGTGTGGATACAGTTTATCCCTTTCTCTTGCTTGACTCCCTTTATGCCCTTGGCTTCATTATCAGTGATTCTGTCTTGCCATATATATCATTATTTCAAAAAATCATTATGGGGAATCTCTTCCTTTGCTTTGCTCTAAAGAGAATGGGTAGGGGAGAACTTTGAGAAGAAGGAAAGAAAAGATTCCTTGGCCTTTTTCCAAACTCTAATATTTTTTTATTTATTTTTTAAGTAAGCACAAAACCCTGACCCCCCCCCCCCACTTTGTCAAACAGACAAAAAAACAATGCCTCTTTCATGGGGAGCAAAGACTTTTGCAAAATAGGGGGTGGGGTTCAACACAGCACTTAAAAAATGAGTAAGCCTACAGAGGTTTAGTGGTTTGCATTCTGAGATGGAGAAAGTATAGAATCTTTGAAACTGGGCAATATGAACTTGATGATGAAATGGTAGTTGAATGTATTTTGAGCAACCTGGTCTGCCTAGGGAAGCGTTTTATTTTCTTGAACCCTTGATAATGCCTTGCTGTTTTTCATTCTCCTCTCCTCTTCCCTCTCCTGCTGCCACTACACACTCCCCTGTGAACATTTGTACAATGCAAAATTTAATAGGTTTCATGGCAACATAACCTTGGATGCCTTATATTGTGCCATAACAATGGACAACAGTTCTACAGTAACTCAAGACACCTTATGGGGAAGTCCAATGTTGATTGCAGTAACTTTTGAAACGTATGATGGACAGACCCACAAATTAAACTGTCAGTTGGTAGAGCATGAGACTCTTCATCTCAGGGTTGTGGGTTCGAGTCTCATGATGGCAAAAGATTCCTGCACTGCAGGGGGTTGGACTAGGTGACCCATGTGGTCCCTTCCATCTCTACAATTCTGTTATTCTGTGGTAGACGTGCAGTAAGCCTTCTGTGTATGGTTCTGCCTTCACTTAACAACATTGTTCTGTTTATCTTGCTTTCCGATTTTTCAGATGCTTGCTTGGTTTATGTTCGGGAGTGTTGCTGTGCTTACTAACCAGAGTTCTCTAGGCAGCTTATAATACATTTAAAATACAATAAAATAGATAACGGTTACTAGGGCAGCACTAATACCGTATGTGTGAGTCTTCCCTCCCGTGGCCCAGTTGACTCTGCTGACCTGTAACTGGCTTTTAAAGCAACGAGATAGTAGTCACTCAAAGCCTCAGGGTTCCTCACTAGGCTGCTGCTGCTGCCGACAGCGTCTGTTTCTGGTGAGAGATACAGGAAACCCTGTGGGACCAAAGGGATTAGCAGATGCTTCTCTGCACCTCAAGTCATAAGATGTTCCGACTCTTACCCGAAGCCTGAAGTGCTGCCTCTTAGTTACAGGTGAAACTCGGGAAATTAGAATATCGTCGAAAAGTGCATTTATTCCAGTAATGGAACTTAAAAGGTGAAACCAATATATGAGATAGATGCATGACATGCGAAGCAAGATGTGTCAAGCCTTTATTTGTTGTAACTGTAATTATTTGTCGGTAGGTGGGTCAATTATAAACGGAATGTAATTAATGAAATGTAATAGCGATGTTTATTTTTGTATTAATGTAACTATTTGTTTCATTACTGTGGAATTTCCAATAGAAAGCATTTGTAAAAATTAAAAGAAAAAGAAGAAATAATAAGTTGCATTACTGAAATAAATACACTTTTCGCCGATATTATAATTTTCCGAGTTTCACCTGTATTAAATGTAGCTCTTCACTGAGAACCAGGCCTTTAGTTGCCGGGCTCTAGGTGGGCCCTTTTTTTTTACTACCAGGAAAGCCTGAAATATATTGCTTAACAAAATAATACATTTTTGTTTGAAGACATTTTAAAGGAGCAAAACTAATTATATGGTTTTGATGTATGGCACCACTTTAGAATCTCAAAGGAAATAACCAGATGAATCACACTTACTGAAGGCAGATGATTCTTATCTTTTCCTATCCCCTGCTTCTTTCCATGTATCAGATTCGGCTTTATTCTAAATAATACATTGGGTTTTTATTAAAGAGATAAAGCCTTGGTGTTTTGTTTACAAAGACAAGATATAAATTCTGTGTCAGGAAAAAAGCATTATCTGACTTTGCCTAGGGAATCTCATTCTGGCAGAGGCTTGGGGTTGCATCCAGCTAAGTTCTACTCAGAGTATATGCATTTAAGTTATTGGATCCAAGACAGTATTTTCCATTGATTTCAATGGTCTGCTCTTCAGCAGAACTAATATTGGATGCAAACCTTGGCATTATGAGCACACAGCATTTGACAGTCTTATTTAGGATGCTGCACAACTGATTTTATATTTTTAAAACAGTAACTTGGCTTCTTGAAGTGCAGGTGGCTGAAAGCCTAATGGTTGGTGGTGGAAGGTTTGGAGGCACAACAGAGGAATATGAAGAAACTAGCTTTTTCACAGCATCAGAGTTATGGTTGTGTGCATGTGGCTAGGTCTATATGCAATGGAATCATGCAGTGAGACTTCGAAGTGCAGTTCTGGTGGGGAGTAGGCAGTATAGGATGGGGGTGGTTTGTAGCACATTCTCATTGTGCGATCTGTGGGGCTAAACAAAGACATGAAAGAAACACAGTTATCACTTCTGGTTCCCATCTGAAAGGTCCAAAGCTGAGGGGAGATGCTGTGCCCCTGCTTTGGGGGGGGGGGCAAATGACTACTTAGATGGCCTTGTGTTCAGTTGGAGTCAGTGCTAGCTAGCATTGTGTTGTACTAGCATCTGTGAAGTCTCTGGCACTGTTTGGCTGAGCTGGCGTGCAAACATTTTAGCTGCTTGAAGATCAAGGTGATCGGACTATTTTCCTTCCCTTGTGAGAGCTGGACTGCAGAATGGTCAACTTGGGTGGAATTAAAACCTCACAGTGGCCCTGTGGAAAGGGAGGAATGGCTTTACGAAGCGGACTGACTGGAAGGAGTTCTAGGGAGGATAGAAACTGATGGAGAAAGAAGCCCAGAGATGAGGAAGGAAGGAAGATTCTCTTGCTACCCATCTCAATTTAGATGAGGAAGATTTTTAGATGAGAGAACCAGGCAGAGGGCCTTCTCAGTAGTGCCACCCACCCTGTGGAATATCCTCCCATCAGATGTCAAGATGATGAGTAAATATATAACCTTTAGAAGGCATCTGAAGGCAGCCCTTTGTGATGTTTAATGTCTTATTCTGTTTTTATATATGACAGAGTGGCTGGGGGCAACCCAGTCAAGATGGGTGGGGTTCTTCTTCTTCTTCTTCTTCTTCTTCTTCTTCTTCTTCTTCTTCTTCTTCTTCTTCTTCTTCTTCTTCCTCCTCCTCCTCCTCCTCCTCCTCCTCTTCTTCTTCTTCTTCTTCATATTTATATTTATATTTATATGTATTATTTATTTCTGTGCAGGCAGGCTGATTCAGGAGAAGACGTTTCTCAAATATACAGGTCATGTTATGATGAGGGGCAAGGCCTTGTTTACAGAAGTATAACTGAGAGCATTGTGTTTTGTGTTGAAACTTATGAAGTGTATAAGACCAGGATGGTCTGGCAAATCTGAATTTGACTTCATGCTCGGCGAGCTGTGCTATTAATGGCAATAGCACCCATTAATAATAAGGCACAAGTTAAGGTCAAAGATAATGTTTGCCCATTTCAGAATGATAGTGCCTTGGATCTCAGAATCATCTTTTCGGCACCCCTGATCCTCTATGGCATCTTCTTCTTCCTTATTTCCTTTATAAAGCTTCTCAAATGTAGGAGCGGTTGTCAAGAGTGGCATATAAATCAATCAAGGTCAAATTTTTAAAAAGTTACTTTCCTGACTTCTGCATGCCTAACTACCAACAGACTCGCTTACAGTTTCAACCTGGCAGAGTGGCATTATGGGTGTGTTTTTTAATTTCTGGAGTAGAACATCTTAATTCTTTCAACATGCCAAACAGGGATTACATTTGTTGTAAAACTATGGTATTGATATAAAAAAACTACTTGCGAGTGAGCAAGAGCTCATGTTCATCGAGTTGTTTTCTGATTTAAGATGTTAAATAATGTAAAGTGTTTCAATTGTTGCATTTGAGCCCAGAATCCTGGATTGGCAGCAGGCACCTCTGACCCAGTCTCTATTCTCTTGTGCTTCATTGGGCTGCGAAGCCACATTTTTCTTCAGGTAATGTGAGAACTTGAAAATCGGTCCTTTGCAGCATGGGTTGGTTAGGCTGATAAAGAAAGCTACTATCCCTACCGTAACCTTAATCATGTTTTTGGTTTGTTTTCCTTATCGGCTACAACCTTCTGCATTCAACCCTTTCCCTATCACAACCTTTTATCTAAAAACCAAGCCAATTATCTATTCCTGTTTACCCACCGGTGACTATGGATAAGCATGGAACAATATACAGTACATTTTATTATTTTTATTATTATTATTTTTTAAAAAAACACTTGCTACAAATAGATGCTGGTGCTAGTCTGTATCCTTACTATGTGCTGAAGTTACCGGTAACCTGGATACTGTTTTATTTTATTCAAAATAGTTATACTCTGAAGTAACAGTATCTTTAAAGACGCAGCTTTGAGAGGATCAGTTCATCCCCCTGTTTAAACCGTGGCAATTTTCCCTCTAAAAATGGTGATGATGATGATGATGATGATGATGATTGATTTATACCCCGCCCAATCCACTTGTTCCAAAATGATTGTGGAAGGTATGATGCTCGCTGCTGTTTTGGAGATTATTGGCAGGTTTATTGGGTTTTAGTATATTGTTGTTGTTGTTTTATTATTTTATTCTGCAAACCACTCTGTGCTTATAAAATGAAGAGTGGCAGGTGAAATAAGTTTAAACTCTGTATATCTCAGTAAAAGTAGTGTTCTGCTCAGGGCCGGTGCTAGGGTTTTTTGCGCCCTAGGCGAGATCACCTTCTGGCGCCCCCCCCGGCCAATCATACTTCAAACACAGGGTGCCGGCCCCCCCAGGGCGCCCCAGCCAGCGGCCTCCCCCCTCCCTGCACACCGCCAGATGGCCGGTGGGGCACAACCAGACACCAAGCCCCATGGCTCCGCCACCACCACCACCCCGCCCTGATTGGCGCACGCCCCCTCCCCAACCCTCCTCAACCTGCCCCCCTGTGGGCGGGCGTGGCCTCTGCCGCTCCCAGGCGGGCCGCGAGCCACCCACCTCACCTCCCATCCCGCGTGGGGAGTCTTGAGGCAACGGGACGGGGGGCGGGCAGGCGCGAGGGTCTACAACCGGAGCGCTGGAAGGGCGCACAGTCCTGCACCACTCCAGCACTGCGCCCCTCATCCCCCGCTCGTTTTCCCACCGTCGCCCTGAGGGGCGGCCAGTGTGGGAGGTAGGCGGCCCTAGAGGCGGAGAGGTGCGAAGGCGGCCCTGCCTGCCAGGTCCCTTCCCTTTGTGGGTGGTGATCCCCAGAGCTTCTGGGATGTTGCAGCCCAGAGCTTCCCGGGTGCCGTGGCAGGTGCTCTTCTGCCTGCCTGCAGCCCTGGAGGTGCGTTGTTGTACTCTTGCTTGCCGTGCTGGCGGAGAGGGAAGGTGCTGCCGGAGCCCTCGCTCTCCCTTCTGGGCACAACGGGCGGGGCAGGCTGGCCAGCGCCCCCTCCATTTTGGCACCCTAGGCAACTGACTAGTTCGCCTTAATGGACGCGCCGGCCCTGCTCTGCTGCAGAAGCAGTAAATAACTTTTCTTAGACTGGATATCCAAAGAAACATCCAGTTCAACAAGAGCATGGGGCTTTTCTGTGGTGGCTTCCCATCTATGGAATACTTTCCCCAGAGATGCTTGCCTGATGCTACCATTACATATCTTTAGGCACCAGGCAAAAATATTCCTCTTTACCCAGGCCTTCGGCCATTATAAAATCTATGGCCTGTTAAATTAGGCTTTGTATTGTGTTTTTTTAATGATGATGATGTGTAAATTATGTTCTTCATGTTGCACACTGCCCCAGGATCTTTGGATAAAGGGTAGTATATAAATCATCACCATGACAGTAATTAGATTCCATAATTTGGGCAGATTGCCTCATATCACATTTCTGTATACTAAAAAATAAACTTCTCATATGGTAGTGCCCGTCAAAGGCTACATTGCCCTGAACAGGAGCCTGTCTTCACTTTAAGAAAGTAATATAGGACTATTGCAAAATCCATCACTGGAGAAGCTGTTTCACTTTTATTTGCTGATTTGCATATATAAAAGAGCTGCTTGACTGATGGTCCCTCAGATCAATAACATACTCCATCTTCCACTGACAGCCAAAGAGCAGGAGGAGAGAGGAAAGCCTGACATAGCAAATAAATAACCTTGCAGGTGTAGAAAATGCCATAGAGTTGGAACGGCTTCTTAAGCAGAAGTAATTATTTTACCGAACTTCATGAAAGAGGTCTGATTCAAAGTTTGCTAAAGTCGGAGGAAGGGCTTCTCGTTTTGCAGGACTATTTTTATGTAATATATTTTGCCTCACTCCACTTTGATTTCTTATTGAAACACATTTGAGTGGTCATTAAAAAGCTGTGAATGCACCACCATGATCTTGGAAGATTCAGAGTTTGAAAAGAGAAAATTACTTTTTTGTCTTATGACAAGCAAGCATTTTTTTCCTTCCCTGTCTCTTTTACCACCCCCCTTTCTCCCTACTTCTGTGGCACCTGCCCCCAGTCTCCCAGATTGCTCCCCTGTTCCTCCTGTTCTTTTCCTCCTACCCTCTCTCACTTAAAATTTCTGCTCCACTGCTTGGGCGTAGATCTAAGCCTTAAAAGAGCATAGAGCTAAAAGAGGAAGTGGGAAAGAGTGTCACTCTTCCAATTTCCTCTTAATCTCTATGTACTTTCAGGAGTGAAAAAAGGTAACCGCCTTCCCCTGGGACGCAGGGAGAGTGCCAGGGGGACAATTGCTCCCACAGGTGCCACATTGGAGACCCTAGCCATACAACAAATGGGTCGATGGAAATGACATTTCATCTGGGGCACCTAAGTAGTCTGAACTAACCCACTGTACGACTTCATCTTCAGTGGGTAGTGAAACGCCGCAGGGTTTCTGCAGTCTAGACACAACAAGTTCATGACTATTTCATGCTCTAATTATCTCCCGCTTGGACTACTGCAATGCGCTCTACGTGGGGCTACCTTTGAAGGTGACTCGGAAACTACAACTAATCCAGAATGCGGCAGCTAGACTGGTGATTGGGAGCGGCCGCCGAGACCACGTAACACCGGTCTTGAAAGATCTACATTGGCTCCCAGTACGTTTCCGAGCACAATTCAAAGTGTTGGTGCTGACCTTTAAAGCCCTAAATGGCCTCGGTCCAGTATACCTGAAGGAGCATCTCCACCTCCATCATTCTGCCCGGACACTGAGGTCCAGCACCGAGGGCCTTCTGGCGGTTCCCTCATTGCGAGAAGCCAAGTTGCAGGGAACTAGGCAGAGGGCCTTCTCGGTGGTGGCGCCTACCCTGTGGAACGCCCTCCCAACAGATGTAAAAAAGGAAAACAACTACCAGACTTTTAGAAGACATCTGAAGGCAGCCCTGTTCAGGGAGGCTTTTAATGTTTAATAGATTATTGTGTTTTATTCTTCTGTTGGAAGGAGAGAGCCTAAGATGGCGGAGTATCAACATCCTCCCTTCTTCTGTTGGAAGCTGTCCAGAGTGGCTGGGGAGACACGGCCAGATGGGCGGGGTATAAATAATAAATTATTATTATTATTTCTGTGGAATAATTTGTGTTGTAAATCACCAGTCTTATAATTATTTTTAAGAATTCGATGTGCTGTTTGTTCCCTTCTTAAGACCAGGGATTTTTTTTTAGTGGGAACTTGGAAACATTGAGTTCCTTACCTTTTAAAAATTAAATAATCGGGGTATTATTATTTTTTGTCGGGGGTCGGTGGGCTGGAATGGATATATACCTAATGCTTGAGCCAAAAATCCACCAAATCTGTAAGCAACAAAGTTGTGGCCATTTCTAATCCAGATCATTGTCTTATTGAGTTTATTAATCAAATCTTACATTTAACCACTGCCCGGGGGGAGGGGGTGGCGGCACTGCAACTGGACCTTGCAACAAACAAACAAACTTCGTGGTGAGTTCCCCCACTTTTTCCCCAGAAAAAAGCACTGCTTAAGACCGTCAGCATGGCATTGATTTAAATTTAATGGCAGGAAGATAGTTGGACACAGTTACTGCAGCTGGGGCCAGACATTGTTTCGTTCCAATTTCCACAGTGATAACATTTAAACAAGAGAATACTAGGAATGACTCAAGTCTGCTGAGATGATGTGCCAGTAAACAACTGTGTATGATCAGGCACAAGAACTATAAAACTACTGTGTTGTCAGTTATCACAACCTGTAGCATTACAATTGTAATGCAAGAAAACTCAAGACTTTGGTTGGGTTAGCAGGCATCAATGCTACTGCTTTGGCAATAGCCAGATTCATAGCACTACTTGCAGGCAAAGCCATACTGTAACAGGTAGCACAACTGACATTAATTTGTCTAGAGTCATGGAGTCATCAGCTTGGTGTAACTAACCCCACTTGATTGATACATTTCCCCAAGGAGTTATAATGGATTTGTAGCTAATATAGCACAACATAGGATGGGTTTGCTCTCTCTATCGAAACAGATGATTCTTTGTGGCTTTGTCAGAGCCAAATAAATCTGTAAGACAGGCATGTAAGGGAATTAAGATATGGACAGTGTTGTTTCGGTTTTCTATTTTTAAAGCTCTACTTTGTAGTTGGCACCAGTAGCCCAACTGCAAGGTCAGCCTTGCTTTGGAGAGAGGCAGGCACCCTGCCACCCTGTCAGATGGGTACGAGATTAAATAGCAGAGGCCAACTTTGAAATGTGTACACCAGGCAGGATGCTCAGCAAGGAGTAGCCTATTCACGTGGCTATCTCATTTTGATTTCTCAGCCCTGTGTTTTGGCGACTTTTGTTACTAATCCAGCTTTGGTGTGGATTAAGGTTCGAAGCAAATACCCTCCTTCCTTACTCATCTTTCGAGGCCCCATGGCCTTTTGCATCAGACCGATTGGAGGAATGAGGGAAACCACATGCTTCTCCCACCCCCTCCATCCTTTCGATGTGTGCCTGCAAAATCGAGCCTTCTTTCATTCCATGGAGAATGCCGAGTTGGTGGCATCAGAATCTGCTTCAGTGAATGGCATGGCAGAGTGCAAATTCATGTCAGCCATTTGCTTCATGCGCAATTTTCTCAAGTGTGTTTTCCCAGGACTGGTGTCAAATGTAGAGATGTCACGGTTCAAAGAAGAATATCCCTTTGGGAATGAACTCCCCAATTTGCCTGCTTGATAGCATATAGATATTGGCTTAGTTTTCCTGTCAGTCCCTGTAATTCAGGATTGGTTCTGACAGTGCTTTCTATCCTCCTACCATTATTTTAAGTGACCTTCAGATGGTATCACTGGCTCCCTAATCTTCTTCTTCTTTGGCGATCACTCGTATCCGAGTAAGATTGTCTTCCATAAACACGGTTTTAACAATGAGTCAGTAAGTGACTGTGGAGGCCAATTCTGCATCCGCAAGTCCCTCCACAGTGGGGACATTGGTTTCTGGGCGAGAGTTGATCACGGTGTGGATTTGCCAAGCATGCCTTCCTCGGCTCCCTAATCCTGGGCATTTTCTCTAACTACACACCTCGCCTCCTCGCAGTCCTAACAGAATATTAGCAGTCATCGTGAGCCTGTCTGTAACACGTAGTTCCTGGCACAGCATGATTTAGGGTTGGGATGTTAGTGTTTTTCTCTGGGACTTTCTGTTTAGTATGTTTAACTTGATGCTTCTTGACCTGATAAGGATTTTATAAATATAGAGTACTGGCACAGTGCTTGCTAGGTCATTGGCTCCTTTCTGATACAGTTGCATTGTCAGCCAGACATTTAGCACAAAACCATGATAATCTGGCTTTCTTGTTCATCCGGAAAGCGTGAGCAGGGTAAAAAAAGTATTTTCAACTTTCCCCTCAACTTTCCCTGCACAGTAAGCATGGCTTATGCAGTGCACAGCCTTCTCTGTGAATGGAGGCTCTCTACGCAGTTCAGAAACCTCTTCATTTCCTGCTACAGGAATTAAGGTAAAGGTAAAGGACCGCTGGACGGTTAAGTCCAGTCAGAGGCGACTATGGGGTGTGGTGCTCATCTCACTTTTCAGGCCGAAGGAGCCAGCATTTGTCCGCAGACAGCTTTCTGGGTCATGTGGCCAGCATGACTAGACCGCTACTGGCGCAATGGAACACTGTGACGGAAACCAGAGCGCATGGAAACGCCACTTACCTTCCCGCTGCAGTGGTACTCAGTGCTTTAGGAAAAAAGCACAGGTGGTACCTATTTATCTACTTGTACTGACGTGCTTTTGAACTGCTAGGTTGGCAGGAGCTGGGACAGAGCAACGGGAGCTCACTTCATTGCGAGGATTCAAACCGCTGGCATTCTGATCAGAAAGTTCAAGAGGCTCAGTGGTTTAGACCACAGTGCCACCCGCGTCCCATTATACTTTATTATACTTAATGTGACAATGGTGATGGCAAAGGCATTGGCAGCAGTGCACCTTTGGTGGTGGCAGCTCAGAATTCATTACCTTACAGTCCCTTTTGCCATGCTTGCCATCTACACATAACATATGTCATCTCAATATTTGATTGACTTCCTCAGTACCGGTACTTGCTCCTAGATAAGCTACACATGTTTCTATGTTTGGCAACACAGTGTTTGTTTTGGGGGTTCAGGGTTTTCTGTGCTTTTGCAAATGCATTGCAATTTTGGTGAATTGGAGGGCCTTTCACAGGCAAGCAAACTGTGCAAGACGTCCTTTTAGACTAATTCTCAGCTTATGCTTGCATGTAAGCCTCATTGATACAGTTAGGACCTGCTATCCAATTTGAGAATTGAATCACGGTGTAAGGGTGGCTCCCTACAGGGAGCCAGCCCCCATCATCCTGTCGTCCACCTCGTCAAGTACAGAGCGCACCAGTGGTTCTGAAGCAGCCAGAGGGGGAGGGAGAGACTCGGAGGAGGAGAGAAATCAGAGGGAGGAACAATGGGAAAGCTCGGGGGTGGAGGGATGCAGGCAGACGCTTAGGGATGCTGCAGAGCCAGGGCACCGACCGCTGAGGGAGGAAGCTGAAAGGGCATCACTCCTTCCGGCGCCAGAAATAAGGAAAGTGCTGCAATGCAGGTCAAGGGGGCGGCATTTTGGGGTGCCCAGACTACTTTGCTGGCGTAGGAACAGACGTACGCCATTGCCGGATTCTGATTCGGGATGAGAGGTCATGTTTTAAGCTGTCTCTACACTGTAAATAAATAGCACAATAAACGTCTTTGAAGACAAACTGGACTCAGGCGGAGTTACTCTAGAGTAGCCACGACGACCCTCTGACACACGGCCTCCACTACCTCTTGTTGGTTCTGCACGAGACAGTCGTAATTCTTTTTTGTATTTTCAGGATGCTGTAAAAGCAATATGGAAGACTCTAGTTGTCAAAATATTGAAAACATTTTGCCCTATTTTTATTGTTCTCATTTTCTTTCTTTCTACAGCTCAGCAAAATTCACCAAAAATCCATGAAGGCTGGTGGGCTTATAAAGAGGTGGTCCAGGGAAGTTTTGTTCCAGGTAGGTGCTAAGTTTCCAATCCAATGGTTGTGTGGGTTGCTGCTCTTTTCTGGCGTATTTACCAGCATGTACTATTTGATATCATATTTAACAGATTGAGATGTACTGATACCTGTACACCTGTGCATTGTAACAAAAATCTGAAATACATATCATATCAGCACTATATTTTTTCGCTTCAGCCAAAGATACATTGTTACATATTTGGAAGGCCTTGTGGCTTTCTAACTTCCATGATTCCCTCCCCCCCAAACCTTACATCTTACGCTTCTTTTATATGAAGTCAGGGGAGGAATAACAAAGCTTGCCTCTGCCTTTGGCTGCAGTTGTGTACATTCAGTCCTCACTGAAATCTGCGGGGCCCTTTGTTTCAAGAGATCTTAGAAAGGCAGACTCTTTTTTAAAAAAAAAAATTCTGAGCATTTTCCAGAGAACGACAGCCGCAAGAGTAGAAAGAAATGATCCTAAATAATGAAACAATAGGGGAGACTGCATTGTAATGGTAGGGAGAGACTGATTCTGTAAAGAATAGAATGTTGGTTATCTTCGACTTGGCTGTGTTGATGATTCAAAGTCATCAGGGGTGTTTTCTTTGGCTCAAACAACAGGCATGTAGCACCTTCCAAGACTAGCAGATTTTCTTAGAACATATACTAGAACTCTCTTGGTTGGATGTGTGAAATGTGATCCTCAGTTGCCAGGTTGTGTGTGTGTGTGTGTGTACACACATACTGTATATACATGAGTACAAAGGGGGAAAGATGTAAAGGTTGGCATTAAGTGAAAACGGAACACAAAAGTACAGGCTGACAATTCTATTAGTATTTGAATGCGTGCAAAATGAACTTTCACTGAAACAGTGCACAGTGATAACACAATCATCTTAGCAGTGTTGAGTAAATTAATACCTGCAGTGGGACAGGAAACCATTGTCTCTATTCAGACCCAAATGAATAAAATTTCCCAACAAAGGTGAATACATTCAGTAAGGATTCTGCAGGCCAAGTGGAATTTCTCAGAATAATTAGATATTTTGGAATGAGATAACTGGAAATATGGGTACTGGTATATGCTAAGCACTATAAAAAAACCTAGAGGGAAGATGTTGTTTTCCATTCTGTCTGGGATATGTGGGCACATGACAGACAGTTGTGATAAGCCCAGTGTTTCTTCGTGCATGTCCATTATGAGTCCCCGACTGATTTGGACATACTCAGTCTTTAGCGCTGCCATTTACACGACACATGTACATAAATGGCACGCTGACTGTTAGATCAGAGAGCTTATTACACAGCACATACCTTTGCCACATATTATTAAAAATGCCAAACAAAAATGACTTCTTCCCGTTTTGATCGCAGTGACTAAGGGCTTGTGTACCCAACTATTCTAGGATAACAACTCACAACTTGATATAATCCTCTGATTTGTTTAGATGTTCAGAGACTGAAGCAAAGATAGAAGTGGGTTGCAAGAGAGCCCACTATGACTAGCAAGATTAAAGGCTCTTTCATCCTGGAATTGGTGATCCTGTAAATAGTAGCAAACTGGATATCTCTGGTGTATGAATTTTGTAGAAAAACAAAGTGATTTGTGAAGGGCCTTCGATACTCATTAGTAGTAGAGGTAGCCTACTATTTTCACTAAGGGCATATGTTTGAACATCCTGGAAAAATCTATATTCCTCCCTGCTATCTCATTCTTCTTTCAACTACAGAGTTACAGGGATTGACTATGGGACCACATGCAAACAAAGCATATGTTCTATTACTGAGCTATGGCCTCTTCCCTGTATTATACAGAATGTGTGCAAGGTATTAACCAGTTCACATTTTCAAATGTCGGTGCATTTCTGAATTCATCTTAGAAACACTTGAATTAACAAACAATAAAAGAGACTCGCAACTCTTTCTCAAGAGTGCAAAGCAACCGCAAATCCATTTTGTCAGCCTCTGCCCAGCAAACTCAAAGCTACTCCCTAAATGTCCTAGTGTATAACAGAATATTAAGTAGAACATGCTAAGCAATTCCAGATTCATGCTCCAGGTCCTGCAGAGATTTGTCTTTGGTGAGCACTTCATAAAATGCAATCATATGTTCCATTCTGTTTTCGTTATTTGCTCCAGAGGCTGACAGGCCATGTTAGCGATGTGTTCAGTGACTGCCTTTTAGTTTTTGTTTATCCTTCTCCTAAATCCCAAGAACATGTAGAGATTTGCAGTAATGTATCCAAAGGAGATGTTTCTCTTGGTCTAATACCACTTGACTTGGGTAGCTTTAAAACAATTGAGAGTGAGCATGCTTCCATTAAGGAATTAATAATCAATTGATATATGTTCAGGTGTTTGTATCTGATTCAATTAAAAAGGCTTCTAAGGGAGTCTATGACCTTCCAGTTGTTTGACTCCTAACTCACATCCGCTCCAATCAGCATGGCCAATGTCTGGGACGATGAGAATGGCCGCTTACCCAGTCCTGGGGTGTGCGGCAGTTGTGGCCCATCACAACTGGTCCTGACCCCCAGGAGCAATACTGGGCTGGGCGACCGGCAGTTGGGAAACCCCTGTGTTGGCCACAGAGGAGGTCAGGAGTTTCTGCCAATCCCAATTTTCAATTCAGGCCAGTCCATGGGGTTGGGACTTTGGAGCCTCAGCCCCAGCCAGGATGGCCAATGTTTGAAAACTGTAATCAAACAGCATTTGGTAGGCCACAGATTCTCCATACTTGTTATATACAGTGCATATATTATTAAAAATGAAGGACCACAGCCATTTTGTACATTGGATTGATTTCAGTCCCTGTTCATCGTTTTGCTATACATTCCATACCCTTGGTTCAGACATATCATAGCTTCCAAGTCTCCCGTTTCCCCCAGGAAACCCCCGTTTTTACTTACCTTTTCCCGGTGGTCCCCCGTATCACTTCGTCTCCCGTTTTTCTCCGTTATTTTCTCCTGCCGGCGGCCATTTATTTTCTTTCTGATTTACCCTTCTATGGGCACCAAAAATGGCCGCCGCCGGCTTCAAAAGTCGCATCTACGCATGACCGGAAGTGCGTAGATGCGACTTCCGGTGTTGGCGGTGGCCATTTTGGTGCCCATAAATGGGCGGGACGACACCGGAAGTTGCATCGACGCACTTCCGGTCATGCGTAGAAGCTACTTTTGAAGCCGGCGGTGGGCATTTTTGGTGCCCATAGAAGGGCAAAGCGACACCGGAAGTTACGTCAACACAACTTCCGGTGTCACACGGCTGCCAGTTCCGGATTCTGCAGTCCGGGACTTGGAAGGTAAGCTGACATATACCTCCACAGATTCGTCTTTATATCCTGCACAACAGTACACGTTGGCATAGCATGGCTGTGCTTTGAGGAATAGCATTCACCTGAGAGACTCCAATATGGAGGCAAGAATTGCTTTTTTCTTCCAAGTGTGTGGGGGAAATGCAGATACTGAACTCTGTGAAAGTACGGTGTCATATTGCTCTCTTTTCCCTGTACTGCATGTCCTCACACAGGTTGTTTATATAACCCCGGCCATAAGACGTTGTAGGAGGCCCATTATTTGTAACTTGCCTGATAGTCAGTTTTGAGATTGTTCAAGACACTGCCTCACAAAGTCTGGCCTTCTGGCCTTTTCTTTGTGAAAAGCTTGTAGCTGACCTGAAATGTGCTTTTGTGAAGTGTTTTGAAATGCCTTCTAGAAGTAAATGCCACTCATTGACAATTTGGGAGAAAAGATTCTGCCTTTGCAATGGAACCCAGGTAGCAGAGTGATTTTTTTTTGCAGTCTTGAGCAGAAAGCAAACATACCAGAATGTGACCCCTGCATGATAATTCTTTGGAGATCATGAACCAGTCTCACCATATTTTTGAAATCCTTGTGATCAGTTCTGCTTTCTCTGATAAATACTGGAATAGAGAAAGATAATGTGCAAATCATTGAGTTTTCTTATTTATCACATTTGCTTCCTCGCTTTTTCCATAGGATCTCAGGGTAGCTTATATGGGATATCCCCTTTATCCCAACAGCCACCCTGTGAGTGATAGCCATTGACCCTAAAACCACCTAATGAGCTTCATGCCTGAGCAGGGGTTCAAATCCAGGTTTACCTGATCTGAGTTCACCACTGTCTCTGGGCCATTGATATACAGCCAATTTGTGCATTTCCCAAGTGGCATAGTTTTCACATGATCAGGTCCCACACCAGTCTGGTAGCATTTGACATGTGCAAGCCACATGACTGGAGTCTATGACAATCCTTCATGCCAGTTCCATTGGCTCTAGCCAATATTGCTGTGGAGGGGGAGTGCAAGAAACAAAAGGGGACATCCCAAGGATGCTTTGAAACATTTCCCTCCATCATGGTACCCAAGGTGGCATATTTGAGGTTCCCAAGCAGTCGCTCATCCAGGCACAGGTTGCAAGACCTTTGCTCCACGCATTCTTCAGTTGCATGGATGGTTGCCTGGCTGGAGAATGGAGAGGTTGTGTGTGTGTGTGTGTGTGTGTGTGTGTGTGTGTGTGTGTAGCTCATGGGCAGCTCATGCTAATCACTGTTGGTCATGTGGACATTCAGGAATCAGACGGTTTTGCAGAACTCTACAAGGCTGTGCTGGGTGAGTGGGTTATAACCAAGTTATTAGGGTAGCAGCTTTGCATATTACACCATATGGAGAAAAGTGAATGCAGGTATTCACCTCTCCTAACTTTCTGAGGGGATACCTATTATTCCTGTATAACTTGTGCTTCTCCTTCAGTCCCATTTCCTCATATTTTTATATTTTGCATTGTATTAAATTATATATTTAGTACTGTACTTAATGTATCATACTGTGTTTTATGTATTTTGCTTTCTTCCCTCCTTAACTGGTCATTGACCGAAACAAATAAATACTATATTACAATAATTGACCCTTCCCAAACCAAATGTTGTTGAATTGCATTCCCCATCAGCTACATCTACAGCCAACATGGGAAGGCTGCAATAATCTGTGCTAAACCCATTCTTGCTGCTTTAGAGCTCTCCAAGGTGCTGAAAGCATATGGTTCTGCAAGGATTGCAGTAGAAATGACCGCTAGCACTTTGGTGTTTCAATTGGCCATCCTACATATAAAAAGGAAGGAATATCCAAGAGGAATGGAGTACTTTAAAGATACATTTGCTTGAAAACAAAGGTTGCTGCCCAGAAGTCATTACTTGTAGCAGTTCACTCCAATTAGATGGCTATAAAGTGGCTTTAGAAATGCAGCCAAAACATTACACAACCTTAATGCCGCTTCTTGCACCCTGATCTCAATTACAAAGGGTGCATAAATCAGGAGCAAGCCACAGATATATTAGTATCATTATAAGAGTTCCATACTATGAACTGATAAGCATAATTTATAGCACCACTGTGCAAAAAAAGTGTTTTCTTCCAAAAACGCAAATGGAGAGTGCAGTTTTAAAACTTGTCTGAAGTCATTCTTCACTGGAATTTGGAGGCTGTTGAGTGAGACATGCAGCTTTGCCTTCTGTTGCTTTCATTCTTGCGTAGACAGGCTGCTCGCAGGGGGTTGCTATATGGATCAGCACTCCTTGCTTTGATTCAGCTGTCTTGTCTCAGAGGCCCCAGCAAGCTTTTCTATGCTAATATCCCAAAAATGAACTTCAATCAGGGCATCTGCCATCATTCAGCATGTGGGATGGGAATTTTATTGGAATTAATTATCTCAGATCAGTGCTTGGCTGCTGTGACATCTCGCCTTACAATTTGGAGGCTTGCACAAGATGGACAGTGGTAGCAGCAATTGCTCATTCAGTGCTGTGATCTACCATTTTGTATAGTGCATTTTGCATTACTTGCAAAAGTCAGAGCCACAGGGCATGAACACCACCCAACGAAAAGAACTCTGAGAAAATGCAAACCAGTAATTTCAGTTGGAAATGTTAATTGACGTTCTAACAGCCTCCTGCGAGGCTCATACATATGGTGTCAGTGCCTATGATAGGTCAGTAACTGGCTAATTTTGTTACCCTTCCCTCCATCCCAACTTCTAAGGAAGACAAGACCCTGTTCAGGAGCCTAGCAGATTCCACAATGAACTGATTATCTTGAGGCAACAGCCTATTTCCTCATATGCAAGACAGATTAAGGTGTATATTTTTTAGGACCCACCTTGTTTCTGTGCTTGTAAATTGTTTTGAACTGTTTTTTATCATTGAGTTTTAATATTGTAACTCTCCCTGGGACATTAGGGTGAAGGACAGGTAATAAGTTATAATAACTAAATGTTGATTGAATGGTATAGCCTTCCGCTTGCTAACTTGACCCTTGTCCATCATGACAAGGGGATTGGCCAGCTCTGTTGAGGTTACACTTTAACACATTTTTGTGAGAGGGAGTAGTCTTGGCATCCTTAAAGGAGGTAGCCACGAGGCTGCTTTTAGTATAGTGGGAGGGGGGGAGAGTTAATCCATTGATACATTTTCTTCTTATTTTTCAGCATAGCCACACAAATTTTTCTTTTGCACTGTGTGGTTTATTTCTTTTTTAGGGATGTTTCCACAAATGCCAACCTAGCCCAGTCTAAAGCAAAGGGAACTGATTCTAAGCACCCTACTGGTTGTTGCATGGTACCTCTCTTGGGTGGAGGAATGAATAGTGTGTTGACAATGGCATGAAGAGACCTACACATCACTATGCGCTCCAAATAAATGTTAGTCACTGTATGCTAAGGCACTTGTGAGAAGCTGTTACGGTTTCATTACTTAAATACAGAATAACAGGATTTTTTATGGAATATAGTGTTTATTGCTTGCCAAAAGCTCTGTGTTTCCTTAATTATGTTTGATCAGATGTAAGGTTTAGTGAATTGTTATTGCATGCTGTTGCTCATTTTGTGGGATGAGGACAAGGCAGAATTCAACTGCCATCCCCTTTTTAAAAAATAATAATAATTGAAAATCTCTTCCTGCTACAATGCTTCCCTATAGGAGTGCATTATAGATTCACAGAGCCAATCCTTTAGAGAGCCCAAGTGCTAATCAGCACAAATTACTGGAAATTCCCAGAGTGATCCTTCATGTACCTCACACTCAAGGCCAGAGTGGTTAGCATTCTTTCCAGTCCCATGAAAGATTCTGGCTCATTTTTAGAAGGATGGAACACCAGCTACAGAGGTCTCCATGCCAAGCAGTCACATGCAGTGGTGATTCGGCTTTCATTTAACTGAGAAATTAAGAAATTAAAATGTGGTGCTGCCTTCTAAAAAGTAATCCCTCACAACTGAAATGGCTCTAAATTACACCCCCCCCACCCTGCTAGAGAAATTTTTTCTCCACGTTTACCCGAGGGAGGGGGGTGCAGGACAACAAAGACCCTGCACATGTAGGGTGGGTTGATGTTTGGTTTAGTTTTAGTGTGAATATGTGTAAGAGTGTACATGAATGGGATGTGTGAAGAGCATGGATGGCTGGGTGAGGGTGATAAGGAATTGGTGTAGAGAAGGGGTTGCAAGGAAAAATAACCACATTTGTGAATTTTCACAGACCTTAATGCATATTGCACATTTTAAAAAATAAAAATAAATCTAGCCTGCTGAGCTTTTAGTTTGCAGAGAGATAGAAACCCTGTCTAAATGTGTGTGTCATTGGCACATTGCTGGGCAATTTGCTGAGCATCACTCTCTCTGTGTGTGTGTGTACACATGTATCTAAAAATGGGTGGCATTGTGGTCTAAACCACTGAGCCTCTTGTCTTTGCCAATCGGAGGTTTGGTGGTTCGAATCCCCACGAAAGAGTGAGCTCCCATTGCTCTGTCCCAGCTCCTGCCAACTTAGCAGTTTGAAAGCTCGCCAGTGCAAGTAGATAAATAGGTACCGCTGTGGCGGGAAGGTAAACGGTGTTTCTGTGCGCTCTGGCTTCCGTCATGGTGTCCCGTTGTGCCAGAAGCAGTTTAGTCATGCTGGCCACATGACCTAGAAAACTGTCTGTGAACAAACGACGGCTCCCTCGGCCTGAAAGCGAGATGAGTGCTGCAACCCCATAATCTCCTTTGACTGGACTTAAGTGTCCAGGGGTCCTTTACCGTTACCTTTTTATACTTATATAGACACACACACACACACGTCTCAAAACCCCTAGTTCTTTCTTCTAAAAAGAAAACCTCTGTGCTTGTTGGAAACAGCGATGCCTAGATCTACTTAGTCGCATCTACTAAGTGCACTGTATCTAGATTATTATTTCTAATACCAGGCCAATAGTTGAATAATACAATCGTGCTTTGTGTATGAAAGTTCAGATACAGCTATTAAGTCTTATACACTGGAGCAAATAGTCCACTTTCTTTTGTTGATTTTTTAAAAAATGAAAAGGCTGAGAGGTTTTGAATATTAAGACAAAATGCCCTTAAGCCTTTGTTGTTGTTGTTTTATTGCTTATTTTTTTGTATTTGATTGTCAATTGTTCACTGCCCTGACGACTTTTGTTGAACGTTGACCACAGTGATTATGATAACAAGCTATATTTCTAACCTGTATTTTCTTCAAAGAACTTAGAGTAGTATAATGAGTCCTGTCCCTTTTATCCTTCACCCCAACCCTTGGCAAAATAAAAAAAATCCTTCAGTAGCACCTTAAAGACCAACTAAGTTTTTATTTTGGTATGAGCTTTCGTGTGCATACCAAAATAAAAACTTAGTTGGTCTTTAAGGTGCTACTGAAGGAATTTTTTTATTTTGCTTCGACTCAGACCAACACAGCTACCTACCTGTAACCCCAACCCTTAGGTTAGACTGTTTTTTCTGGCGCTTTGGCAGACGATGATTGGGTGTAACAGCGTTAGTTTTTAACCCGTTCTGTGCTGGGTTTTTTCGCACTTTGGCAGACTATGTCAGTGCTGCGTGTTAGTTCCAGTGAAGGTATTATTCGTCATTTATTTATGCTCTCTTCCCCCCCGAAAAAGTGCAGCAGCTTTGGGGCATCCCCCCCAAAAGCAAAGCAACTTTTGTACCCCCCCCCCAAAAAAAAAACCCTCCAAAACTTTGGTCAGCAGCTCCCCCCAAAAAAGCTCAACAACTCTGGGCACTTTGTGATAAATAAGGGGTTTTTTGTTTGGTTTGGTTAAATAATTAGTTTTTGGTTTATTAAATACAGTTATATATTACAATTATACATTTTTGTTATTTAAACTCTAAATATCGCGAAACTGTGTTTTTTTCCCTCAATGTGACACACCACCTGGGTTATGCTCGGTTTTTTGGCGAATTTTGACACACCAAGCTCAAAAGGTTGCCCACCACTGTCCTATACACTACACTTTCCCCTTAAAGGATGTTGCCAGTGCTATTCTGCCGCTTAGTCGCTCAGGCTTTCTAAATACATAAAAATGTATTCATCAGTAATGTTAATTATCTGAGCCATGCGGTGCAATGAAAATGCAAGGGACATCAGGTACCCCTGGTACCGTAGTTGTTCTGCTGTTGTTTTTGGAGGAGGAAGTAAGGCAGATAAATTACACTTTATGTGAAAGCATAACTCAGTTACTTTTTATGATGCAAGAAGATCGGGAAGCTGCATTGTGAATGATAAAGGTGGTTTCTCCATGAAGATGCGGAAATAAATCAACACGAGGAGTTATTATTTATTTATGTGACAGAAGAAGAACCCTCAAGATATGCATCTTGTTGTTCTGGCAGGAGGCAGCTTCCTTATTTATGTTTGGAATATATTTTTTTAATGTTTTTATTTTGTTTTCATGAGCAACTATTGTGAATGTTTTTTTTCTTCTTCTTTTTTCTTTTTGTACCCTTGAAAGGATGTAGATTTATAGCAGTGCGGTTACTATAGAAGAAAGACACAGGAAAATGACAGACTCTTTGGTAGAACTAACGCATATGGGGAGCTCTTTGTAGGCAGGGTGGCCAGATCCTCTTTCATGTAGGGAAAAGTGTTGCAAAACTTAGAACGTGTGTGAACGTGTGTCTTGAGACTTAGGCATTTACTACACAGCAGGAGCCACACGAAACTGGTTGTCTAAACAGGGACTCTCAGTTCCTCTACTTTAGAGGCGGCTAATTTGGGGGGCGGTAGTGTGGTGTTCCAATGTGAGCATGACTGAAGCCAGACTCACATAGAGAATCTTACGAATGCATGTGAATAACTCAAATTAATTTTTAAAACATTAATAGATTAATGATTTTTACAAGACAATGAATTTAACTGATTTACTAGTGCTTAGTTATAATGATCTTTAGTTATTATTACCCCACATTTGAACATTAATTTAAATGAATTAGTTGCCTTCCCCGCAATTGATATGTACTGAATTTAAAATCAATCTTTTTAAGGTTCTCTCACCTCTCTCCTCCTCCTCCTCCTCCTCCTCCTCCTCCTCCTCCTCCTCCTCCTCCTCCTCCTCTCTCTCTTCTCTCTCTCTCTCTCTCTCTCTCCACACAAACACACACGAGAACTTCATACCCTCCAACATTTCTCCCACCAAAACAGGGATGTCCTAACAAACCCTCTAACATTTCTCCCTAAGGCAAAGTGGGACATTCCAGGATGGCTTCTGTAAATCTGGGACTGTCCCTGGGGAATAGGGACACTTGGAGGGTCTATATAGGGTTCAAACTACATGCTTTGTGCAGGAACATGCAATGATAGTAGCCCAAAGGCCATTTTAAAATAGGAAAGCTGTGCTCACCTGGTCTTAACGGGAGCAGTAGGGTAAGGTTACCAGACAGTCCCCGGATTTTCAAATCAGTCCCCTGACAAAATCCATCTATTTAGTAGGAAGTTGAAAAGTGCCCCCGGATTCATTGCAAAAAAAATCTGGTAACCTGACAGGATAGGTGGTGTTTAACCTGTTCTCTAACTGCCATTCTCTCATTTTAATTCATATACAAGTGATCCCCCTTACCCGGGTTTTCAAGTGCATTTCATGGGTAGAATGAATTGGAGTGAGGGAAGCAACAGGACGAACACACACAACTGCGTCATGTTGGGAGTGACTTTTCTTAATTTGGAAGAGCTGTCAGGGAAACAGAAGAGTTTGGGATTCAGAGTACAACTCTGAATACAGGTTTGCAACTGTGGTAACTAGAGCATTTAACAGGATTTGGAGATAATGGTTTTATGACTTAATATCACAGGAGGCATCTGTTTATATGTCAGTTTGAGATTGTTGTTAAACTCCCAGTATGCTGAAGAAATGCATGCTCTTCACTTCTTGGCATATCCACTCATAACAGTTTGACAAGCCAGGCAGGCAGTTTTCAAAACTGCTCCTTTATGTTGTTTTTAGATGCAGGAACAATTTGCAGGTACAATAAAATAACCCAAAATCATAGTTCAGGGAGGCACCCTTAGCGCAAAATAGAGCTGTGCGCCAAGATGTTCTTGCTCGGAGCATAATCTGAAACTGTATAAGTAAGACCTTTGGAGTAAAGCAAAAAAAAAAGTGGAAGTTTGGGGCACATTTGAAATAGAAATCCAAAGCAAAGCTTGAATCCCTTTGGATCAGAACCAAAGGAAATGTTCATGCAAGCTCCTTTAGGAATCCGACCCTTGCAAGTTTTGATGTCTGTACTCTGAAGAAATATTTCATAAGTTTCTGCCAAGAGGGGAGAGATCAAAGAGCACGATTCACTGTTGCTATCTATTGCTAGACTGGCTCATAAGTCATGAATAATAAAACTTAACCATTCCTTTCACTAATTGAATAAAGTTGCTCAAAATATCATTCTGAAATGAAAGCGTCATGTTTCTGATCATGGGGTGGGGTGGGGATGCTTTAAATAAGAAACAGTTGGGAATTATTTGTATAAGAAAATATAGAGGACAGAAATTAGTAAATGTTCGCTGCAGTGAAGGCCCTTTGAGAGTACTGAAGAAGATTTTAGTGGGACTAACCTTTGCTGGATTGTGTCAAAACCAAAGGGCACAATTTCATACCCCTCCCATCTGACTGGGTTGCCAAGGAGAGAGGAAAATGGCAGAGAAAAGAAGCCTTGCCTTGCCTTTAAAATGTCTAGAAATAAATGTGGAGGAGGAAGATTGGGTGGTAGGAAGGGAAGAACTGGGGGAATGCTTAAAATTTTGAAAGTTAGTTTATTTGAGGCTTTGTGGTGGGAGGAATTCTCAGTGGAGCTATTCAAATAATCAACTTGGTGTTCACTTTACAGAGGATAATTCAGGGGGGTGGGGGTTGTGGTGGGGAGGAAGAATCTTAGGATCAAAAGCTGTTCACATCTTTCACTCCACAGCATCAAAGTGGAGGCAGAACACACAGAAGAGAAGAAAAGACTTGGAAAGAACAGAGGCAATATGTAACATCTGGCCTGCATTTCAGAATGCAGAAGTCAACCTTTTCATACGTGAATAGTCATGTTTATAACATGAGAAGTTGACTTGTGTCCCTTTTGATGACATTCTCATTGATCACGGTGCTCCTCCTTGCTTTTGGGCAGCCATATTTTATACGAATTGTAATTTACAAACTGTCTTTAATGGCATCTTTCACATAGAGAGCATTTCTCCAGACAGGACCATAAGTAGCAAACTTGCAAAAGATGCTAAAAGATGCTTCCAGCTATTGGGGTCATTTGAACATCCAGGGACAATGCCAGATTCAGGAGCATCCTGAAGCTATGTGCAAACCTAATCCTTCATCTAGGATAGAGGGTATGTTTCACCCAAAAGCTTGGGTCATTCTATACAATGGTGCACTTCTTCCATCAGTGATGACCCTTCAATCGATTACATATTAAAGAAAGGTGAATAATAATAATAATAATAATAATAATAATAATAATAATAATAATAATAATAATTATTATATACCCCGCCCACCTGGCTGGGTTTCCCCAGCCACTCTCGGTGGCTTCCAATAGAAAAATGAAATAAAATAATCTATTAAACATTAAAAGCCTCCCTAAACAGGGCTGCCTTCAGATGTCTTCTAAAGGTTAGCACCAACACTTTGAACTGTGCTCGGAAACGTACTGGGAGCCAATGTAGATCTTTCTAGACCGGTGTTATGTAGTCTCGCCGGCCACTCTCTGTCACCAGTCTAGCTGCCACATTCTGGATGAGTTGTAGTTTCCGAGTCACCTTCAAAGGTAGCCCCACGTAGAGCGCATTGCAGTAGTCCAAGTGGGAGATAACCAGAGCATGCACCACTCTGGCGAGACAGTCTGCAGGCAGGTAGGGTCTCAGCCTGCGTACCAGATGGAGCTGATAAACAGCTGCCCTGGACACAGAATTGACCTGCGCCTCCATGGACAGCTGTGAGTCCAAAATGACTCCCAGGCTGCACACCTGGTCCTTCAGGGGCACAGTTACCCCATTCAGGACCAGGGAGTCCTCCACACCTGCCCGCCTCCTGTCCCCCACAAACAGTACTTCTGTGTCAGAAGGCACAGATCTTGCTAGGGTGTTGTCATTATGTGTGAGCTGAACCTTTGACCATTTGACCCATGGTCAGGGAAGAAGATGAGGCAAAACTGTCCTCCTTCATTTGCATTTTGCAGACCCTCCAAATGTCCCTATTTTCCAATGACAGTCCTGGATTTACAGAAGCCACCCTGGTTTCTGATTTGATCCCAGAATGCCCCGCTTTTCCTTAAAGGTAAAGGGACCCCTGACCATTAGGACCAGTCATGGACGACTCTTGGGTCGCGGCGCTCATCTTGCTTTACTTGCCGAGGGAGCCGGCGTACAGCTTCCGGGTCATGTGGCCAGCATGGACTAAGCCGCTTCTGGCGAACCAGAGCAGCGCACGGAAATACTGTTTACCTTCCTGCTGGAGTGGTACCTATTTATCTACTTGCACTTCCTGCTTTTGAACTGCTAGGTTGGCAGGAGCACGGACTGAGCAAAGGGAGCTCACCCCATCACGGGGATTCAAACCGCCAGCCTTCTCATCGGCAAGCCCAAGAGGCTCAGTGGTTTAACCCACAGCACAACACGCGTCCCCCGCTTTAATGGCACAAGGGAAAAAACTGTTCCTGTGCCTGGCCGATTTTGTTTATGAAGACCTGTAGCGACGTCCAGATGGGAGTAAATCTAGCAGATGATGGCAGGGATGTAAAGGATCTGCTGCAATTCTCTCTGCTCTCTTCTTAATTCTGGTAGCATAGATTGACTCTATTGTAGGCAAGCTAGCACCAATTACCCTTTCTGCAATTCTTACAGCTCGTTGGAGCCTTTTCTTGTCTGTCTTGGAGGCTGTACCATACCAAGCAGTAATAGAATTATCATCATATTCATCATCATCATCATCATATAGGACAGTGGTGTCCAAACTTTTTTCAAAGAGGGCCAGCTTTGATGAAGTGAAGGGCCGTGAGGCCCGACCAAAGGGCCAACCAAAGTTGTTAGCCTTTTTTTAGATTTGAAGAAGTTGTTGAGCTTTTTTTATGATTTTACCCCAAAGTCAAAAAAAAGTTGGAGGGTATACCCTTCATGCTTTAGCTCCCCATCTGTAAAATGGGTATTTTGTATTCAGAGTTTGTCCCCATCTTCTTCCCTGCGCCTCCATGGACAGTTGTGAGTCCAAAATGACTCCCAGGCTGTGCACCTGGTCCTCCAAGAGCAAAGTTACTCCATTCAGGACCAGGGAGTCCCCCACACCTGCCCCCCTCCCCAAGAATTGCTCTACAAAAACTGCCTTCTCTTCTAAAGCTTCATTGCAGGGTCCTCTGCAAAACTAAGGAAATGAATCCAATCTTCCTAGCAAAACAAGTTCATATAGGCCAGATTTTACTGGCAGACTCCTTGTAGGACCCTGGAACCATCTGGCTTCCTGTTTCAGGGTGCCCTCTCCAACTGTTTGGACCTCTCCAGAAGGCTGCATCCACCTTCTGCAAACATACACAAAGCAGAGATATTATTAGAAGTGTGTGGAAATGTCGTGCCCACACATATCTGGCATATGGCTTGCAGATTCTTCTGCCAGGATTCCTGGCCGTTCAAAATATCTTCTGCCTCGTAATGTTTTTTATTAAAATATAAATAAATAAATAAATGCTGAAATGAATGAATTATCCATTTATTTCACCCAAAGCAAGGCCCATTCTTATGGCATTACGGTGGTAAAAAAAGTGAAATATCTAGGGATCTGGTTGACCCCGAAAAATATAAACTTATTCAGTGATAATTATGAGACAACGTGGAGGGAAATAGAGAAAGATCTGGAAAAACCTGAACTTATCATTGTGGGGAAGAATTGCTATTATCAAAACGAATCTGCTGCCAAGGATGCTTTTTCTTTTTCAAATGCTTCCTGTAGTGAAGGGCACAAGCTGCTTCGAACAATGGAGGAGGAAAATATCTAGGTTTGTCTGGCAGGGAAAACCACCAAGAATAAAACATAAACTCTTAATAGACAAAAAGGAACGGGGTGGGTTTTCTATGCCAGACTTAAAAACATATTACGAAGCGGCTTGTTTGGTTTGGGCGAAAGAGTGGATGTCCCTAGAAGATAAAGATCTGCTAGATTTGGAGGGGTTTAAGAATAGGTACGGATGGCATTCGTACTTATGGTACAACAAAGTCAGAGTTCATAAAGGTTTCTTAACCCATATTTTGATTAAACCAATATTTGAGGTATGGGAAAGATATAAAAGCTTGTTGGAGAAAAGGACACCACTATGGTTATCACCTACAGAAGCACTAACAGTTAAGAAAATGGATATGGATGATAATTGGTTATGAAGAGATAATAGTAAAATGAAGAGATAATAGTAAAATCAGATAAATAGTAAAATGAAGAGATAATAGTAAAATCAGATAAATAGTAAAATGAAGAGATAATAGTAAAATCAGATAAAGGTTGGGGAATTAAACCATATGAACAGCTACAAAAAATGACAAGTTGGTTACATTATTATCAAATTAGAGACTTATTTAATGAGGATAAAAAAAAGAATGGTCTTGAAGACAAAAAATCCAGATTTCAAACTGAAATAGTAGAGGGGAAAAGTAAACTGTTATCTAAGATGTATGAATTCATTTTGGAGTGGAATACAAAAGACAAAGAAACAAAAGATGTCATATTAAATGGGCCATGGACTTTGGATATAATATTGAAATTGACTTATGGATGAAACTTTGGAATCAATATATTAAGTTTACTAAAAGAGAACTTAATGGCCAAGATTTATAAGAAAAAGGATAAAAAAAATGTTGGAAATGCATGTTGGAGGATGGAGACACCTACCATATGTGGTGGCGGTGTAAAAAAGTAAAACCTTTTTGGGAACAAATATATAACGAGTTAAAAAGGTTATTAAAATATACATTCCCTAAAAAACCTGAATTATTTTTGTTAGGATTAATGGGGAAAGAAATTAAAAAAGAAGACCAAAGAATATTTATGTACGCCACCACTGCGGCCAGAGTTGTTGGCACAAAAGTGGAAAACACCAGATATTCCAACTGTGGAGGAGTGGAGGGTAAAAATGGTAGAGTATTTAGAGCTGGCCAAGCTAATGGGAAGAGTAAGAGAACAAAAAGACCAGAAATCTCAAAAAGAATGGAACAAATTTACAGAATATCTGAAAGTTTACTGCAAATCAACAATAACACTAATTGGCTTGACATAAATACCTACAATTGTAAAATGAAAAGGGAAATAGCATAGATATAGATAAAAGAGAAAATGTATAGAAATAAATGTGAAAGGAGGAGGAAGCTAAGTTCGGCAGAACCAATAGAAATAGGAGATGAAAAGAGAAGTTAATAATGAAGGGTGAGGGGATGGGGTATTTGCTGTATTTTGTTGTATTGTTTATTATGATCAATAGTGTATAATGATGTATGAATGTTTATGTTTGGGAACTTAATAAAAATCATATTTAAAAAAACAAAAACAAAGCAAGGCCCATTCTTACCATAAATACATTTCGTTTTGGCTATGGATCCCCAATTATCCCTAACAGAACATCTTCTTAGCCGTCGCTGATTTGAAAAATAAAGTCTGCCCAGCACTCCAGGTCACTGTTTACAGAACTACTACTCAATTCTTCTTCCCAATGGCTTCTATGTATACAGGGCTGCCTTCAGATGTCTTCTAAAGGTTGGAAAGTTACTTATCTCATCGGTTCAGGGGTCACATAACTCTGTGCCCTCCAATATTTCTCTGATGCAAATATGGATGTCCTAAGGAAAAGCAGGACATTCCGGAATCAAATCAAAAACCGGGATTGCTTCTCTAAATCGGGGAATATCTGTGGAAAATAGGGACTCTTGGATGGTCTGGAAGCGTAGTGTTCAGATCACCGAAAGCCAGCCGAGCTGTGCAGCCAGAAATTTGGACCCCATCACCCCAGTCTATTGCTTTATTGTAGGACCTGTGCATGTTCTGCCAGATTGAAACCATAGCCAATATATCAGAACATTCAGAGGGTGCCTGCATTTCGTTTGCAATCTGTTGCCATAAGAGACATTTTGTAGTCCTTGGGGCAGAAACCAGAGAATCCACACCTCCTGTTCCTTCTGTGTTGTTAGCATAATTTGGCATTTGCATCCATATCCTTTGTCAAAGCTTCTGAAAATGCACTTCATTAAGTCAAAGGAGGTTGGGGAAAAAACACATGCCATTGGTGCATCTTCTTTCTGGACGCTTCCAGTGGAGCATACGACATTCAATAATCGCTAGCATTAGTTTAGCATTCAAAATCGCTAGCATTAGTTTAGCTAGAGTTGAAAGGTTTTTAAAGTAACATGCCGACAATAATAGACATTTGCTTTGTTGCATTGTTGTGAATGTATGTGGTTGTGGAAATTGATTTCTGTTTTTCTATATAAAGTCATGGCCGAACTGTGAAGTTATTACATGACATGGATCACTTTTTACAGTAAACTGTTTGCTGCAGATAAAAGCTGTGCCAGTATTTTAAGCCGAGATATCCAATTGATTCTGTATTGATAGTGCACATACTTCCACATTGTTGAGAAATGGCTCTTGGTGGTCAGGTCGTTTGTCCACAAAACCAGGTGCACATTTTTTTCTTTTTTTCATACATATTTTTTGCAACTGCAGGATCTTCCAATTGTTTGCATGTTTGCACAGATTTTGGCATTACTTCCTCTCCACAGACCCCCTTTTACAGGTATAGATGTGTGTACAGTGGTACCTCGGTTTATGAACACAATTGGTTCCGGAAGTCTGTTCATAAACTGAAGCGTTCATAAACTGAAGTGAACTTTCCCATTGAAAGTAATGGAAAGTGGATTAATCTGTTTCATACGGTCCGCGGAGTACTTAAACTGAAGCGTTCATAAACTGAAGCAAACTTTCCCATTGAAAGTAATGGAAAGTGGATTAATCTGTTCCAGACGGGTCCACGGTGTACTCAACCTGAAGCGTACTTAACCCGAAGCATGGGTCTAATTGGTTCCGGAAGTCTGTTCATAAACTGAAGCGTTCATAAACTGAAGCGAATTTTCCCATTGAAAGTAATAGAAAGTGAATTAATCCGTTCCAGATGGGTCTGCGGCATTCGTAAACCAAAAATTCGTAAACCGAGGTGTTCATAAATCGAGGTTCCACTGTATTGCTTCTTCTCTCTCTCCCTTCCTGCCTCCTTCCCTCCACCCCTCAAACCCCCACACACTATATGGGTATAATTGGGTATATTTTCACTGGCAAAATGTTGGAGGGTATGGCTTTGCACTAGTTGAATCACCCCATATTCACTGCCCCCCTTTTAATTCCAGGGGGGTTCCTTTTCCTCAACAAAATGTGGAGATGGTGATACATTTTCTGCATGTTTTCATTTTGCTGCACATTTGCTATCCATATTCTGACTTTTCTCATTAGTGAACAATGAGAATCTCCTGCATATGAGAGTGGAATCATTTGCCCAAATGTTATGATTATTATTTTTTTATGAGCTGCTTTGGAGGAGAGGAACCTGTGCCCTTTTCTTCATTAAGCATGCCAATAAAAGAGTTTAAAACTAATTATAAGAATGCTACATGGATTCTAGATAAATCTGTGGGAAATAGGATCACGAGGTCAGCTAGACACCCTGCCAGTGGAAACAAAGTATGATATATTTTTAGCGTATGTGTTAATTGCAGCCTGGTTCCACGTAATGCTGACCATCTTTAAGTTTAGTTGAATTCAACAATTCTTTTGGGCATTCAGTATGTCACAGAATTAAATTCCCTCTTATACCTTGCACCTATTGATCAGTTGGAATGAACGACCCCGTTATGCACATGATACCTTTGTTATAAACCACCGATAAGTCACTACATGACCTACTGTGCAACCCTGTTCAGGTTTACTCAGAAGTAAGCTCTGCTTTATTCAGTTGGGCTTTCTTCCAGATGGGATCACAGTCCTATGCAGGTTGCAGGCTGAATCCCAAGTGTGTTCTTCCACCCTAGGTGTTTACTTTAAGTCTTGTTGTTGTTTAGTCGTTTAGTTGTGTCCGACTCTTCGTGACCCCATGGACCAGAGCATGCCAGGCACTCCTATCTTCCACTGCCTCCCGCAGTTTTGTCAAACTCACCGGGACAATTATGAGATCATGGCCTACAGGGCCGTCTTAAGCATACCTGGCGCCGTGGTGCGAAGATCCCTCCAGCGCCCCCCTGCCCCGTTTCCCATTGCCCGGCGCACGGCTGCCACGTGCACAGCTGCCCGGCGCCTCCTGGCGGCCTGGCGCCCTGCACCACCCAGCCTTGCCGTAGGGTGGCCTATATAGGTAGAATGAATCGCTGGTCTTGAATCTGAGTGACCTTCCAGCTGGGTTTGAAAAAATTCAGCAGATTATGTCTCTATATATGTACCTGTCTCTATATACCACCATTTTTGCCACTGTCTGTGCTCCTGAAATTGCATTTTGTCAATAACTTTCAGACTTCTCAAGTGGGCCCTAGAGGTCAAAAGTTTGAGAACCTGTGTCGCAGTGTATTTTGTGGAGAGTGTTTTTAATTGCCTAATATGAGATGGCTAATGAGGACCTGAGAGGACCAGTATGCTATAAAAGCACTGCCAGTGGTTTGAGTGAAACCAGCAAGGTAGAACAGATGGTTAAAAAATCAGAGGACATGGTTGAAGAAAAAGGTCCCTCTGACATTCAGAGTTAGAGACAACAGTAGCCATTAATATACCAGAGCTAATTCTGCAGCAGGGAGTGAAATATCATTTAATCAGCAGTACTTCATACATAATTCAATTAACTGCTTTCACTCATCAGTATTAACGAGATCTAGAGCTTGGATTAATGTGCAAGAGCTTCATAAAAGGGCTCCCAGCCTCCCTAAATTCTGCCAAAACTTAATAAAGTAGTGCCAATCAAATTCCTGTCTGCATCCGATGCTTTTACACCCCGATACCACAAATCATCCTATGCTCTCATCATTGTTTGCTAATTCTCTAATTATGCCACTCTCTGCAGTAAAAACTAATTAGTGCATAGTGGTCAACTTTCTCCAAAGGAGAAGACTCCAGATGCTTCAAGCAAGAGAACCAGGGATAGGGCAATAGACAAATGCCTCCTTTGGGGTTTTTTTTTTGTTTTTTGTTTGCTTGCCCAAAGGAGTACTGGCTTGACTTTCAAAGAGGAGATGAGCAAAAATCATCCAATGCTAGGCTTCTGCCAGAGAGAATGCTATTGGTTCTCTGACACATGTTGATTGCACATTGCACCCACCCTTCAAATCAGTACACACAGCTGGTTGTAGACCTTACGCACCAGGGACTAGAAGCATCATGTCAAGCTAAATGGTAAAGGTAAAGGTACCCCTGACCATTAGGTCCAGTCGTGAATGACTCTGGGGTTGCAGCGTTCATCTCGCTCTATAGGCCAAGGAGCTGGCATTTGTCCGCAGACAGCTTCCGGGTCATGTGGCCAGCATGACTAAGCCACTTCTGGCGAACCAGAGCAGCACATGGAAACGCCATTTACCTTCCCACTGGAGTGGTACCTATTTATCTACTTGCACTTTGACATGGTTTCGAACTGCTAGGTTGGCAGGAGCTGGGACTGAGCAACGGGAACTCACCCCGATGCGGGGATTCAAACCGCCGACCTTCTGATCTACAAGCCCTAGGCTCTGTGGTTTAGACCACAACGCCAGCTGCTAAATGGTACCCACTGGCTATCCACTTATCTATTCAGCTCAAGGGGCAAAACTCCTTTTCTCTTATTGCACTTAGTGTGTCTCTGGGACTGGGAACTCTAAGTAAGCATCTCCCATTCACTTGGAAAGGATGATCTCTTAAAGTGATAAGAGGATGAGAATATAATAATTGTGAGCAAGGTGCGAGCAAGCATGAAGTGAAACGAGAGCCAAGGTCATTGGTGAATAGGGATTGGGCATAAATCTGATTGTGTTTGCACTTTCTGAAACAATATGAGAAGTGGCAAGCAACCTCCCCTTGAAATTCACACTTATCTGAAATTTCCCATGCAGTCCCCCAACCAAGGAATGGTTACAAAAATGCATATATTAGGTGAAAGTGTGCCCCCAAATGAACACATTATTGAAAGTGACATGCAGAATGTAGGAAATGCTTGTGAAAATGTGTATGTTCATCAAAGCTACATACAAAAATGTGTTTGTTAGCAAAAAAAAATCATACTAAAATGCTAAAGAATTCTCAGGAGGATTTTCTAGACGAAATTTCGCAAATTGCAGCAGAAACATGAGGAACTGAACGTAAGACTAGGAAAAAGAAAAATGGAGAGAATCAAAATTGATAGACCCTTCTGTCCCTATTGGAGATTATTCATCGAGGAAAACATGGTGTACTGTTCTCTCCAGGATTTTCCCAGCAGAAGTTTGCCATCCAGCACAGACTAATTCTTGCCCTAAGTCTTGCTTCCCGAGGCTCAGGCCCACTCTCCCTCTGTGTTTGTCCCTGTTCCTAGGCTTAGTCCAAAAAAAAAAATCATCCTGTTTATTTCTTTCATCTTTCTTTTAAGAGCTGGTATCCTTTTCACTTCCGATTGATTTTGGGTTGGTTGTAATCTGTTATTATTTGTACTTTGCATTCCATTTGCTTTTGCATTTCAGGGAATGTTCATTGTAGGGCAGCCTAAAAATATCAGACAAATAAACAAATAAATGAAGCCTGATCTTTGGGCAATCCCTTTGGATATATAGAGCAGCTGCTCCCTTGGTTAAAGGGGTTGTTCTGAAGACCTTGCCATCATAGAATCATAGAGTTGGAAGAGGCCACAAGGGCCATCCAGTCCAACCCCCTGCCAAGCAGGAAACACCATCAAAGCATTCTTGACATATGCCTGTCAAGGCTCTGCTTAAAGACCTCCAAAGAAGGAGACTCCACCACACTCCTTGGTAGCAAATTCCACTGCTGAACAGCTCTTACTGTCACGAAGTTCTTCCTTATGTTTAGGTGGAATCTTCTTTCTTGAAGTTTCTTTCTTGAAGCTCAGCAGAACAGTGGATATGCTGAACTTCAGCACAAATGGGAAACCAAAGGGGGTAAAAACGACCCAAAACTATGCCTGTTAACAGGCATGGCACTCCAGAGACCTTTGCATCCACTTGGCAAGGCATTTACTCAAAGAAAAGGCACACACTAATCTATAATTCTGCATGATGGATCTTCTCTGCTGCCAGTTCTGTCCCTTGCTGCTCACTCTTTCTTCTGCCTCCCTCTCTGTTTTTTTTAACTATTTCCGGAGACTTTACGCTTTGTCATTTGTTTATTAATCTATTGCTGCAGAGTTGCTGCAGCACAGAGGCAGGGAGACTTGGCTGGGATTATTGTTTTAATTTGTTTCTGTGAAAGAAGAGTTTGTTCCCTTCCCTCCCACTTTCTGTTCTTTATTGTTGTAATAATGAAAGCCAATAAAAACATGAGCGTTGCTCCCCGCCCCGCATTAAAAGAGGACAGAGAAGCTTGATGAAACTTACCGCTGAAACTGTTTTAATGTTGAATAGGAGTTATGTGGCAAAATAGGAACTTTTGTATCATACTGTCTTCATGGAAAGGAAGGTGGACAGGCACCCAGCACTTTAAAAACAAAAACAAAAAACTTTTGTTGCTTTATATCTTAGCTATCTTCCAGCACTTCACTTAGGGCAGTATTTAGAGTGCAATTCTAAGCAGTGCATGGGGGAGATGCAAAGTTGTTGGTTCACAAGAACTCTTAAAGCCCTTGCAGGGTCATGCCTGCTAGGGTGAGAGGGGTGTGTGTGTGTGTGTGTGTGTGTGTGTGTGTGTGTGTGTGTGTGTGTGCCTGTGATGGTCAAATTTATCTCCTTTTATTTTTACTGCATGAATATTTTATTGATTGATTGACTGAATTTATATACCACCCTATACCCGGAGGTCTCAGGGCGGTTCACGGGGGGGAAATCACAATATATAAAATCAAAATAAGAACAATACTTCCCCCCCCCAAAAGAGACACATTTTAAAAGGGTATAGGATGTCCATCAGGTCAACCAAAGGCCTGGTTAAAAAGGAACAATTTTGCCTGGTGTCTAAAGGTGTATAATGTAGGCGCCAGGCGAACTTTCCTGGGGAGAGCATTCCACAGATGGGGAGCCACTGCAGAGAAGGCCCCATTCTCGTGTTGCCACCCTCTGGACCTCTGGAGGAGGAAGCACACGAAGAAGGGCCTCAGAAGGTGATCTCAGGGTCTGGGTAGGTTCGTATGGAAAGAGGTGGTCCTTGAGGTATTGCAGTCCTGAGCCCTTTAAGGCTTTATAGGTCAAAACCCGCACTTTGAATTGGGCACAGAAACTAACTGGTAGCCAGTGCAATCGGACCAGGATCAGTGTAATATGCTCAAACCGTCTTGCTCCAGTGAGCAACCTGGCCACTGAATTCTGCACTAGCTGGAGTTTCCGAAACGTCTTCAGAGGCAGCCCTATGTATAACGCACCGCAGTCATTGAACCTTGATATATACTTTTTAAAATCCCCTTCCCTTTGATTGCAGTGGAGAGGGATCGGTTATTGCAGTGTCAGGCTAGAATAAAAGAATGCCACCATTCTGGAGCCTCTGAAGGAGCCATGTTTCCAACAAGTCCAAAGCTGCCCCATGCCCCTTCCCTAGAACAGCAGCCAGAGGCATAGCTGCCAAGTACCCTGTTTTCCCCGGGAAACCCCCGTTTTTACTTACCTTTTCCCGGTGGTCCCCCGTATCACTTCGTCTCCCATTTTTCTCTGTTATTTTCTCCTGCCGGTGGCCATTTTTTCTGATTTGCCCTTCTATGGGCACCAAAAATGGCCGCCGGCGGCTTCAAAAGTCGCATGTACGCATGACCGGAAGTGCGTAGACGCTACTTCCGGTGTCGGCGGCGGCCATTTTTGGTGCCCATAGATGGGCAGGGCGACACCGGAAGGTGCGTCGACGCACTTCCGGTCATGCGTAGAAGCTACTTTTGAAGCCAGTGGCGGCCATTTTTGGTGCCCATAGAAGGGCAAAGCGACACCGGAAGTTACGTCGACACAACTTCCGGTGTCACACGGCTGCCGGTCCCGGATTCTGCAGTCCGGGACTTGGAAGGTAAGGCCAGAGGTCAAAAGAGCACTCACCCAACATCACCCTTTGGAAATGACCATCCAAGTAGGACCAGAACCACTGCAAAGCAGTACCACCCACAACTTCGACAGACGCTCCAGAAGGATACTATGGTTGATGGTATCGAAAGCCACTGAGTAGTCGAGGAGAATTAACACAGACACGTCCCCCCCTGTTTCTCTCCCAACAGAGGTCTTCATCCAAGACAACCCAAGCAGTTTCTGTGCCAAAACTGGGCCTAAGCCCTGATTGAAAGGGATCTAGAAAATCAGTTTCCTCCAAGAGCACCTGGATCTGGTTTGAACGTTTAACAGTAGCAGCGACAAAATGACTCCCCGCCACTACCAGCCACCCTAAATTATACTACTCAAATCAGGCATTTTGAACCTTTGGCCTTGCAGATGTTGTTGGACTCTGTCTTCTAGCAGCCCCAGCCAACATGGCCAGTGGTCAGGAATGATGGGAATTGTGGTCCCACAGAATTGAGAGGAAAAGTTAACTGTCCCTTGCGTAAATGAATAAAGCTTGTGTCTCCCCATCCCTACTGTAGTGAATAGACTTTTCAGGAGCTATTTATGTGCGTTAGTTCATCCATGAAGCTTTGGATTATGATGAATATGTTGGGAAATAAGTCACTTACATTCTTTCTGTTGCACTTGGTTGCTAACTGCCTTTGAATTAGTCAACATGCATAGGCAAAGTTTGGCTGCTCAGCACTCTTGCGCAGAAACCCAGACCCTCACTTCTCCATTGTGATTTATAACTGGATGATTAATCCTATCTTTGAATATTTTGCCTTGAGGTTTAAAATAGATTGAATGTAAATAGATGGAAGGAAATGTATGGTATACTAATCTGCAGGGCTGCTGTTCTGTGCAAAAGCCCCTTTCAAATTCATTTTTGAGTTATTTAAGGTGTGCATGCATTTACAGATTCAATACGCAGCAATGCTTTCCAGCCTTTCCCGGTCATTCTAAGTTGGTTGAGCTTCGGAAATGATGTAACGATGCAATGCTGTAAAAGATCAATCAACATTATCTAAAAGTATAGTCCGGAAATATGAGCATGGCATGTTTAATTCAAAATTTCTGCAAAAGGCAAAAGTGAAGCTGTCACTGCAATGTGGTGTAAGATGAGAGCGAGGAAGGAGAAGAACAACAAGATGTTTTTTGACTACACTGCTCACCGGCACATTTTTAAAATGTGCTGGCAACACAGGAAGCTCAAGAGCAATTTAGCTCAAGTTACAATCGAGATATATTTAGTTATGGGCAGTTGATAAAAAAAGGATCTTCCAACTGAGTAACAAAATGGAAAGTGGTGCTCGCAATGAAACTGAGCACCAAAATTAAAGTCTCACAAAATATTGGAGAGCATATGTAGTAGGATTCTGTCAATCTAGGCATGGATGAGAGCAGGAGCAAACATAGGAATACTGGAAGTTGCCTTATACTGAGTTGCCCCATTAATCCATCTAGCTGAGGCATAGGCAAACTCAAGCCCTCCCATAGCTGCCAAGTTATCCCTTTTTTAAAGGGATTTTCCCTTATGCTGAATAGGCTTCCTCGCGAGAAAAGGGAAAACTTGGCAGCTATGAGCCCTCCAGATGTTTGGGACTACGACTCCCATCATCCCTAGCTAACAGGACCAGTGGTCAGGGATGATGGAAATTGTAGTCCCAAACATCTGGAGGGCCAGAGTTTGCCTATGTCTGATCTAGCTCAGTGATGTTTACACTGACTGGCAGCAGCTCCCCAGGATTTGTGGCAGGATTCTCTCCCAGCCCTAGCAGGAAATGCCGGGGATTGGAGGTGGGACCTTCTGTGTGCAAGGTATACCACTCAACTATGCCCCCCTCTCCTGCCAAAAAGATAGTGGGTTTTGAGAAATAGCAAAAGGGAGGAAAAGTATGCAATGGTGGAATCGATGTTAACTGTTTCGGTTTTGAAGCTCCTTCGAAGTTAGGAGAACCACCTGGGCTGCCCAACTATGCTACTTAGGGAGAGCTTTAATTGTAGTTGGTAGGAAATGCATACCCTCCAACATTTTCTCCAATGAAAATACTATTCCATAATAATAATAATTTGTTTATTTATAGCCTGCCCATCTGAATAGGTTGCCCCACCCACTCTGGGCGGTTCCCAAGATATATAAAAACATACTCGTATTTTTCCATCTATAAGACGCCCCCATGTATAAAGCGCCCCCTATTTTGGGGGACTCAGATTTAAGAAAATGGGGAAGATGTATAATAATAATAATAATAATAATAATAATAATAATAATAGTAATATATTATTTATACCCCACCCATCTGGCTGAGTTTCTGTGTATAAGACGCCCCCTAATTTTTGACATTATTTTTTATTTTTAAGGGGGAAAACCTAGTCTTCTACACGAAAAAATACGGTAATTAAACATTAAAAGAACTTCCCTATACAGGGCTGCCTTCAGATGTCTTCTAAAGGTTGTATAGTTACTCATTTTCTTGGCTCGGGGGATGCATAACTCCATATCCTCCCACATTTCTCTGGTGAAAATAGGGGCATCGTAAGGAAAAGTGGGACATTCCGGGATCAAATCAGAAACTCTTAACAGCTTCTGTAAATCCGAGACTGTCCCTGGAAAAGAGGGACACTTTGGAATCTGGGAAATGGAGCAAGCGTGCCAAAGAGTAAGTTTTGTGCAGTCTGCTTTTATAATTGTGTACAATGCGCTCTGATGAGGCACATAATATTTATGCTTCAGATTGGATGCTTTCTAACCAAGAAGGTAAAGGTTGAAGAAGCAAATGATGTGCGAGGATCACATATTGCCTAAAAATGGAATGGGGTTTGTTGGGGTGCACATCTCATGTGAAATGTACAGCATCCTAATAATGGCTGCTCTCTCAGTAAGAAGGTAGGAAGCCCATATTGGGATTTGCTTGGGAATTATGGTCCATCCATTGCTCCTTGGAGAAGCCAGAGCTCACTGTTCTTTGATTTTGTGAATCAGCTGGTTTGGACTCTCGCAGCTTGTTGGATTGATTTAAACCAAGTGGATTTGAATCAAATTTCCAATATAAAAGGAAGCATGCATGTTTAGTTGCAGTTGCAATTAGGCCTGCAACTAAATTTGACTTGCAAGCTAAAGGTAAAGGTAAAGGGACCCCTGACCATTAGGTCCAGTCGTGACCGACTCTGGGGTTGCGTGCTCATCTCGCATTATTGGCCGAGGGAGCCGGCGTACAGCTTCCAGGTCATGTGGCCAGGATGACAAAGCCGCTTCTGGCAAACCAGAGCAGCACATGGAAACGCCGTTTACCTTCCCGCTGTAGCGGTTCCTATTTATCTACTTGCACTTTGACGTGCTTTCGAACTGCTAGGTTGGCAGGAGCTGGGACCAAGCAACGGGAGCTCACCCCGTCACAGGGATTCGAACCGCCGACCTTCTGATCGGCAAGCCCTAGGCTCAGTGGTTTAACCACAGCGCCACCTTGGTCCCTTTAACTGGGAACATAATCCAAAACGTCTGGGCATGAAGTTCATGGGCTCTTCTACTGCAGAAGTCATATCTGCTTAGCAACAGAGGGCATTTGTGAAATTAATTATTTCTGTTGACTGTCTCTGAACCATAGCTGCCAAGTCTCCCGTTTTTCACGAGAAACCCCCGGATTTTAATCCGTTTCCCGCTGTTATCCCAAATAGAAAAAAATCCCGGAAATTCCCCGGATTTCCTACCTGCCAGGGAGGCTCCATTTCGGGTGCCACTCTGCCCATGTCTGCCCATCGGGCAGAGCGGGCACCGGAAGTTGCTTCTACGCATGTCCAGACATGCGTAGAAGCGACTTCTGGTGCCGCGCCGCTGCTGATCCTGCATTTTTCAGCGGGAGACTTGGCAGCTATGCTGTGAACACATGCAAGGACACTTAGCAAATTCACTTACCTAAAGTTAAAGTGGCTAGAAGTTTCAACCTGCAAGAACTGTAGTTACTAGAAAAAAGCAATACAGTGGTCTAAATATTCATAATTTGCATGATTATTAACAAAATGCATTTGACGTGTCATATTTACCACTCCAGGCTTCAAACGCCAGATATATTTTGCATCTGGTACATTTGTATTTTGCATAGAAAAGCAATCAGTGGCTCGGTGACCTGGTAAAGACATAACATTAAACCATAATCTTTTCTGGTGCATTTGGAAGTGAACTGATCTAACTCACACCACCTGGATTCATGCATGGAATTTAAATTTCCTTTGGATTTCACAGTTTTCCTAATTTTGTGTGGGGTTTTTTAATTCCCATCTCAAAAAATGACCCAAAATAGATATAGATGTGTATCTTAAGATAAAATACATTTAGAAATGTGTGCATTGAGGTAGAATAAATATACAAATACATATTTTGTGATAAGACCTCAGAGAACTTTCCTTCTGAACTAGGGATGTCAAAATACGTTAATATCTGAAACGAAAACGAAGTCTAGGTAGCTACTTTTAGCCTACAAAATATTTTGCTACAATTGAAATAATGCAGTTTAGCAGTCAAACAGAAGGTATCTTGCATCCTGTTGAGCAAAATCTCCAGTCTAAAACAGAAGTGTTAATATTCTCATATAACACACACATTAAATGGAGACTGCAAAATTCTGGTCCCAGTTATTATACCCATTGCCACCTGCTCCCATCAGTTCTGTGCCTGGCTGGGCATCTGTCTGATTCCTATCCCTCATGGCATTTGTGTTATGGGTGAAAAGGGACTGTTCAATGAAATAGAACAAGGACTGAGAAAAAGGCAAAGGAAAATGCATTAACGAATGATGACTTCCCTCTTGGGTTTTATACACACACACACACACACACACACACACACACACACACACACACACGTTTCATGAATTAAACCTTACTAGAAGAAAAGCCGCACATTTTCCGCTGATGCTCTATCTTTCAGTTGAAACATAACAATTTGGTTTATTTCTTCTGAGACGCCTTATACAAAACTGCTCTGGGAAAGGTCAGAGATGGGCACCGGACCACCAAGAATAGTCATGAAGTTTATAAGCTGTTTATTGGCATTAGTTTCCTGGAACCTAACACCACAAAATGGCTGAACTGATGCACTGTCGCAATTATGTTCTAATATGGCGGCAAATGAGCAGAATGCAATGTTGTTGGTGAATCTTGAACACACACTGGTGTTACATTCTGCATTGCCATTTTCATTTTCACTCACTGAAGAGCTTCCAGGAGTCCTTCTCTTATAAGAGGGAAATTATACTTTAGAAAGCTTATGGGCTCTTCATGCACATTGTTCCCAGAGAATATTCTGGGGTGCTTTGGTTGTTGATGCATAAAAAGCAATGATAGTGTTTTCACCGAACATGCCTCAGCTGCACAAGAGGGCCTTAACCTTCATATCAGGGATACTGTGACCTCCTGGATTGGAAGGCAGGGTCAATCTTTTGAGATTTCCTCCCTCTCTTTTGGGCAGAAAATAGGTTTCTTCCGACCTCTTATTTTCAGTAGATTATTATTATTTTTAAACTTGCTATATTTTCATTCATTGCCTGTGCAGACCCTTTAACCTTCCCCAAATAAATTCAGACAAGACTCAAAATTTTGGTTTGGTTTTTGGCAGAATTTAGGCCACAACCAGGGCTGGCTCTAGGTAGATCCCCGGTGGCACGGTGCGCCAGAGTGGTAGGCAGGGCGCCACGCGGAAACCATGCTGCGCCCTGCGAGGGCGCCGGAGCGATCTCCACCCCTCAGCGCCAGGGCGGCCGATCTGCTCAAGACTGCCCTGGCCACAACTTTATTGATTACAATCAAGTGAGTGGTTGCATAGGCTCTGGTTCAACTAGCTCCCTGCACCCTTGCAGGCAGCGCTGACTCTGGGCACAAGATATGTCAGGCTTGGGTGAACATCCGATACAGTGGAAGGCGGGGTCAAGCCAGTCCACCAGCCAGATGCCCCCCTGGACTCTGGCTCCAGGCACAACCCCTCTCAGGGAAGACCAACCAAGAGTCCCAGGATTTCTTTAACAGAATACCCATCACATAGGGGTGGCCAGGCCACTCTGTCACCCCTATCACCTGAACCAGAGCCTATCCGCAACCTTACAAGTTGTGACGATTTGCTACACGGCAGGCGAAACCCAAATGGCACCAGCCAATCAGCCAAATGGGGGAAATTCCTGCCGTGCCCCTGTCCCGACGACAGGCGACACACAACAGCATAGCAAGGTCATGCGTGCAAGCCCTAAATATAGGGACAGGTGGGCGGGTGTTCCGATGCACTGGCCCAAAAGAGGAACCTCAGGGACAGTGCATGGGCTTAAATAGAGGTCCCTCGATACAAATTTGCTGGCATCCCATTGGTCTGATTGCGCCCTGCATCGAGGGACCTCCAATAGGGTGCCGTGGCCATCCAAACGTTCCCACCCACAACACCGGGTCTGGTTGCCAGGTCACACTGCAACACGTGCCCTCTGTTAGGGAGGACCCGATTTGTAGCCTGGGAAAGGCCTTTGGGTTTGGAGCATGTACCAAAAGAAGATTTTGATCTCTGGAATGTCCCTGAAATGTCCCCAGATTTGCAAATCTGTCCCTTGGAAACGTGGCAGCGGCAGCCTCAGCAGCCCGGAGCCAGCCTAGTAGCACAGTTGGCTCTGGCTGGCTTCAAGAGCTGCTCACTGCCATGGCTCCCGCCATTTTTCCTCTCTGGAAGTCCCCATACGATGTGTATTGTGCACAACACATCATATGGGGACTTCCAGAGATGAAAAATGGTGGGCAGCACGGCCACGAGCAACGAGCAGCTCCTGAAGCCAGCCAGAGCCAACTGTGCTACCAGACTGGCTCCGGGCTGCAGGCTGCGGCTGCCGCCGCCACTGCCAAAGAGGAACCGGGGACGTCCGGCAGTACAGATCTCCTGCCCCCTTCCCTCTTTGTTTTGACTGATCGGAGGAGGCTTGGGAGTTATGGGCGTGCGGCACGCTGTTGCCCAGTTTTCTAAAAACTCTGCATTTATGTTTCACAGGGTGCGAAAGAAGGGCTTTGCACCTTTATACAATATGCATGTGTGCTTGGGCCCAGGGTCCTTTGCTTCACCATCTACTGACTCCCTGTTGCTACTCAGCTTCCAAAAAGAAAAAAAGAAGAAGTGCCCCCGGATTCATTGAAAAAAAATCTGGTAACCATAATTTAAGGTGAATGTAGCCTTTGCCCATGGCTTATATTACTAAGCTATTTCTGGCACTTTCTCAGAAGTTAAATGAAAAAGTGATTTTAAGAAACAAGTGGGGTTTTCCATTCACAGCACACAGCTTAAGTACAAACAATTTTCCACGGTGTTTTCACAGGCCAGGCTAAAAGACTGAATTGTTTTGATTGCTGAATTGCCTTTCTTAAAGCCTGATACAAAGTCATTGTGATAACTCAAGAGAAAACTTTTTATTCTCCCCACCCCACCTAAAAAGCTTTGTATTTTCCCTGCTGAGTCATAAAAGTTTGTTCCATTCGGTGTGTATTGGAGTGGGGGGGGGGGTCGATCCTCTTTCTGTAGAGAAAAGTCAGGAGGAATAAAAGAGATTGTAAAACTGGTGTTGCCTTTTCCATATTTAGTCCTCTCGAATACTGTCAAATCCAACTGGGGAGGGGGGGGAACACTCTAGATATGTTGAAGAGGAATTTGTGGCCTTAATATGATTGCTGACTTGGCTTTTGGTAGCTTTGCATTAGAGGACGTTTAAACAGAGAAAAGAGCACTAGAGATAGTTAATCTTTACTTAATAAATCTTCTTCAAACTATCCTTACAAAACACTCCATAATTGAGGCAAATCACTATGTATTTGGAATATGTTCTTTCTGCCGCTGCTGCACACAGCTTACAACACACCCAATCCTGATCTAAACGACGATGGGAAGAGAAATCAAATCTAGACCATTGCTCTTGGCATTGACGTGACCATTATTTTTAAGTGCGTTTTCGCCACTGAATGAAAATGGGTAATGGCTATATGTGTCTGTAAGTGGAAGAATCAAATGTGCATTGATGGGCTAATTCTGGGTGTCACAGATAGGTCTGTAGAACAGAGTCCGCAAACTCAAAGGACAATAAAATTGCACCATTAAAGCCAATGATAATTGCACCATTCTTTTTAATCAAGCTTCAAGGTCCAGACCAGCATACTGAATATAGAATGAGAATTTGATAGTAAGACTATAAGGTATTGGGTACCAGATAAAAGACAATCATTATTTCACACACATATTGAATGGAATATAAAGATATTCATATATGCAGATAATGTACACATCTGGTTTTTGTTTTGTTTTGTTTTGTTTTGTTTTGTTTGGCTGCGTCTCAAGATACTAAGCATACCTGCTCAGATATGTTTGGGTTTCTTAAATTATTTTTTGCACATTTAATCAGAAGGATTTGAGGCAGCTTACAGACCCTTTCAAGAGTCCCTATTTTCCAGCAACAGTTCCAGATTTACAGAAGCCATCCTGGTTTCTGATTTGATCCTGGAATGTACCACTTTTCCTTAGGACATCGTATTTTCATCAGACAAATGTTGGAGCGTATGGAGTTCTGTGACCCCTCAAGCTGAGAAGCTAAGTAACTATGCAACCTATAGAATACATCTGAAGTCAGCTCAGTGTAGGGAAGTTGTTTAATGTTTTGTTATGTTTTTATATATTTTGGAAGCTGCCCAAAGTGGCTGGGGCAATCCAGTCAGATGGGTGGGGTATAAATAATAGAATGATGATGATGATGATGATGGAATAAGGCAGGCGTCGGCAACCTGTGGCCTATGGGCCGGAAGCGGCCCACGGAGGCTGTTTAACCGGCCCATGAGCCGCCCCAGAACCGAGCTGCCCGCTCGGCGAGTCCCCGCACCGTGCCGCTAACCTGCGCGGCACGGGGACTCTCTTCCACGGTGTCGGAAATCGTGTCTGCGCATGTGTAGACTCACGCAGACGCTGGAAATCTCGGGTGCGTGCGCTCACGTGCACTTGCTATCTAGCCCATGGAGGGGGATCTGTGGGACTGATCCGGCCCAGGCAAGGTAAACCTTGCCGACCCCTGGAATAAGGTGTCGCTATTTTCATTGGAGAGATGTTGAAGGGTATGAGCTTATAATGCTAGTTTGGAGGCATGCAAGTGGCTACTGCAGAAAATGAAGCAAATGTCATTTTAGAAGCCCTGGAGGATCTGAGAGGATCTCCACATCAGTTCTGCCCCATGGAGGCACTGCTTGTGTGGGGCGGACCTGTGGTATGGAATCCTCACTCACTCAGGACTTCTGACAGGACAGGAATGGTGCTTCTTGCTTTTTGGGGGACCAAGAACATTCAATTTTACTGGGGTGGTCAGCATTGGTCTGTGACCATTCAAGCTCTCAGCCCCCACATATCTTAGAGTTGTTCAACATTGTGACATTACCACTCCACAAACATTGGGACCGCACTGCCTTCCAGCTTTTCGTATCCATGACAAAATCCAGGTTCAATATACACAACTTGAGTTACACTATCATATTTTCCTCTCTTCCCCTCTCATTTAATTCTTATATATGTCTGTGTATATGTGGGGGCCGGTGAGGGTGTCAAAAGATTTTTAAATTTAATGCATGCAATTTTGGAAAGGCAATGACATTTTGAAATTTAAATATTGGTAAGATGGAATTTGTAGTGCAACGGAGAACTGGCCTCATTTTGTTCTACTGTGGGGATAACTTGGTTCTCATTGCCTTTCGCACAGTCAGGGAAGATAAAGGACAGCTTTGTAATAATAATAAAAATCTTTTAAAAAGTCTAATGAAGAAACTGCAAGATGAAACTTGAGTAGACTTGATTAGATGGCTCTTGGGGTCTCTTCCAGGAATCCTACCATTCTATGAAATATATGCCTCTGTTTCCATAGGAAATGGCTATGTGGTTGTGTGTGAGTGTGGCCCTGCCCACTCTTGGAATGTGCCCACCAACACTTTCATACCCCCCCCACATTTCTCTGATGAAAATAGGGAAGTCCTATTCCATAATATAATTTTTTTATTATTTATACCCCACCCATCTGACTGGGTGGCCCCATTCAAAAACATTATATAAAAAAACTTCCATATACAAGGCTTCCTTCAGATGTCTTCTAAAGGTTGTATAGTTACTTATCTCCTTGGCTCGGGAATCACATAACTCCATACCCCCCAACATTTCTCTGATGAAATAGGGACGTCCTAAGGAAAAGTGGGGGACGTGGGTGGCACTGTGGTCTAAATCACTGAGCCTCTTGGGCTTGCCGATCAGAATCAGAAGGTCGGCAGTTCGAATCCTCGCGACGGGGTGAGCTCCCGTTGCTTGGTCCCTGCTCCTGCCCACCTAGCAGTTCAAAAGCACATCAAAGTACAAGTAGATTAAGAGGTACTGCTCTGGCGGGAAGGTAAACGGCGTTTCTGTGCGCTGCTATGGTTCGCCAGAAGTGGCTTAGTCATGCTGGCCACATGACCCAGAAGCTGTCTGCGGACAAATGTTGGCTGCCTCAGCCAGTAAAGCGAGATGAGCACCAGAACCCCAGTCATCCGCAACTGGACCTTTACCCTTTACCTTTCCCTTTAAGGAAAAGTGGGACATTCGGGGATCAAATCAGAAACAAGGATGGTTTCTGTAAATCCGGGACTATTCCTGGAAAATAGGGACACTTGGAGGGGCTGCACTTTTATATGGGGGAAATGTGGCCCTGAACCTGGAAAAAGCAGTTCCACGTCCATAATAATTCAACTCCCATTCAAATCCTTTGTTTGCTCTAATCAATTTTGTTCACTTAATTAAAGGAAGGTTGACAGTCTCTGCAGGTCTGTGGCTTGTAGGGGATGCTGGGACAATGAGGAACAACAGCATTTGAGCCACAGTTTTGTAACACTATACTTGATAACACCCTGTGTTTACTAGCCATCTCTGCAGAATCCTTATCAAACGGGAACAAAACTTGTTCAGCTCTGAATAGGCCAGGATTAAGTTCAATTAAACTAATTACTCTAATGTTTGCAAAGAGCTTTGCGCATGAAATAATCCTGTAAAAGCACCAGAGCGTTATTATTTATTAGACTCCAGCTTGATTCTGGCACCACGCAGCTATCAGCATTTCTATAAAATGCTCTATTGATAGTGTGTGTTTCTTTTATATAATAGAGATCAATTTTGTAATTGAGATCAATTGGAGGCTTTTCTGGGAGACCTGTAGGTTGTAGTAAACCTAATAGTCTGTAATTGTTCAAGGTACAAGTCTGTACAGCGGGTTGCTTAGAATCACATTTTGCAGTTTTTCTTGGGCCGCCGCCTGCTTTTTCACTTTAACAACCCACTTTGGATTAACTGGCAGAACCTTACAGTACACTGGGCTTAGGTAGTCAGGATGAAAGCCCTATCCCTAAGTTCTGCACCTTGCCAGTTTCTGCCTTCTTCTCAGTCATTGGCTTCTTCTAGGCCAGGCATCCCCAGATGTTTTGGGACTACAGCTCCCATCATCCCTGACCACTGGCCCTGTTAGCTAGGGATGATGGGAGTTGTAGTCCCAAAACATCTGGAGGGCCGAGTTTGGGGATCCCTGTTCTAGGCAATGGGGTTTCAATTTGCTGGGACTTGCGGGACCAGGCATCGGGCTCCCCATACCCCAACCCATATAAATAAGAGACCAATAAGACTGGTTTTGGGTCAAAACAGGCCACAACTTCATTGAAGAGGTTTGGCTTTAGCATGGGGCAATCAAAATACTTCCAGCCCGCCCTCCAGAAGTGACACATGGTCAATCCAGGTGGGGGTTCCTAAGACTTACATCAAATAGGGTGACCCCCCCCCACAGGGACCACCGCGCCACACCAAGAGGGGTGAGCAGACTTCTTTAAGGAAAGCTTCTCGGGGGTCTTTCATGAGCCACCGAGGAGTCACTGATCCAGTCATCACAGTCAGGTGACAGAGGTGTCACTTTGGGGTTCAGGAACGAGGTGTGGGTTCTGATGGCAGTGAATTCACGTGTGAAGGACCAGGAAGTGGACCGGTCTCCTTTCTTTCCTCAGCGCTACCATAGCGGGAGGACTCTGAATCTGAGAATTCCTGGTCCAGGGCCATGACATCATTGCCATCGTCTATAGGAGGAGGAACATCTTGGGCGAATGCTATGTAGCTTTAACTTTTCATGTTACCCAAGTCATGGCAGAAGGAGTTATGTTACGGGAGTTCCCATTGACTTCACAGCGCAGATATCTGTAGCTGATGAATCCAGGATCCATCATCAGAAAATACCGTTATTAGGCAAGCCAAGATATAACCAAATTGTGAGCAAGCTTTCCTTTCCTGCCTAATTCCTTCATCATACCCTAATTTGGATCATGGCCCCCACTCCACCCTTTATGGGCCAGAAAAACACTTTGCTTTTTTTAAACTGGGTTTTTTTTGGGGGGGGGGATATTTGTGAGACTGAATTTACAAGACTGAAAACGCTGGTCACTCCAAACTGCATCTTGTGAGGTAGTGGCAACAGATTTTATAAATGTGTCTATTTATATAAGAGCCTGTTACCAACCTTCTTTCTCATGTGTCCCAAAAGACCAGTTGTTGTTGTTGTTGTTTAGTCATTTAGTCGTGTCCGACTCTTCGTGACCCCATGGACCAGAGCACGCCAGGCACTCCTGTCTTGCACTGCCTCCTGCAGTTTGGTCAAACTCATGTTCGTAGCTTCGAGAACACTGTCCAACCATCTCGTCCTCTGTTGTCCCCTTCTCCTAGTGCCCTCCATCTTTCCCAACATCAGGGTCTTTCCCAAGGATTCTTCTCTTCTCATGAGGTGGCCAAAGTATTGGAGCCTCAGCTTCACGATCTGTCCTTCCAGGGAGCACTCAGGGCTGATTTCCTTAAGAACGGATAGGTTTGATCTTCTTGCAGTCCATGGGACTCTCAAGAGTCTCCTCCAGCACCATAACTCAAAAGCATCAATTCTTTGGCGATCAGCCTTCTTTATGGTCCAGCTCTCACTTCCATACATCACTACTGGGAAAACCATAGCTTTAACTTTACGGACCTTTGTAGGCAAGGTGATGTCTCTGCTTTTTAAGATGCTGTCTAGGTTTGTCATTGCTTTTCTCCCAAGACCAGTTGAGAGGCGGCTTAATCTAACCACTAGGCCCACTAGTGCAGGGAGCAAGTTAAACCTCCACCCCAGTGTCTCAAAAGGGCCCAAGAAAACAGCCCATTTGTAAAGAAAGATAAGTTGAAAAGAGGGAAGAGCCGGGGCATTATGTTCTTCAATATGGTTGCAATGCAGGTGATTGCCACAGTGCTGACAGTGGCATTCTGATGTGAAATTTCAAGCCAAACTCAATAAAGAACAGGTGTAGTGGCCAGACTTCAGGTACAGTGGCCAGATACCAGGCAGTTCCTATTTTTAAAATATACTTCGGTTTTCGAACATAATCCATTCTGGAAGACAGTTCAACTGAGGTGTAAAGGGCTGTCTGAAAATTCAATTGAGAAAATTGAAAAACACACAGTGGAAGCAATTTGACTTCCGAGGGGCATTCGAAAACGGAAGCATTTACTTCCGGGTTTTTGGCGTTTGGGTTCCAAAATCTTCATCAATGGAGAACCAAGGTACTACTGTATAAATTTGTTTTTTATTGAAACTTTTTTTCTGATGGGAAACAAAACTAAACAATGCAGAAGACAGGATACAAAACAATAAAAACTTACAAAACAATTGTACATGTAAGATGTGAGATAGAGAATAAATTGAAACATAGAGCTGCATCACAGGTGAGTGGGAAAATTAAAAGAAACCTCTGAGAATCGAACTAAGGACCAAAAATACTTAGGAATTACATTATACCACAGTGGTCCTTGAAAGTTTGGAGGATGAAGCTTGCCCTTATGCTGAGTTATACATACAGTGGTACCTTGGTTTAAGAACAGCTTAGTTTATGAACAACTTGGATTAAGAACGCTGCAAACCTGGAAGTAGGTGTTTTGGTTTGTGAACTTTGCCTTGGAATAAGAACGTGTTTCGCTTCCTGTTGAGTGTGTTCTATTTGTAAATTGAGTCCCCCACTGCTATGGGAAAGCATGCCTTGGTTTAAGAACACTTTGGTTTAAGAACGGACTTCCGGAACGGATTAAGTTTGTAAACCAAGGTACGGTACCACTGTACAATGAAAGGGTAACAGTAAAAGGTTCATTACATTTAGTCCTCTATCCAATAGATCAGGCCATTCATGAGTGAAGTTGAGCAAATGAGGAGAGATGCAGGGCTGAGCCCATGGAAAGAGACACTATTGATATGGAGAGTGAAGGAATAAGACAAAAAATGAGCAGAGAAGGAAGTGGGAAGTTGAGAAATCCAGGAAGCCTAGCAACATTAACAAGGCTGGTGTGGATTCTGTGCGGCACTGAAAAAGCAGGGGATTTGGTCTTGGGAACAAAGGGTGGCTCACTGAGAATCTTAGGACTTCAGAGATTGACTAACATTCTTGGCCTTGGAAACGGTTTGCAGGCAATCTCTAGAGAAACCACATGGGTAAACGAATAGAACTTCCTTTCTAGCAGTCCTTGTGCAACTTCAGAACACATTATGCAAAACAAAGGGAATATGCACATTCACGGGATTTATAAAGTCACAGAACTCAGACTTTCTTGGCACCGAATTTAGGTTGTCTTGGTGTAGAATATCATTTACTGATTGATTTTATGCAGAATGCACACATGCGAAGCATAGTCCACCTCGTTGGTGGCAGAAGGCAAGGGACCAGTGTGACCTGCTTGCTATGTGATTACAAGTATGTGTAATAGAAATATCTTTCAGCTATTGCATACAAGTGCAGAATCCATTGTTAGATGGAGCAAGGAGGCTCTTTCTCTTGTTGTTTGTTCCCATCTCTGTAGGGTAAGCTGCACTGGGGAATTTGCCAAAGGCCATCCAGAGCATTCCATGGCTAACCTGTTCTTGTTTCCTCCCATACAAATCTAATGGAGCAGCCACTTCACCACTCTGGCCCCCATGACTGTAGGGAACAATATTTATAATAATCTCTATGCTCTTCCTTTCCCAAGTCTCTCCTCCAGTCTCTGTTCTTTCTACAGAGCTCTGAAAACCTCAGTGGTAGAATTATGTGGATTTATGAAGATCGATGCAAAAATGCATGTTGTTTAATATATTCTGCTTACAGAATCTCGTTCCTGGTGACGGAATGTGCAGGCAGAATACACATAGGCCTCTTCTAAAGGGAACACATCCTGAACACATTCAGGTTATGGCAACTACAATAATTTATAATAAGAATAAGAATAAGAATAATATTTATACCCCGCCTGTCTGGCTGGGTTTCCCCAGACACACTGGGTGGCTCCCAACAGAATATTAGAAACACAATAAAACATCAAACATTAAAAACTTCCCTAAACAGGGCTACCTTCAGATGTCTTCTAAAAGTCAGATAGTTTTTTATTTCCTTGACATCTGATGGGAGGGTGTTCCACAGAGCAGGCACAACCACCAAGAAGGCCCTGTGCCTGGTTCCCTGTGACCTCACTTCTCGCAGTGAGGGAACCACCCAGAAGGCCCTCGAGCTGGACTTCAGTGTCCGGGCTGAACGATGGGGGTGGAGACGCTTCTTCAGGTATACTATGAGCCATTCAGTATGGATGCTCTTAAAGCAGGTATCATGAGAAAAAGCTCATGAATGTTACAATCTTTGCACTGTCAGTAAAGATACCTTTGATGACATGTTTGCAGACTGTTAACAGAGAAGCTTTATTGTCTCTTCTCACAATAGGTATATTGTGGAACTTTATTTCCCTATGTGCTGCAATACATTCCCTGCTCAATTTGAACCAGATTATTCCATTCCCCCCCCTCTCTTCCTAATCATTTTTAACCCAAGGAGGAACAATTTTATTTTTGGTGACAAGAAGGAGACCATCAAACGGTGTAGCAATAGGGTAGAATAATTCCAAAAATAAGACGTGTTCTGTTTTGTTTGAAGGTCACGAGTAATAAAGCCTCAGAGGTACTATCTCCTGGTGAATCTTGGCTGCCAAAAAGAAAATATGCATTATATTTTACAAGTCCCCCTTGCAAAGTATTGGTGCTTATTCTGTATGAGCTACAGCAGTCTTGGAGAAAAGAAAAAGAGACAGCTTAAGAGTTTGGGAGCTGCAAAGCAGCAATGTAACAGCAGAGCAAGCCAGCAGATTAGGGCACATGTTGTGCTTCTGGGTTAATTTAGTGTTCTGCCTAACGGCCGTGTACAGAAAAATGCATATGGTGGAGTTGCTTCTGCCTTCAATAGCACCAAGTACAAAAAGCTTTTCTCAGCATGAGCCCATATTTCTTGCATAACAGAGCACAGGGATGCGTGTATGCTCCAGGCATCAATGGACCAGCACTATAAACCAAGTCTTACTCTATCTGAGATAATAATTTAAAAAAAATCCTTCCAGTAGCACCTTAGAGACCAACTAAGTTTGTCATTGGTGTGAGCTTTCGTGGGCATGCACACTTCTTCAGATACACTGAAACAGAAGTCACCAGACCCTTATGTATAGTCAGAGGGTGGAGAGGGGTATTACTCAGAAGGGTGATGGGAATGGGTGATTGGCTGATAGGAGTGGTAAACCTGTTGATGACTGTTAACGTCTGTTAATGACTGCAATTGGTCTTGCAGGAAAAAGCAAGGGGTGAGGTGCTAAAGAAAGCTTTATCATGTATAATGAGATAAGAATCCAGTGTCCTTATTCAGACCAGGTCTCTCCATGGTTTTAAGCTTGGTAATGAGTTGCAATTCAGCAACTTCTCTTTCCAGTCTGTTTCTGAAATTTTTCTGTAATAAAAGAGCTACTTTGAGATCTTGTATAGAATGTCCTGGGCATAGCTGCCAAGTTATCCCTTTTTTTAAGGGAAATTCCCTTATGCTGAATAGGCTTCCTCATGAGAAAAGGGAAAACTTGGCAGCTATGGTCCTGGGAGATCGAAGTGTTCTCCTACTGGTTTCTCTGTCTTGTGATTCCTGATGTCAGATTTATGTCCATTTATCCTTTGGCGTGGGGTTTGGCCTGTTTGTCTATCTGAGATGTTACGGTTGAACAAAATTATTTTCTTGGGAATCTTCCTTATTCTGCAGTACTTTATTGAGCCCTCACCCCAGTATAGACAATTCTCTTTTTAAAAACAAAAAAACAAAAAACTTATTCATAGCTCTACAAAAATACAAACCCATTACAAACTGTATATACTGTACAGTCGTACCTCAGTTTAAGTACGCTTCGGTTGGAGTACTTTCAGTTTAAGTACTCCGCGGACTTGTCTGGAACGGATTAATCCACTTTCCATTACTTTCAATGGGAAAGTTCGCTTCAGGTTAAGTACGCTTCAGGTTAAATACAGACTTCCGGAACCAATTGTGTACTTAAACCGAGGGGGTTTACAGCTAAAATTCTCCAGCTGCTTTGCGTTCTATTGAGATTGTGCTTTTTGTTATTTTACACGAGGTAGCCCACCCTGTGACCTTAGAGCGAAGGATGGGTAAGACATCTAATGAATATAGCTTTGTATAATGGGTTGCTGAACTCCTCCTGTAACTGGATTTATGGATTACTCATAAATTGCTCATTTTGTATTACTCATTTTGTCGTCTAGAGGCTTGAGAGTAGGGGAGGTACTCGTGTAATAAATAACAGTGTTACTTGTAACATAGCAAGTGGGATCAAGACATTAGGGTGCTCTGTTTCCCCTTCTAATGTTGAACGTTTGATATGTGGACAAACGAAAGCAGGCAACACCAAAGCCGTTTTTGTTTTGTTGTTTTTACCCAAGTCTAAAACTGAGCAGAAAAGAGCCAAGGAAATCTGAATCTTTGTGCAAAACCCTTTTTTCCTATTTACCTGAACTTTTCTCTTCCGACAATTGAAAAGTTAACTTTATACAGGATGAAGTGATGAACTAACATTTCTATATTATTGCCGTCAATTCCCCCTGAGAGGCAAATGGCAGGTCTGCAGAGTCAGGCAATTGATGCATGGCTTGCTGTCGGGTTTTTTAGAGCTCTGATGGGGAAATTGAAACAGCATGCACTCTCAGGAGAACTCCACTAACTTTGCCTACAAATTATCATTGAGAACAAAACTCGAGGATATGTACACCTCCTCCGCATTTTTGGAAAGAAACCATATGCAGTGTTCCTATATCCAGCCCCTAAATAATAATAATAATAATAATAATAATAATAATAATAATAATAATAATATGCTAATCTTCTCTTTGTTTTCTGTAGCTTTTGTAAATTTTAAGTTTTCTATAGATTTTGTAAATTAGGGAGAATTTTTAGAAAGGTGTCACCCAGGATGAGAAATGGGAGACCCATTAGATCAGGAGTGTGAAATCGGGTCCTCCCTAAACAGAGGGCACGTGTTGCGGTGGGACCCGGCAATCAACCCTTGTGTAGTGGGTGGGAACATTGAAGCAGCCACAACACCCTATTGGTGGTCCCTCGAACCAGGGAGCAATTGGGCTAGTGGGATGCCCGTCAAAGCAGTTCGAGGGACCACTATATATCCAGATGCACGTGCCCTGAGCTTCCTCTTTCGGGCTCTTTGCATCGGAACACTCGCCCACCTCTCCCTATATTTAGGCTTGCGCTTGACCTTGCTATGCCATCGTGTGTTGCCTGTCGTTGGGACAGGGGCACGGCAGGAATTTTCCCCACTTGGCTGATTAGCTGGTGCCATTTGGGTTTCAGCTGCCGCGTAGCAAATCGTCACAACTTGTAAGGTTGCAGATAGGCTCTGGTTCAGGTGAATAGGGGTGGCAGGATGCCTAGCCATCCCTATGCATTGGGTATTCTTTAAGAAGGAATCCAAGGACTCATGGTTGGTCTTCCCTGTGCGGGGTTGTGCCCTGAGCCTGAATCCAGGGGACATCTGGGTGGAGGTGTGGCAAGCACCTCTGTCTGCCTCTGTCCCAGGTGTTCACCCAAGGCTGACTTGGTGCCCAGAGTCTTGGTGCCCAGGGCTGCAGGTAGCTAGTTGAACCAGAGCCTATGCAACCACTCACTTGATTTGTAATCAATAAAGTTATGGCCTAAATTCTGCCAAAAACCAAACCAAAAATAGGAGTCCTGTCTGAATTTATTTCTAGGCCTGGTTAAAGGGTCTCCACATGCAAACTGGATCCAGGTGACAGGGCAGATTCTAACCTGACTGACCTTCTGGGAGCCTGAAAGCCCCTGCCCGGCCTCTCTCCACCTGGCTTGGGCTCCATAAAGGGCTGCTGCTTGACAGAGAGGGCTCCTTTTTAATATTGCTTTTATTTTTTATCTATGTCATTTTAAATTGTTATTGATATTGATATTGTATTTTTAGTTTTAGATTTTATGATTTATGTGGAATTTGGTTGTGCACCTTTTGATGTGTTTTATTTATTGTTTGTGACTTTTGTTATGTTGGTAATTATGTGAATCCTGTTATGTTGTAAGTCGCCTTGAGCATTCTTTTAACTATGGAAAGACTGCATACCAATAAAATGATGATGATGATGATGATGATGATGATGATGATGATGATGATGATGATAACCTCCCCCAATCCCCATGGACCATTTTGACAGTTTGGCAACCGCCTGATGACATCAGGTGAAGCATTTTCCTTTCCCTTGTGCATTTTGATGTGGTCCAAGGCACAGGGCATTGCAAGCACCACCAGCCTGTTGACTGGTGGCCCCTGCAAAGCCTGCTGTCATCAGGGAGGCACATTTTTTTCCCTGCGTTACACCTGATATCAGATATGCAGTATACTTGGGCATCACTTGGGGAAACGGGCCTTGTGGACCAACCTAGGACCCCTGATGCGCCTATTTACGTCTGTGGGCTGAAGGTTCTCAGGTGCTGTGGTAGATGTGGGGGTGCTGAACCCCCCACATCTGTCAATTGCTCATCCACAAATGTCTTTTGTTGCTGACAGGTGGGATTGTAGAGATCACTTCATTCCCATAGCTCAGTGGGAAAATATATGCCTTGCCTGCAGAAGGTTTTATCCCCAGTATCTCCAAATATAGAGCCAGGAGAGAATTCTGCTTGAAACCCTGGAGTGCTGCTGTCAGTCAGTGGACATAGTACTAAGCTAGATGGACAGAAGGTTGGTGGTTTGAGCCCACCCAGTGATGGCTGTGGGCAAGATTCCTACATTGCAGGGTGTTGGACAATATGACCCTGGAGATCCCTTCCAACAAGTTAAGCATGTTAAGAATGCATGCAGCACCCAATACTTATGATGGCATCAAGTGCTATTAGGTTCTACCCTACCCTGTCTCAACCACCTTTCTGTGATGAGCTACGTGTTTTTACCATGGTTACTTCACTATAATCGTACTGTAGTCCTCTTTCTTTGGCGATCACTTGTAGCTGAGTAAGATTGCCTTCCATGAACACGGTCTTAACAGTGAATCCGTAAGTGACTGTGGGAGCCAATTCTGGATCCACACGTCCTTCTACAGTGGGGTCATAGGTTTCATGGTGGGTTCATGACACCTTTGGTAAAGGCTGTTCTCCTATTGGAACACTCACAGGCCACTGTTTCCCAGTTGTTGGTGTTTATACTACCTTTTTTAAAGATTTGTCTTGAGAGAGTCTTTAAACCTCTTTTGTTGACCACCAGCATTACGCTTTCCATTTTTAAGTTCGGAATAGAGTAGTTGCTTTGGAAGACGATAATCTGGCATCCAAACATGACCAGTCCAACGAAGTTGATGTTGAAGAACCATTGCTTTGACAGTGATGAGCTTTGATTCTTCTGGTATACTGGCATTAGTTCATCTGTCTTCCCAAGTGATATGTAGATTTTTTCGTAGACACAGTTGATGGAATCTTTAGAGGAGTTGGAGATAGTGTTTATAAGCGGTCCATATTTCAAAAGCATACAATAAGATTGGTAGGACAATAGCTTTGTAAGCAAGCATTTTGCTTTCCCTGCGAATGTCCTGGTCCTTAAACACTCTGCACTTCAATCAAGAGAAAGCTGCACTCGCAGAGCTCAGGCAATACTGGATTTCAGCATCAATGTTGGCCCTTGTAGAAATAACTGCCCAGGTAGGAGAAGCGACCGACACTTTCCAACATTACACCATTGAGTTGGATTAGTGGCACTGCAGAGTGGGTTTTTTGTGCTTGATGGTGCAGCACTTTGGTTTTTTGGATGTTGAGAGATAGGCCAAGCTTTTTGTAAGCTTCTGCAAAGATATTTAGGATGGTTTGGAGGTTATCCTCTGAGTATGCACACACTAGGTTGTTTACCTTTTGCAATGTAGTAGTATAGCATCACTGTCATGACAGTTGTCACTTAAGTGTGAGATGCTGTCTTCATAATCATTGATACCTTTTACATTTTAATCAAAATGTAATTGAGATCATCAAGATTTGAACCTATCACATCATATTGTCATTCTATCCATGGTGTCTAAGAGTGTTACGTTCATTAGAGAGTGCACATTAATTTTTGTTATTGTACAAAGTCAAAGCCTACATAAATAGTTTGATGGATGGATGTGTAATGCAAAAATCTATTGACATATGGTGGAATAGACAAATCCATTTTTCTCTTGCCTGCTTATAAATTTTGCTGTGAGGGGAGTTTTATTCAGGTTGTGTTAAATCTTATAGTGTCATTCTGACCACATGCTATGCAGACAGACCAAGTGAAGTCTTTGTGAGTGACATCTTTTATCTCCCAGGCCAATCTCTTTGAAAGACAATGTCTTACAACTCCTTACATCTGTTCATTTAATTACTCTTACCTGTCTCCTTTTTAAAACAGTAAAGCCATGGAGTTCCAGCAACAATTTCTTGGTTGCATCTAGTGGATTTGTTCAGTTTAATTGGTTTAGGCATAATAACATGCCAATAGAATAGTTAGGTATTTATTTAATTATAGTACTTGTATGTCGCTTGGTAACAGGGTTCTCTTGGCCCATTACAACTAAACTTTTTAAAGAAGTCTGGTGAAATAAAAAGGCCTTCCTGTGGAACTGAAATGAGCACCAAGAAGGGACCAGTTGAGCCTTTGTGGGAAGGGCATTCCTTAACTAGGGTACCACCACTGAGAATGTTCCTTTGCTCATCTACCTCACTTGGAAGGGTCACCTGGAGAAGCGACTCAGAAGATAACAATATTATTGAATGTTCAGTGGAGTTCCATTGGGCCATCTTTCTCTAATACTGCATGTGTAAAGCCAGGTTTCTAATCAGCTTCCTCCCGACATGAGCACAGAAGTTCAAGCCAAGTTGTTCCCTCTTCTGTAATCCAGTAACAGCCAGCATACCGTGACTCCTCCCAACAGCTTCCTCCTCCTTGTGATTCCTAAGCCTTCATCAACACTGTTAATGTTAACACGTCACAGAAAAGGATATAGTCCCTTTATAATGGAAAAAGAACGTGGCTTAGTGGTAGAACATGAACTATGCATGCAAAAGGCTCCCAGTTGAATCCCTGGCATCTCCAGGTAGGGCTTGGGAAAGACTCCTGTCTAAAAGCTTCAGAGCCATTGCCAGTTGCAGTAGACGATACAGTCTGATTCAGTGTAGGGCAGTTTCCTGTATGTAGTAGTATGTTAAGTGTAGTAATTTGATTCACTGAAATTGTAAATGTTTGTATTCGTTATTATGTATTTAAATTTAATTGGTTGGTAACTGAATTCTAGAGAGTTCTCTAGTAGTTCTCGTGTAGTTGGCTAACGTTGGTCACATGGGAGGTATCCAGTGAAGCAGAGACTCCATTTTATGTGCAGCAAGATGACTGTGTTTTGGAATCCACTGTGAACACTGCTAATTGAATCGAGTGTTGGAGTGCTTCTTCTGTGCTTGAAAGAAAGAGCAAAGCTGCAGAAGAAGGTAAAGTGGAAATCTCTCATAGGAGCTGCAAGGCATGGTCTCAATGAGATACTGAAGGATGAAAGTGCTGAGCTCTGGAAAGAGAGTAAAATACAGTTGTTTGGAAGTTAGAAGAAGAGACTCTAAGCCCATGCTTGGATAAGCATGTAACTGTAAATACTATGTTTTAATTCATCTATACCTATACGTTTCTGCAAGTAAAGCTTTTGAATGTTAAAGTCTAGACATTGGTTTAATTTCCAAAGAAGGGTGTCAGTCATATATATTATTTGAGCTACTTAGCTGCCATTTCACTATTCTTCCTTCAACATAGTATGCATTGATGTTTCATGGCCAATAGACAATTTACATATTCTGTTGTCTCACAGGACTGTGTCCCCACACACTCCACAGATATGGTACAATTCCAACAAATTGGAATAATTCCAACAAATTGGAATAATTCCAACAAATTGGAATAATTCCAACAAATTGGAATAATTCCAACAAATTGGAATAATTCCAACAATAGGCCACTTTGGATGGTCAGTTAGCATCTTCACTGACACTTGGCGTCCAAACACCTGTTGCATAAATGGGTCACACTTATTCACATCTTAAATTAACCCGGTCCGGGTTTATACCCATTGTAATAATCTCACCAACTGCATATGTATGCAGCAAATAGCATTGTGCCTAAGAGAGTGAGCTATGAATCAGGAGACTCCCGTGTTTTAATCTAGAAACTGGCTAGGTGGCCTTGCTTTATGGAGCCTAATTCAACTTACTTTTAAAAGCTCAATATGCTCCAAAAAGCAATGGAGTGGAATCATACCTGCCTGTCAAGCATCCTTCTGCTGAGAAATTCCCAGAAAGCCTATTTCATTTATCAACATTTTACCTGAATTAAGCCCAGCATTGTTGTTGGTTTCATATGCTCATTCTTTCATTGATTATATGTTCACTCTTTCATTAACATCTGTCAGGGAAAGGCCAGCAGTATGTTAAATGCATTAAAATTATGATGAAACTACACACCAGGCCAAGAAATTCTAAACAGTGCATCAGCAAAATGTTATTTGACCAAAAATAACAGCAAAGGGACGGGAGCTGCAAATGTGATACCCCTTTCTAGCTCTTAAATATATACACTTCTTCATTCATAGCCTTCATATGGCACCCAAAGAAGAACCTCGGTTGAAGATTTCAGCGGAGACATGTGGCACAGGTTATTGCTACCTCGATTGTATGGGAGCTACAGCAGTGTTACTCCTGCCCACACTGCCAAGGTGACATGAGAAGCCTGGGGTTGACACGGGGAACCTGTGCTGTAGCTCTTCCCATGCAGTCTGAACTTCTCACATTATCTCACCAATGTTGCGGTGGCTACCACACTATCATGGCAATATAAAGCCCCATCTGCACAGTGGAATCCTGTATTTTTAACTTGGAAATCTAACTTCAGAACAATTCAGAGTCTTAAAGTCAGCTTTGGACCATGCTTCAGTTGCAATGGGATACTGTGATTAAGCAGAGACTTCCTGGTTTAATCTTGACTTGTGTGAAGATACCAGATGATGGAAACCACAGGATAAGTGAGTACTCTTGAGCTCAGGTCCTACTTGCTGATTTCCCACGGGAATCTGGTTGGCCTCAGTGAAAAGAGGGTGTTGGACTCAATGAGCCACTGGCCTGATCCAGCCAGCTCTCCATGTGCTCTTATGTTCTTAAGAGAGACATAGAAGGAAGTGCATGCACAAGCAGAAGGCATCTTTCAGCTTGTCAAGCCAATATATGATTGTCCCTTTCTGCTCGAGACCAGGTTAGGGAAGGCTGGTCAGACAGAAGTACTGTTTTGTGGGGACAGGGGGCAGGCAGATGTGGGGGACTCCCTGGTCCTGAATGGGGTAACTGTGCCCCTGAAGGACCAGGTGCGCAGCCTGGGAGTCATTTTGGACTCACAGCTGTCCATGGAGGTGCGGGTCAATCCTGTGTCCAAGGCAGCTGTCTACCAGCTCTATCTGGTACACAGGCTGAGAATTTACATGTCCACAGACTGTCTTGCCAGTGTGGTGCATGCTCCAGTTATCTCCCGCTTGGACTATTGCAATGAGCTCTACATAGGGCTACCTTTGAAGGTGAGCCAGAAACTACAACTAATCCAGAATGCGGCAGCTAGACTGGTGACTGGGAGTGGCAGCCGGGACCATATAACACCAGTCCCGAAGAACCTACATTGGCTCCCAGTACGTTTCCGAGCACAATTCAAAGTGTTGGTGCTGACTTTCAAAGCCCTAAACAATCTCAGGCTGAAGGAGCATCTCCACCCCCATCATTCAGCCTGGACACTAAGGTCCAACTCTGAGGGCCTTCTAGAAGTTCCCTCCCTGCGAGAAGTGAAGCTACAGGGAACCAGGCAGAAGGCCTTCTCGGTAGTGGTGCCTGCCCTGTGGATTTGCCCTCTCATCGGATGTCAAGGAAATAAACAACTACCTGACTTTTAGAAGACACATGAAGGCAACCCTGTTTAGGGAAGTTTTTGTTTGTTTTATTGTGTTTTTAATATTCTGTTGGGAGCCACCCAGAGTGGCTGGGGAAACCAAGCCAGATGGGCGGGGTATAAATAATAAATTATTATATTATTAGTAGTATCATCAAGACAGAAATGTTTTACTGGTAGTATGAACCATCTCACACATTGCACCTCACATTTTGGGCTAGATAACCTCTGGGATCATACGGACTCTTAGCCACTAAACCACATATTGGAAGTATTTCAAACTGAGCTGTTTCTCTTCCTACCGCAAACAATGCACCAAATGTTGAACTTCAGTCTGCTGTAAAAATGAACTTAAGTGAACTTTACAGACAAACCACAAGAGGATGTTGTGCATATAAACTCAGCTCTCTCTACCAAATTTGTAATGTGGGAAGCAAAACTTACTGAAGATTTTTTTTTTTTGTCACTGTGTATCCCCGCATCATTATAGCTTTTTTAAAATTGAAAGTAAGTTTATAGATCTTTATTTGTTTATTGCATAAACTTTATGCACTCATTGATTAAAAAACAAACAAACCTCAAAGTGGTTTACTGGAAGATAAAACAATAAGCTTGAAAGTGATTTAGAAGAAGATAAAACAATAAAATTTGCAACCGTACTTTGAAATATAAAGTTAAAATACTAAAACAGATTAAAATCACATTATATATACATGTACACATATACACATAAAATTACACAAACACACACCCTAAAGAATATAATCAAGAAGATAAAGTTGTATAAATGAAACCCAAAATCACAACATCTCAAATTTCTTGATTATATCACAATGCTTTGTGACAGTTAATAAAAGAATGAACAATAAGAGCAGAAAGAACTAAGAAAAAACAAACAATTCAGTATATATATACCAGTTTTAAAACACAAAGCCACTCTGTATCTTAGGCAGGCCTGAGTTCTTTTGACAGAATCCCCCAAACGGACTGCGGTTTGCAATAAAATTGTTTTGACTTTGTCCGGTTGGATCTACAGAAAAGATAAAATGCATAAACACTTGTGTTGTGCTGTTCGTTGTCCCTCTGCTGCATGTAACTGTACAAGAAATCTCTTCTAACTGTAAACACCATAATCAGAAGAAGAAATTCTACATTGCATAGAAGACAGATGTGATATATGTATGGTCCAAGTTATCATCATGAAAGTTAAACAGAAGTAGTTTGTAGTCAGTCTCACAAAGTTGTTGTAAATCATTCTTAGTGCTTCGTTTAGTTTCACACTAATTCTAATTGCACCGAGACAAGGACAATCTAATTACATAAAACTTTACAAATGCTTCTTCCTCAAAATCCTTACCCCCCCCTCCCTATGAGTAGCACAATTTAAAAAGTGGAATTAAGAGGGCTCCAATCAGCGTAATGGAAGAATATCCTTCCTTTTGTTACCTACAGCCATATCTGTAGTCTAGATGAAAACAACCAAATGATCAGCAAAGGGCCAAAGGTTGCTAATTGTGATTGCTCCTCACATTTCCCCCAGGTAATAATCTTAATTGGGGGGAAATGCTTTAAAATTATAGCTACCAGTTTTTGCATAATTAAATGTTAATGTCGAAATGGCATTCTGAAGGGATTCTTGTTTGCCAAACACAGCAGAATTGGTGAGGTAGGGGGTGGAGAGACTTTCTCTTTGTACATGCTGAATAGTCTAGTTTTGCAGCGTTTTGTTTTCCATGCACAAGATCATAATTGGAAGGGACTGAAAAGCCATACAGTATAACCATCTCATGAAATATGGGACCATCTGCTACTCCTCTTCCACCAGGTTAACATATGCTGAGAGATGGTAGAATATGCCATTTCAGTTTCTTTCAGTTCTCACTTTTCCAATCTTTATTTCAGTTTTCCACATTTCCGCACAAGTACTTATGAAGGTTTATTAGCCTTTTAGTGCAAATTTATCTTATTATGCACATTTTTGTATGCAATTTTGGTTAATATTTTTGCAAAGCGGTTTTCCCTAACATGCATTCTTGCATGTTATTTTCACTATTGTATGCATTCTTATACACACTTCAGTCTACTATATTAATTTTTGCAAACATCACCAGGCTTGCAACTGCCTTGCAAAATGTGAGGATGTTCACATTTCGACGGATGACTTTTATTTCAGTTTGTGTATTATCTTGGAAAGTGCGAATTAACTAATACCATATTTTAAATGTGAACTGAATTGGATTTCTCCACCATTCAGGGGCGTTGCTAGCCGCTTTGTCACCCAGGGCATCAAATGCGGAGGCACCCCCCGGGGACGGGGCATCACTCCACAGCGTCGTGATGCCCCTCGCTGGCCCACCCCTTGCCTCCGCTGCAGCTCCAAGGGAGAAGAAAAGTGTGCGCCGGCTGAGAGAGCCAAGCCCCGTTGCCCGACAAAAACCTCGCTTGCTCAGCCAACGCATGCTCTCCCTTCCAGCTGCGGCGCATGCTCTCCCTGGGTGGAGTTGAGGGGTGGGCCATCGAGGGGTGTCACAAGCATCACCTCGCTGTCCCGCCCCTCAACTCCACCCAGGGAGAGCACGCGTTGGCTGAGCGAGCCCTGCCGTGCCTAGCGATGTTTTTGTCGGGCAACGGGGCTTGGCTCTCTCAGCTGGTGTGCACTTTTCTTCTGCCTTAGAGCCGCGGCGGAGGCAAGGGGCAGGCCAGCAAGGGGCATCACGCCACCCACAAGCGTGATGCCACCTCACTGGCCTGCCCCTTGACTCCGCACAGGGAAAACGCGTGCCGCAGCAGGAATGAAGAGCACGCACCGGCCAAGGGAGCAAGCCGAAACGGCCCGCCTCCTTCTGTGATGTATGTATGATGTTTCAGGGAGTTGGTCTTGGGCTACAGGGTGGGCAATTTCAATAGTCTATACAGTGGACCCTTCGGATACGAACTTAATTCGTTCTGGGGTCTGTACATACCTTGGAAAGTCCACAACATGAGGCGCCGCTTCTGTGCACGCGTGCAGCGCAATAGAGCACTTCTGTGCATGCGTACGGCACGCAGAGCGCTTCTGCACATGTGTGTGCGGCGAAACCCGGAAGTATAAACTTCCAAGTTTGCCGCGTTCACAACACGAAAGTTACGTTACCCAAAGGTAACGTAACCCAAGGGTCCACTGTATAAGGGCTTGTGCCCCATTGTTCAGGGTTCTCTCCTCTCTCCTGCATGTGATGAGTGGGGACCCTGTTGCAACAGTTAATAAAGATCAGGCTTACTAGCCGCTTTGCTTCTCAATATACTCTGGTTGGCCTTTGTTATTTTCTCCTACCGATAGGGAACCCACTTAAGGACTCTATACGGGCTCTTGGATACCCCATAAGGGGAAAGGAGCAGTTTTTTCTTATAACGAACAAACAGCTCCTCTTCTCTGGGAACTCTGGGAATTGTTGCAGTTCAAGGGGAATAGGTGTCTCCTAACCACTCTCAGCACCCTTAACTAACTGCAGTTCCCAGGATTCTTTGGAGGAAGTCGCAACAGTTTGAAATTATATAATGCTGCTTTGAATGTATAGGACAGACGGAGCCTGTTTGCTTGGGGCCAGAGAAAGACCCAAGGAATCTGGCAGTGGCCAACATTAGGCTGTTGCAGGTCCAGAACTTGTTCATTGGTGAACAAGTTGATGTGCAAAGGGTTCCCTGAAGCTAGCAGACTGAGAAACCACAAAGTCAAGAGTGTGTTTTTTCTTGTAAGATGTTAACAGTGTAATCCTCGCTTTTGGCTCTTAATGTATGGCGCCATAAACCATATTTATTCAAAATAAAAATCCTATCGTATCTTTGTGTACCCTTTTCAGCTGCTGATCTACAGCCCCATTATTCAGAGAAGGCTGCTTAATTTCATCAGTGAAATCTTAATAACTTTAAGGCTGGAAAAAACTTGCACATTCCTACTTTTTATAACCATGCTCCGGCATTGAATATTGCCTCTAGAGGGGGACATTTCACACAGTACAGTACAGATATGAAAGACCTCCACCAGCCCTAGCTAAGGAAACCTTATATTGTAGGAGACATGATGCTAATTTTTACACTGTTTTCTTACAGCTTCTGTTTTAATTGTTGATGTAAGCTGTTCTTAGAAATGCAAATGCATTGCAGGGAGAGAATAGATTTGATTTGATTGAACCTCTGTTTTCTTACCTGTAAAAGGGGAACACTGACCTAAGTTACAGGATTGTTGTGTGAATAAAACAAGGTTTGTTCTGATTTCATCGTTTCATCTTATTTTTTCCTCTTTATTGTGTTGAGTTACTTGTACACCACTTTGAAACAACTGTAATTAATTGCAATTACGATTTATGGGGCTGTCCATTTTATCAACATATCTAAAATGCAATGAAACATCTAGACATTGCAGATACTAAGCCGACAGCCATCCTTACCACTTTGGTCGGCAAAAAAGTGATGCAGCAATGCATAGTAATGAAGGTTATAATTACTGCGGCTATTATTACTAAGCACAACACAATTATGCAGCTGCAGCTAAAATTGCTTCTAGAAAATTGGCAATTGTATTTTCTATAAAAATCGTGTTTGCCACACAGGGCTGCTTCCTCATTTTCTGGAAGGAAAAAAGAAAGAAAGAATGTGTGCGGGAAATAGCCATAGAGGGGAAGAATAATAGTAGCTAAAGCAGCAGCAGCAGGTAGCCTTGCAGTAAAGATATTGATGTGAAGCACAATAAATAGTGCAGACATACAGAGGATGCACAATGCAGAACCATCTCGTGCAACTATGTTGGGTTAGGTTGATTTGTGTCCCGTTCCCCCACCTTGTTTCCAGTGTAGTTCTTTATTTCCCACCTTATTCTCGATGTAGATCTTCATTCACCCCTTCTCCCTTGTTGGGGGAGAGCACCATTTTGCGGTTTGCTTCAGGTGCCAAAATGACTTTGGGCCAGCCCTGGGTATAGAGTAAAAATGGTAAAGGTAAAGGACCCCTGGACAGTTAAGTCCAGTCAAAGGTGACTATGAGGTTGCGGCACTCATCTCGCTTTCAGGCCAAGGGAGCTGGTGTTTGTCCACATTCAGCTTTCCAGGTCATGTGGGCAGCATGACTAAACCGCTTCTGGCGCAATGGGACACAGTGACGGAAACCAGAATGCACGGAAATGCCGATTACCTTCCTGCCGCAGTAGTACCTATTTATCTATTTGCACTGGTGTGCTTTCGGACTGCCAAGTCATTGGCAGGAGCTGGGACAGACCAATGGGAGTTCACCCCATCACGGGGATTCGAACTGCTGATCTTCTGATCAGCAAGCCCAAGAGGCTCAGTGGTTTAGGCCACACCGCCACCTGCTCCACTCTGGGTGTAGGATGTAAAATCAGTAAAACCAACCAACTGGAATAATCTCTAAAATAGGTACAGGTAACCTGCAACTTATGCTTGTTTAACTTATACAGTGGCAGCTTTGCCCAGGTGGGTGGGGGAATAAATAAATACAATGGTACCTTGAGTTACAAACGCTTCAGGTTACAAACTCCTCTAACCTGGAAGAGTTACCTCGAGTTGAGAACTTTGCCCCAGGATAAGAACGGAAATTGTGTGCCGGCGGCGCAACGGCAGCAAGAGGCCCCATTAGCGAAAGCACGCCTCAGGTTAAGAACAGTTTCAGGTTAAGAACGGACCTCCGGAATGAATTAAGTTCGTATCTAGAGGTACCACTGTAAATGGAAAACAGATGAAACACACTCTCCATTTATTTGTATCTACCACCCCCACCTCTTACCCAGCTTAGGAAAGACGGTATGACCTCTCCGGCAGCATCCCAGAGCCATCATGTTGCCTTCCCAAAACTGGGTCAGCAAGGCATCAGGCTGTGGGAAGGAGGGTGCCTCCCAAAGCCAGACAAGTGTTTACAGGATTTTGTAAGGGCTCTGGGATGTTGCCAACAGGGCCATCTTAAGCAGGTCGGGCACCCTGGCGCCGTGGTGCGCAGATCGCTCTGGCGCCCCCGCCCTGTTTCTTCCCGTGACTGGTGGTTTCCGCGCAGCTTTGCCGCGCAGCGCCCTCCTGCCGACCTGGCGCCCCGCGCCACCCAGCCTACCCCTAGAGCCGGCCCTGGTTGCCAAAGCCCTCACACTGCCTTCCCAAAGTTGGGGAGGCAGCCCTCCACTTTACAAAAACATGTGGAATACTATGTCCAATTCTGGGCACCACAATTTAAGAAGGATATTGACAAGCTGGAACATGTGCAGAGGAGGGCAACCAAGATGATCAAGGGTCTGGAGACCAAGCCTTATGAGGAACGCTTGAAGGAGCTGGGTATGTTTAGCCTGGAAAAGAGGAAACTGAGAGGAGATATGATAGCCATCTTCAAATATCTCAAGGGCTGTCACATGGAAGATGGAACAAGCTTGTTTTCTCCTGCTCTGGAGGGTAGGACTCAAAATAATGGCTTCAAGTTACAAGAAAGGAGATTCTGACTAAACATCAGGAATAACTTCCTGACAGTAAGAGCTGTTTGACATTGGAATGGTCCCCCTTGGGAGGTTGTGGACTCTCCTTCCTTGGAGGCTTTTCAGCAGAGGTTGGATGGCCATTTGTAATGGAGGCTTTAGTTGTGATTCCTGCATTTCAGGGGGTTGGACTAGATGACCCTTGGGGGTCCCTTCCAGCTCTACAATTCTATGATTCTATGTAAAATCAATGTGGTTCTTGGCTTTACATGTTCTTGTGTATACACATGGATCCCTGGAATCAAACCCTCTTATAAGAGGTGAGTTACCTGTATTCTAAGAGGTGGTAAAAGGGGGCTTAAAAGATGCAGAAATGTGTGACATAGTGAGAGATTGGTGGTTGTTGTTGTTGTTGTTGTTGTTGTTGTTGTGTGTGTTTTAATAAATCTAATTTTTGGACAAAGCTGGGAACAGAAATCTAAAACATGCCAGGCTGTTATATCAATGTTGCACTCTCTACACAAAGTCCCACGATTCAGCCTGTTTTAAAACACACCAAAAACAAGCAAATATACAAGCTAAAAATCAATACTGCCTTTTGTAACCTATTTCCTGTTGATCTTTTGTGATGGGAGATAACACTAGGCCATACTGCAGTAAGAGCATCACCACAAATATCGAGGGGCAAATCTATTAAGATAAAGTATGCTTTTGCTCTCTGCTGTTTTCCCAATAACCTACGAGCTCCTGATGAAATATTCCCATCTGTTGCCATGTCCATAAAATCTAGGGCAGGGGTTCCCAACAAAATTTTCTTGAGGACCCCTCATCGAGCCGCTATTGTAACAAGGACCCCCATTAATTCCTAATCCTAAATCTAATTCCTAATTCCTAACCTAATTTTTCCAGTAAGCTTAACACTGATCTTGGAAGGGTTAGGTTCAAGGGACGCCGACAATTTAGGTTCAATGGACACTGACAAGATCGGTTCGAGAGTCACTGACTTACTTGCTTGAACATCAAATGCATTATCTTCCTCTTCATCTGTAGGCCTTTGTCGTTTTAACGAACCACTTTTTAACCAATGGTCCATTTTTAACTACGCGAACTGTAGCTTCCGCGAAAAACAACGCTTTGTTTACAAACACTACTGTTTTGCAAAGAGGCAGCGCGTGCCAGGGAGGAGTGAGGGGAATAGAGAAGACAGGGTACCTGCGCAGTAGCGCACAAATGAAGCCGATGCACGCAAAGCATCTTGGGGAGGTGAGCGTTAGTAGAATGTGCGCGCTGCCTCTTTGCAAAACAGTAGTGTTTGTAAAGCGCCACCTAACGGCATACAGCAGAACTACTGCCTCTATCTAATTCTAGTTTTGCGCTAGACTCTGCTCATGCAGGAAGCTGCCAAAACAAAAAATCTGTTATCATACGAAATATATTTAATATTTTTTTTTATTCTAATAACATCTTGCGGACCCCTCTGGCATAGCTCGCGGACCACCTGTTGGGAACCACTGATCTAGGGTATTGACGGCAGCTTACTTGAGAGTAAACACCACTGACCTTACTCTCTTGGCTTCTGAGAAAACATCCATGCAGTTGAGTTACAGCATCTTAGAAGGTAGGGCCTTTTTTCATCTGTTCACAAACAAAGCATTAGCTGTGGAAGCCTTCCAGTGAGAAAAATGAAGGGGGCGAAGTCGCTGAAACCATAAGGTTGTAGGGAAATCCATATGCTTGACACAGTGGCCAACAACGTCCCAGGAAGCTTATTCTCCACTCAGTCGAGGATGTACAAAAATGGCCGGTTTTCACTTTGAAAAATTTAAAGTACAACTGAGGAGAAAATTAATTGCAGAGCCATCTGCTTCCTCACTCGTTCTCTGCCTTGCTTGATGCCAGCATGAGGGGCTGACTCAGAAATCTCCCCTTTGCCTGGAGTTATCTACACATCTGCATAGACTACACTTTCACACAACTTGAGAATTCGTAGCAGCCAACTTAAGAAATGGCAAGGTAAAAAGATACCTGCTCACATTCTCTATCAGTCTCTAGGTTGACTGAGGTGCCACTTAAAATTGAATATGCTCCTCCTGTATCACAAACTCATTCTTGTCATCCCATAATTTATGGGCCATAAACATCATCTGCCTCAGCAGCAGTGGCAGATTATTAATATTATTGAATTCATATCCTACCAAAGATGAGATAAATGGTTTTCCCTGTCCCCTTTTTCTTCACTACAACCCAGTGAGGTAGTAAAGGCTGAAAGGTCACTCAGTAAGCTTCAGGGCTAAGCAGGGATGTGAACTGGGATCTGGGATCTTACCAGTCCTAGATGGAATCTAGACACACATAAAAACCGCTCTGAAAATGCTTTCTTTAAAATAATAATAATAATAATAATAATTTATTTATACCCCGCCCACCTGGCTGAGTCTCCCCAGCCACTCTGGGCGGCTCCCAATTGAATATTAAAACAATACAGCATTAAATATTAAAAGCTTCCCTAAACAGGGCTGCCTTCGGATGTCTTTTAAAATTAGGATAGCTGCTTATTTCCTTATTTCCCTCGGCGCTGGATCTCAGTACATTCAATACATTGAATTTCGCATAGAGCTCACCAATGCCATCTAGTGTCACATAGTATGTTGCACTTAAAACACACTTAAAATGTTATATTTGCAGCTGTATAGCTGAGTGCTAGTCCAGTACTCTAACCACTAAACAACTACAGCTGTTTGTGTGCTGGGAACAATCCTGCTGTCATGAACTGATGTGTCAGAGATCAGGCTGGGCAGTACATGAAGTGAAGGAACTGGCAACCAAGGAGATCCATGAGCAGAAAATTTCTTTCCTCTTGCATATCACTGTCCCAGTACAGTGGTACCTCGGGTTACAGACGCTTCATGTTACAGACGCTTCAGGTTACAGACTCCGCTAACCCAGAAATAGTACCTCAGGTTAAGAACTTTGCTTCAGGATGAGAACAGAAATCGCACGGCAGCGGGAGGCCCCATTAGCTAGAGTGGTACCTCAGGTTAAGAACAGTTTCAGGTTAAGAACGGCCCTCCAGAACAAATTAAGTTCTTAACCCAAGGTACCACTGTATTTTAGGGTTGCCAAACTCAATAGAGGACAGGACTTTTGTGCGTTTAATTGCCCTGCTCTCTTTTGAGTCTAGAAACCTTAAAGAGAAACCAGCAGACCCTTTGTTTAATTTCCAAGCAAAGGGTCTGCTGGTTTCTCTTTAAGGTTTCCAGACTCAAAAGAGAGCAGGGCAATTAAAGGCACAGAAGTCCTGTCCACTATTGAGTCTGGCAACCCTACTGTATTTGGATACTTGAAATTAAATGGATAGCTGTAATTATCCAGCTTATAACTGAAGAATGTCTTGTCCTGAGGCTACCATCACCTGACTGATTTGCTTTGCTAATATTACTTTCTTACCTGCTTTCTTACCTGCTTTCTTCCCTAACACTTGCAAGTAAATAGAAAAGTAACAAATAACCCCCCAAAAAATCACTATGGAGAAGGAGGTGCAAATAGTCTCCATTTGGCTGCAATTAATAATTTTAGCGCAGGAACATGATGGAGGCTGATCTGCAGCTGTTGATGTGACAGCTATTACATTAACTATCACCTAGTTCAGAACTACAAAAGACAGAGATCGGAAAGGTTACCAGAAACAGATGGCATAGAAAAACAAGAAGGTAGGGCCCTAATCCAATGCATGCGTGACCTGTTTGGATGTTTTGGCAGCAGTTTGCTGAGAAGAGAAAAAACAGGGGGAGGCCACATACCCCTTACCCTCTGTCCTCCTCATCCTGAGCTGCTTTTGGGTCATATTCAAAGTAGCTAACTAGGACTACAAACACCACAGCACAGGCTGGGGGTTCACATATCCAAGTCCCCATCCAGCTAGAGATGTCTACGTGGGAATCTCCTGTGCACACCTTTCCTTGCTGAATCAGCATGTAAGAATTGTATATGGACTTCAGGCAAGTGGGTTGTCATACCATATTACTGTATATACATGGCTGAAACTGAGAAATGTAAAGTACTACACTTGGGCAAAAAAAATGAAAGGCATGAATACAGGATGGGAGACCCCTGGCTTGAGAGCAGTACATGTGAAAAGGATCTAGGAGTCTTGGTAGACCACAAACTTGACATGAGTCAACAGTGTGATGCAGCAGCTAAAAAAGCCAATGCAATTATGGGCTGCATCAATAGGAGTATAGCATCTAGATCAAGGGAAGTAATAGTACCACTGTATTCTGCTCTGGTCAGACCTCACCTGGAGTACTGTGTCCAGTTCTGGGCACCACAGTTCAAGAATGATACTGACAAGCTGGAACGTGTCCAGAAGAGGGCAACCAAAATGGTCAAAGGCCTGGAAATGATGCCTTATGAGGAACGGCTTAGGGAGCTGGGTATGTTTAGCCTGGAGAAGAGAAGGTTAAGGGGTGATATGATAGCCATGTTCAAATATATAAAAGGATGTCATATAGAGGAGGCTGCTCCAGAGAAGCGAACACGGGGCAATGGATTCAAACTACAAGAAAGAAGATTCCACCTAAACATTAGGAAGAACTTCCTGACAGTAAGAGCTGTTTGGCAGTGGAATTTGCTACCAAGGAGTGTGGTGGAGTCTCCTTCTTTGGAGGTCTTTAAGCAGAGGCTTGACAGGCATATGTCAGGAATGCTTTGATGGTGTTTCCTGCTCAGCAGGGGGTTGGACTGGATGGCCCTTGTGGTCTCTTCCAACTCTACGATTCTATGATTCTATGAAACATCCTAACCTCAGTATGGTATGTGAGAGGTAAGTGACTGATGTGTGGGTGGCTATAAAAGCATTTTCAAAGCTGTCTAAATGGAATCCCCTCAGGTGCAAAGGTGCTATCAGATGCTGGCGACTAAGAAGAGAGTATGACGATAGACTACTGGAAAATGGCTAGGGGAATCTCACCAGGGATGCTAGACCAGATAGACCTTTGTTTATCTTTTATGTCTGCAGCTGTTTAAAAACCAAAGGCCGTGTAACAAAAGACAAGATCCTTCCTTACCCATTCGGGATTTTAGCAGAGAATATGAGTAGATTTCTCCTTCAAACATTATTTTCCTTTCATTTGTATTTATTGCATTTTTTTCCTGTTGTTGCAGCAGTTGGTCAGTATTCGTGGTTGTTTCTTTTTAAAATAAATGTTTTCTGTCAAATGTCTCGACTGGGTTTCAGTGTTCCAGTACAGCTATGAGGCTATCTTGTACTTTTCCATTGTATTCCTTCATTAATAATATACCCTTTTGTGTATTCTAGTCTACATATCACTACATCTTTTCAGGTTGCCCACAAGCAACCTGAATTTCCAAATATAATAAATACTATTTCAGGAATCAAAACACTGTATATAGTACAGGTGAAAGGTGTAAATGCATCTCTTTGGAGGTATTTTAGAAGCCCCTGAAAGTTCACGGCCCTTGGCATCTCTCAACCTGTTCCGTGTCTAGTGGTTGGGTAGAAGTGGATGGAGTCATCAGGCTGAATGGCTGGGTCAACTTTTGAGGGCTCTAGCATCCATCTCACCAGCTACTCATTGCTCAGCATGTGGGAACACTGGTGTTTGATGGCAAGGTTTGTTTTGGGTAGGATGTCTATGCATGGTGTAGAGACAGGAGATGAAGAGATGTTGTTTTCTTTGTGTCTCATAATGCTGGTACCTGGGGCCATCCACTGAAGCTGAATAATGGAAGATTCTGGACAGGCAAAATAAGTTACGACTTCACACAGCACATAATTGAATTATGGAATCTACACACACAAGATGTAGTGGTGGCCACTAACTTGGCTCTAAAGAAGCATTAGATAAATTCATAACTTATGGAAGAAGATAAGTCTATCACTGGTGCTACTTAAGATGGGTATGTTCTATTTCCACTCCCGGAGGAATTCTGCCTATATATATCTGTCAGGGGGTTATTACGGCTACTCCCGAGTAAAGACGCTCCAGTCTGTGCTGTCTTTAAGAGTTTTATTGTGCATACTATTTACAGTGCAGAGATAGCAGAGAACATGACCGCCTAGTCTGATTCAGAACCCGGCAATGGCCTCTGTCTGCTTTTCAGCCAGCATAAAAGCCTGGGCACCCCAAAACGCCGCCCCTTCGCCCTACGTATGAGTGTGCGCCTCAATTCGGGCGCCGGAAGGAGAGGTTTCCCCTCTTGCTGGCTGGGGCTGTGCCTGGGCTCCGACGTCTCGCTGAGCCCCTTATCCGCTGACCCTCAACCAGAGCGGTGCCAAGGCTCTGACGCGTCTCTGAGCCCTTCCTGCACGCTCTGTTCCCCATAGCGTTGCCAGGGCTCCGACGCCTCACTGAGCCCTCTCTCCATTCTGCATCCATTCCTCATTCCCTCCTTCTGACTCGCTTCTCGTGGGCAAAGTGCTGGTCAGGATGATGGGGGGGGGAGGCTCCCTGTAGGGAGTCCCCCTGACAATATCCATTGCTGGGAATCACAAATGAGGAGAGTGCTCTTCTGCTCAGGTCCCGTTTACAGATTTCCCATTGGCAACTGATTGGCCATTATGAGAACAGGATGCTTGAATAGATGGGCATCTGTTCTTATCCAACAAGGCACTTACACTATCTTTTACTACTCCCCTTCTCCCCTCCTTCCCTCATGTGTGTGTGTGTGTGGCCATGCTAATGCATAGTATGACCCCATGCTAATGCATAGTGTGGGTGTGGCCAATGGAGTGAGCCATATCTATCTATTATTCTTGGTAGGGTGATGAGTTGGGTGGGGAAATACTTGCACAATTGGCCTTGCCTCTAAGATTTATGGATTCACAGACTCCACAGCAGTATGTGATTCACCTAGTTGAAGGGCAGGTGCTATGTGGGAGAGAGACATACTCTAGCATAGAAAGGTAGCCTGTGAACAGCATAGGCAGCGCCTGAGCAAAACTGCTTTTGAAGAACTAGATCAGTTTATTGGGACAGGGGCCGCTTGTGTCATATGGTCACAAATGGAATGGGTGCTGGGTGCAGCATACCCTTTGGCCATCTGCAATAATCCTAGTGCTTTTTTTCTGGGGGGACGCAGGGGTACGCATACCCCTAAACATTTTGTGAATCTAAGTTTGGCCTCATTGAGGGGCAGTATTTCAATATGAGTAGGAAAATGAGAGTACCCCTAAACATTTTAAAGGGGAAAAAAGCACTGTATAATCCAGTCCTAGGATCCCATGGCTTTCAAACTGTCATGGTGGCCTGTACTCTGCCATGAAATGCATGGTAGTTCAAAATGCCCCATATTTTTCCCAGGCTAAAGGGATTATGTAAATTAGTTCTAAAAAATCAGTCCAAGTTCTAAAGTTGGAGGTAAGAGTTGATAAGATCTCTACTTCAGTTCATTCATTGAGTTCATTATTTTCATAATTTAAGCTTGAAATGAAGCCCAGTCGTAAAATAAAAGCCAATCAGGTTGTATTTACCCAGCAATTATTCTTGGCTTATATAATTACCGGCGCCAAAGATAAAATCTCAAGCTAGTTTATTGAAATTGGGAATTGAAACCAGAGAGAGAGAAAAGAGCTCCGTGTACATCATTAAAAGCAGTCCATTCATTACTTCCACCTACTCTGCTTGAAGGAAACCATGATGCTAATGCCTCCAGATGACCTTCTCGACTTTTACATAAAAGCTAAACGTAATGCCGCAAATGCTTGAGAGGCATAAATCTTGGACACCAAAAGACATGACAGAATGGCATTCAGCTGTGCAGCTGGCCACAGGCAAGAAACACTCCTGATCTGGATATGAGGCAGCATCACAGAAATTCAAAAATGAGAAGTTTGATACACTGCTGCTAGACTGGCAAAATGGCCGTTGTATCCAATGCCTTCTCAGCTCAGAAGGGAAGGGGAAAGAGTGATCAGGAAAACTCAAACTGAAGGGGAAATAAAATAAAAAAATTCATTCAGTAGCACCTTAAAGACCAACTAAGTTTTTATTTTGGTATGAGCTTTCGTGTGCATGCACACTTCTTCAGATACACTTGAAACAGAAGTGTCAGACCCTTATATATATACAGAGGGTGGTGGGGGTGGGTGGGAATGGGTGATGGGCTGATGGGAGTGGTAAACCTGTAGATGGCTGTTAACGACTGTTGACAATTAGTCCTGGGGGGGGGGGGAGGAAGCAAGGGCTGAGGCGCTAAAGAAAGCTTGATCATGCATAATGAGATAAGAATCCGATGTCTTTATTCATCCCAGGTGGCTCCATGGTTTTAAGCTTGGTAATGAGTTCCAATTCAGCAATTTCTCTTTCCAGGACTAATAATTGCTACTGAAGGAATTTTGTTTTATTTTGCTTCGACTCAGACCAACACGGCTACCTACCTGTAACTAGAACTATGAAGGGGAAATGGCATGCATGTGCCCAGCATCCATGGAAGCACCACAATAACCCACCAGTCAGGACTGTGCAGCCAACCAGGATTATACGTCACCCGCACATTGAGGAAGCCAATGAATTCATGATGATGGGAACAGACCTCTATTGCATCCCTCTGCATCACAATACCAAAACAGTACTCCAGCGCTGCCAGTCCGGGGAGGATGTGGCAGGTAACAGGTGGAAGGAAACAGCCGGGTGCCACCAAGTCTGTCCACACTGGCCAAGGCCCTGACTCCACCTGTCAATTCTGCTTGTACCCCTCTCACTATATATAAGGGTCTGGTGACTTCTGTTTCAGTGTATCTGAAGAAGCGTGCATGCAGACGAAAGCTCATACCAATGACAAACTTAGTTGGTCTCTAAGGTGCTACTGGAAGGGAGGAAAATATTTAGCTTATCTCAAGTTCCACTTGCATAGCTGGGCTTTTGTCAAATACTATCGCCCAGTCTTTCCCCAACATGGGTCACCAGCTGTTTTTGGACTACAACCCCAATCACCCCTAGCTAGTAAGACCCATGGTCAGGGATGATGGAAATGGTAGTTCAAAAACAGCTGGAGACCCATGTTTGGGAAACACTGATAGCCCCTCAACTGGCATAGCTTGAGTATAGGGTAGCATGCTAAAGTTTCTTTTCAGCAAACTGAATATTGTGTTGCGTTAATAGTTGAGACCCATGGGTTGAGACCCAGCAAATAGTTACTAGTTTCCTTTGCATCATTGTGTCTTCCCATGAATCATAAAATCAAATCAAGCCCATACAGACTTAAATCCCTGTCATAAGGCGGGGTTATCGGGATCTTAACCTTTTCTTCAAAATCTCCAAGAAAATATTCAGCAGCTTCCCCTGGCAATTCCATTGTTGAACAGCTCTCATATTTAAGGAGTCCCCCTCCCCTCTAAGTACTTAAATCTACATCTGCCATCCTGCAATATTGCTTCTTCTGCTATTATCAGTAGACACAGCGAAAAACTGTCGTCTTCTTTTTAAAAAAATAATAATGGATAAATACCATAATAACATCGTGCGGAATGAAGGAGAATGTATTGCAGATCTCATCTGACCACCAGAGAGATTTTGAAGTGAGATAGAGAGGTTTGTTTACTCATGATGAAACTCTTCATAAAGGCTTCTTTTAAGAGGAGGAGGAGGAGGAGGAGGAGGAGGAGGAGGAGGAGGAGGAGGAGGAGGAGGAGGAGAGGAGGAGGAGGATACATTTTCTACTAGCCCAGTCTCTTTTAGTTCTATATTCCTTATCAATATTATTTATATCCCCCTCCCCCCATGGGAACCAACTCCAGGAGGCCATAGGTGCTTGGGCACCAAGAATAATAAAATTGTGGGAGCCAGGTACCCACAAAGTCATTGAAGAAAGCTTCATCCTCCGTAGCCAGCCAGCCAGCCATTCTTTTCAGGGCTTGAGGCTTGGATGCGGAGACAGTCTCTCTGCCTCCAAGTGCAGCCTTATTAGCTACTAAGGGTCCTTAAGTTGCGCCCAGGCAGGACAGAGATAGCCAATAATGACACCGGGGGGGGGTGAATCCAGAGAAAGAATTTTAATCCTTAAATTTAAGGGACTCTCGGTGGTCAAGCGTCACGACAAGAGTAAAGAAACACAAATTGCAAAGCTTCTTATACACTTCTTTGGGCTCCTTTCCCCCTCCTCTGTAAATAAGTGCACACGCAAGGGGGTCACATGTTACAAATACATATAAGGATATTTCCGTATCCTGTCCCTCTCATAAACACAAGGGGGGTAACAAGTACATATAAGGATCTTCCTGTGTCCGGTTGTTCTCATAAACACAAGCTGACTCAGCAATGCTATCCTGGTACCTGCCTCAAGCAGCCTTGAGTGTGCCTGATATTTGCGTCATCTCCTGGCGTAGACCTTGAGCATCTCCTGATGCTCCTTGTGCTTTCTGGAAAGGCCATCATGTCTAGCTGTTGAATGTTTTCATTACACTTTGACACAGAGGCATAGAGGCAAAGAGAAAAGCATTTCAGGGGGGAAAGCATCCCAGGAATATGGGGCTAAGCCACACAGTCAGAATTATGCAATGCAGGCAATGCAAACTTATAGGATCCGATTTAGCTCAATAATACAATTAGCAAATCTCTCTCTACACAAGTGCGAGCCCCTCCCCACAGAAAAGGGTGCCTCTCTGGCACTGGATAGGAGGAGAAAGAGGAGTCGCCACCGCCAGCCACCACAAAACAGACGTGCGACATCACAAGCACACACCTGCACCTAGTGTGTGTGTGTGTGTGTGTGTGTGTGAGACTACATGCAGGTGTGCGTGTGACGTTGCACGTCTGCGTTGCGGCGGTGGGCACCCACAATCCTGAGGATGAGATGGCACCCCGATTCCCACCCACCCAATATCATACCTGCAGTCTATTGCGATAGCTAATAATAAGCAAACAAATATATTAAACCATCTCTTTAAACAAAGAGATTGAATGCATTTGCCCATGTATCTTTCTGTGGGCTATTCTGAAGCAAGACCGGGCCAATATTTCGCTGGATGCTCAATTTTACCAATCGTTTCTTTTTGTTAAAAGAAAACATGCTGAAGATGGGCCAGTAGAAATTTCTCGAGGGTTTCAGGGTGGTGAGATTGGGCTTACCTTACCTGCAGGTGAGGTGGTTGGGTCAGGTCGCCTGCCCCTCTCATTTTGTTTTTGAACATTTTAAAAGAAGGCTCGCCAGCCGTGAACAGCAGCCAGCCGGTTTTGTGGTCTCCCTGTAGCATTCAGATTTCCTTCCGGCTGCATGGCTGTTCCTGTGCCAGTTCTGTTCTAGCCAGCAACTGTGGGCAACTGATCAGGGCCCAGATATGCCAGGCAGCAAGCCAGAGGGGAAGATGAATGACAGGGATGGGAAGCGGTGCCAACTCTACATTTTGAGGGGGCTCTGAGTCATAATTGTCTCAGTAAGCTCTTCCCTGCATAAATGGACACATCTATTTCTGAACACTGGTCACCAGTGTACTCCCTCTCTTCCTTTGTCCATTTACTGTATTTATTTTCCCCGATTTGAACTATTAAATGGTGGTTTTCTTGAGTCAAAATGAGAGTACCCCTAAACATTGTTTAAGGAAAAAAGCACTGCATATATATATGAGCTGAGGTGTGTGACTTGATTATTCTGTGCCAATCCCACTATCCCAGCATTCTTGAAAGGTTTTATTTTCCTTCTTCACCTCTTTGTTGTGTTAATAGTGATCAGAACTAAATATCTTCTGTTTGGGGGGTAGGACTGTACAAAATGTCAAATTTCCTGTTCTTTAATCTTACCACCATACGCATTTTTCCAGTGTTTGTAGAGAGATGGAAACAGTGAAGGCCTTTCAAATGTGAATGTTTCACTCACCTCTTTGATGTTACACATCCCATTTCCCAGCTATTCACGCTAATGTGTTTTGCATTGGTGCTATATAGTGGGAAAGGTCCTGTCTCTGTCACCTGCGTGTTGAAAGCCTTGGGTGGAATTTGCTGACTGAAATGCAGCTAAAGTCTAGTTGTGGCTTCAGCTGCAAGCCTCTGAACAGCTACTTGGGAGGAAAACCCAACGAAATCAGTAAGAGTTATTTATGAGTAAACAAGAACTTCACAGCCCATTGGAGCTGATGAAACACGTTCATTGCATCTAACGCAAGTCACATTGCTTTTAATTGGACTGCCTAGATCATACTTAGCATCCATAATGCATCCCAACCACTCCAAGTCTACAGAGGGCCTCTTTCTAGACTGAATATGCTTGTTAGTGCATGTGAAGTATTGAGTGGGCCCTGGGATTGCAGCCATGTAGAATAAGTAATATCTAGCCTAATGGTATACAGCTGGTATTTTGTGCGGGAGATTCACATTCATGTGGAAGAAAACTTGTCTGTATCTTGGCGCTGTGGTCTAAACCAGTGGTCCTCAACCTTGGGCCTCCAGATGTTTTTGGCCTACAACTCCCATGATCCCTAGCTAGCAGGACCAGTGGTCAGGGATGATGGGAACTGTAGTCTCAAAACATCTGGAGGCCCAAGGTTGAGGACCACTGGTCTAAACCACTGAGCCTCTTGGGCTTGCCAATCAGAAGGTTGGCGGTTCGAATCCCCGTGCTGGGGTGAGCTCCCGTTGCTCTGTCCCAGCTCCTGCCAACCTAGCAGTTCGAAAGCACGCCAATGCAAGTAGATTAGTAGGTACCACTGCGGCAGGAAGATAAACAGCGTTTCCGTGTGCTATGCCTTATGTCACGGTGTCCCATTGCACCAGAAGCAGTTTAGTCATGCTGGCGCATGACCTGGAAAGTTGTCTGTGGACAAACGCCGGCTCCCTTGACCTGAAAGCGAGATGAGCGTCGCACCCCATAATCACCTTTGACTGGACTTAACTTTTACCTTCACAGTGGTACCTTGGTTCTCAAACTTAATCCGTTCCGGAAGTCTGTTCCAAAACCAAAGCACACTTTCTCATAGAAAGTGATGCATAATGGATCCATTAATCCATTTCAGACTTTTAAAAACAACCCCCAGAACCGCAATTTAACATGAATTTTACTGTCCAACAAGACCATTGATCCATAAAATGAAAGCAATAAGCAATGTACTGCAGTCACACAATCAAGCAAGCAGTAGCTGAACTGGGTTCCACACAGTCACAAAAACAAAACAAAAAGAGCTGTAAAAACAAAAACACAAAATAAATAGCAAAAACAGACCTCAGCATAACACTCAAAATGGAAGTGTAGCACTCAAATTGGAAGCATACCACTCAAAACGGAGCACGTTCGGCTTCTGAAAAAAGTTCGCAAACTAGAACACTTACTTCCGGGTTTGCAGTGTTTGGGTTCCAAGTTGTTTGAGTACCAAGGCATTTGAGAATTAAGGTACCATCATAGCTGCCAAGTACCCCGTTTTCCCTGGGAAACCCCCATTTTTTCTTACCTTTTACCGATGGCCCCCCTGTATCACTTCGTCTCCCGTTATTCTCCTGCCGGCGACCATATTTTTTTCTGATTTGCCCATCTATGGGCACCGAAAATGGCCGGCGCCGGCTTCAAACGTCACGTCTACACATGTCCGGAAGTGCATAGACGCAACTTCCGGTGTCACGCGGCTGCCGGTCCCGGATTCTGCAGTCCGGGACTTGGCAGGTATGGGTACCATTCTAGTAATGTATGAACTGCTATCCAGTCACATTATTTGCTGGGCTACCATTTCCTGTGTTGAACATTAGCATGATAAACTAAATAAGCAATCTTCCTGTTTCGTGCCCACTCTACTTCCTGTTCAGGGAGGAAGGAGAAGGGGCATAGCTGCCAAGTTTTCCCTTTTCTCGCAAGGAAGCCTATTCAGCATAAGGGAAAATCCCTTAAAAAAAAAAGGGATAACTTGGCAGCTATGAGAAGGGGGGAGGGGAATCCAACCAGTAATGGGTAGTGTGGGTGGGGCTATGATGCTCTCCTGACTTCCCAGCACCATATGTCACTGCCAGGAATGGGAGGGGCAAAGCTCAGATTGGCTCTGCCACCACACCTGCCAAACTCCCCAAATATTGCAGGGCCGTTTTCCAACCAAGCAATGTGTACCAAAATAAATGCATATGCTGGCCTAAAGTGTGAGGGGGAAAAGGTGCATGTTACTGAGAACCCATTATATTAGGGGAAACCACAATGCAAAAATGCCTATATTAGAAAAACTTCACACTAAAATGCATTTTCTATGCAGACTTCTTTAAAAAAAAAAAAAAGTTGCAAACTGATGTGGAAATGTGGAGA